>NC_092717.1:129382022-129755147 GCF_047496885.1 Scyliorhinus torazame | reverse complement strand
AGGCTGGTACGGGAATTACTCCTCCATGCCAACTGACAACCTTTCTGAATGCCAACTTAACTGCACAGTTTTATTATAATCATTCCATATATTAGTCTCTTTGAAAAAGATATTTGGCAGAACCATGTAGATTAATAACAAAAATAAAACTCAAGCAAGCTTGATTGCTTTTTTCTTTTCTTAATTATTTTGTATTATGACAAGACATTAATTTTATTCAAGCTGATGGATAGGTTTAGAAGATTTTATTTTTGTGATATACTAGTTTATTCATTATTCTGGATAGCAAAATTACTAACAATAAAACATTTTATTTTAATGATATATTGCTTTATTCATTATGCACAATTACAGTATCACAAATAATAAAATTAGTTTTACTGGCTGACATTTTCTTGACAGCACTTATTGCTAATGACCTGATTACCTACCCAAAAAATCCGCTGTTGTAGAAATGTATTTTTATGAAGGTTTTCTCTGTTCCTGAAGGCATTGATTGTTGCTAGCTAGCAGTTCCACAGGCACTGGCTGTCCTCCAGAAGCTCATACAAATGGGCAATTTTTATGCAGGAGCCAACATGGTCAAAAGGTTAGGGCCTGGGACATCTACCCCACTCTTCCTCCTCCCGTCATATGTCGCAAACACAAACTTTCAGCTGTCTGGGGCAGGTGCCTGAGAGATGCTGCCTTGGTGATACTAATGCCAGCCTGCACCTCTTGTAGATTTCGCCCCAGGCCCACAAATCAGGTCATGACTGGAGGGCAATGACTGATGTGAACACCATTGACATTATGTCCTGATGACTTTTGGGACAAGCACTTTATATTATCAACTGAGCTATTGAAAACAACTTAAGTAATATTTTAAAGATTCAACTAACAATAACGTTAAAAATATTAACCACATTTGAATTTGGATATGTCATAAAGGTGACCGTAGCAAATTTGTTCAGATGTTTTATAAGCATGTCAAGCATAGCCCAATTAATAGGACTGTGCCTCTGAATCAAAAGGTTGTGGATTCAAGTCCCACTCCAGAGATTTTGAAGTATTCCTTCACACTACCAAAGAAGAGCTGCACTGTTGGAAGTGCTGTTTCTCAGAATTAAATAATGTTCTTGGGTGTCATAGAGTTGCTGCAGCACTAATTTGAAGAGCAGCAGAGATGTACTGGCAATGTTTAACCCTCAATCACCAATCACCCCCAAAAAATTACCTGCTTATTATCCTTTAAAAAAAATCTTTACTCAAGGCATTTAACAAATGTATACAGAAGGTTGTGGGTTGAAGTTTCAATCCAGGATTTGAACATAAAAGTTAAGGCTGACACTTCAGTGCTGCACTGTTGGAGGTGGAGGGGAGATGCAAGAAGCTGAGTCATTCCTGGCAGCCTGGCCAATGTTTATACTTCAATAAACACGAATAGATAACCTGTTCAATTTCACATTGCTGTTTGTGAGACATTGCCTCATGCAAACTAGTTGGCACATGTCCTACATTACTATAATGACTGTCATGATATTCAAACACACACATCATGATAGACACACCAACAGAGAAATCAGAACACACAACACCACAACCAATCACAGACAAAGACAGGGACAGTATAAAAGGACAAACACGACACCTGGTGGGCAGTAGATCTGGGGACAAGGACAACGACAAGACCTGTTTTAACATCACAGACAGGGAGTCCCCACGTGCAGAGTATCAAGACAAAACTGTAGATAGTAAGTTTGAATAAAACAGCGTTGTACCAAATACAACTGTGTTGGCTCATCTGTGTGTCAGAACGCCCAACACCACGTGGTACAGGAGTGGATCGATACCTGCCGACTAACCTGCCATTCTGGACATGGACCTCACCAATAAACCGCAGCCGTTGCAAGTCGCGGGGAACCTTGGTACCAATTGGAAGCTCTTCAAGCAGCGATTCGACCTGTACATCCGAGCCAACGAGAAACAGAGTGCCTCGGACGAAACAAAGATTGCAATGCTCCTCTCCTACGCAGGTCAGCACGCCATCGATGTCTTCAAAGGTGAAAACCAATCCAAGTATGACACAGTCATCCTCAAGCTAGACCAGCACTTTAATGTTGAAGTGAATGAAAGTTTTGAAAGATATCTCTTTCAGCAACGCCTGCAAGGTAAGGAGGAGCTTTTTCAACCCTTTTTGACGCACCTCCGAATTCTAGCGCAGTCCTGCGGTTACGGCAACACCTCAGAGTCCATGATCAGGGACCAGATTGTTTTTGGCGTTGCCTCCAGTGGCCTACGCCAGCAGCTTCTTAAAATCAAAAGCCTCACCTTAGCGTCTGCAGTGGAGGCCTGTGTCCTCCACGAGAATGCAACCAGCCGTTTTGCCCGATTTCAGGCGTCCGAATTGGCACGGAGGGGGTCCCCAGACGTCGAATCGGCAAGCCAGGCCGCCCACGACGCCGAACGCATCCAGGCCATCGATTATCTCCCGACCCGCGGCCCCGACGAGAGCGGCCGCTTCCCGCGCTTTTCGCGGTCTCCCGCGCTTGTGCGCGCCAAAACCAACGGCAACATCGAGGGACGCACCGCGCAAGCGCGCCCAATGTAAGATCGCACTGCGCATGCGCAGTGGCGCAACGAACGCCGTGACGTCATGACGTGCGGCAACTGTGGAGCTGTACACTTAAAAGGGCAATGTCCTGCTAAAAACCGACAGTGCCTCCGATGTGGCAAGATGGGCCACTATGCTGCCTACTGTCGTGCGGCTCAACCCATGGATCCTACACATCTCCGACAACCTCGCAGACACATCAGGACCGTCCAGCCCACGCATCAAGACTTCCAGCTAAATGATGCAGATGACCAGGATGCCTTCCGGGTTTCCGTCATCGATATAAACAGGGTCAACGCCATCAATCCGGCCGATGAGTGGAGTGCCACCCTAACGGTCAACCGATCGCACGTCACCTTCCGTCTGGACACCGGCGCATCCGCAAACCTGATTGCATATTCTGAATTCCAGGCCATGAAGGTCAAACCACTCATCACGCCATCCCGGCTCAAGATGGTTGATTATAACGGGAACGTCATCCCGTCCATGGGTTCTTGCCAGCTACAGGTAACTCACAAAACGCACATGGCCACACTCCCCTTCGAAGTTGTTGGCTCATCAAAAGATTCGTTACTGGGCGCACAGGCATGTAAGGTCCTTCACCTGGTACAGCACATTATGTCTCTCTCTCCAGATGAGATATCCGACTTCCCGGATGCTGAGTTCCACGCAAATCTCCATTCCCTCCTTGCTCACAACCAGGAGGTATTTGAAGGCATGGGGACATTGCCATACACTCACAAGTTTCGCCTCAAACCGGACGCCATCCCGGTCGTTCACGCACGTCGCAGGGTTCCTGCGCCACTCAAAGACTGCCTCAAGTTGCAGCTGCAGGCTCTTCAGGACCAAGGGGTCCTATCCAGGGTCACGGAGCCCACGCCATGGGTCAGCTCCATGGTCTGTGTAAAAAAGCCCTCTGCGAGCTCCGCGTATGCATAGATCCTAAAGATCTAAATAACAACATTATGTGGGAACACTATCCCATCCCGAAACGAGAGGAAATCACCAGCGAGATGGCCCAAGCCAAAATATTTACCAAACTGGATGCGTCCAAAGGATTTTGGCAGATCCAATTGGACCCGGCCAGCCGAAGGCTATGCACGTTTAACACCCCTTTCGGCAGATTCTGCTACAACCGGTTGCCATTTGGCATCATCTCGGCATCTGAGGTTTTCCACCGAATCATTGAGCAGATGATGGAAGGCATCGAAGGGGTACGTGTATATGTGGACGATATCATCATTTGGTCCACCACTCCGCAGGAGCACATGCATCGTCTACGACGCGTCTTCACCCGCATACGACAAAATGGCCTGTGTCTCAGCCGCGCCAAGTGTGCCTTTGGCCAGACTGAGCTGAAGTTCCTCGGGGACCACATCTCACAATCAGGGGTCCGTCCCGATGCAGACAAAATTAGCGCCATCACAGCCATGCCACGGCCGGCTGACAAGAAGGCTGTCCTAAGATTCTTGGGCATGGTCAACTTCCTTAGGATGTTCATTCCCAACCTTGCTTCTCATACAACGGCTATGCGCCATCTCGTGAAGAAATCAACAGAATTCCAATGGCAACAATCGCACCAGCTGGAATGGGAGGAGCTCAAGCACAAACTGGTCACGGCACTAGTGTTGGCGTTCTTTGACACGGCTCGCCCCACAAAAATCTCAACGGATGCCAGCCAATCTGGTATTGGAGCAGTACTCTTGCAGAAAGATAGCACGTCGTCATGGGCCCCGGTTGCATATGCCTCACGAGCCATGACCCCTACGGAACAGCGCTACGCGCAAATAGAAAAAGAATGCCTGGGCTTGTTAACTGGATTGGACAAGTTCCACGACTATGTGTATGGTCTTCCACGATTCACGGTCGAAACTGACCACCGCCCCCTGGTCAACATAATAAACAAGGACCTGAACGACATGACCCCTCGCCTCCAGCGCATCTTACTTAAACTCAGGAGGTATGATTTCGAACTGATCTACACTCCGGGGAAGGATCTCATCGTGGCGGACACGCTCCCCTGAGCAGTGAGTACACCACCAGATGCGGAGGGGTTCGTATGTCAAATTGAGGCACACGTTACTCTGACAGCAGCAAATCTGCCGGCTGAGGACCCAAGTCTGGCCCGCATACGCGCAGAGACAGCGACTGACCCCCTTCTACAGCGAGTGATGCGCCACATGGCGGAAGGGTGGCTCAAAAGGCAGTGCCCGCAGTTTTATAATGTGCGAGATGACCTTACCAACATTGACGGGGTCCTTCTGAAGTTAGACAGGATTGTCATTCCGCACAGCATGCGGCAGATGATTCTTAATCAACTACACAAAGGCCACTTGGGAGTCGAGAAATGCAGACGGAGGGCCCGAGAGGCGGTATATTGGCCGGGTATTAATGAAGACATAGCCAACATGGTGCTCAATTGCACAATCTGTCAGAGATTCCAGCCGGCGCAACCTCCGGAGACGCTTCTACCACACGAGATGGTGACGTCCCCCTGGGCGAAGGTGGGTGTTGACCTATTTCACGCGCTCGGCAGAGATTACATCATTATTATAGATTACTTTTCCAATTAGCCGGAAGTCATACCTCTACATGATCTGACGTCGTCCGCAGTCATTGGGGCCTGCAAGGAAACATTTGCTCGCCATTGCATTCCAATGACTGTCATGTCGGACAATGGACCCTGCTTCGCCAGCCGTGAATGGTCGTCCTTTGCCGCAGCATATGGTTTCACTCATGTGACGTCCAGCCCTCTACATCCACAGTCGAATGGGAAGGCAGAGAAGGGCGTTCACATTGCCAAGCGGCTCCTCTGCAAGGCGGCTGCTGGCGGATCGGACTTTAACCTCGCCCTGCTGGCCTATCGATCGGCCCCGCTAGCCACGGGTCTCTCGCCAGCACAGCTCCTGATGGGTCGCTCCCTCAAGACGACGGTGCCATCCATCCTGGCACCAACAACGGACCATGATACGGTTCTTCGTAAGATGCAAATGCAGCGTGATCGCCAGAAGAGTCTGTACGACACACGGGCGATGGACCTTCCCCCCCTGTCCTCCGGAGACAAAGTACGCATCCATCTACCGCATGGTCAGCACCGGCCAAAGTTCTCCGACGTGTGGCTCCCCGCTCGTTCCTGATACGCATGTCGGATGGTTCAGTGCGTCGCCGCAATTGGCGCGCCCTTCGCCGACTTCCACGCTCGCAGCCACACTGTACACACACGCCGGATCCTCAACAGGCTTCCGAGGATGACTTCGTGGAGCTGCCGCAGATCACGCCCTCTCCATCGCCACCCATGGCCATGCTTGCACATCAGCCGGTGGTTCTTGACCCACCCTTGAGGCGGTCAACCCGAATTCGTCGCACACCCATTAGACTGGACTTATAACACTGTTCATACGTTTAAAAAGTTAAACACTACTGTATTATAACCTGTTGTTGTTTATCGTTCCAGATATCGTTTGACCGGACCACTATTCAAAGTTTTTTTCGCATTCATGTTTTGTTATGGTACAACCTCGTTAGCATGACGCACCCGACATCGCCCCATGTAAATAGTTACGTCATATGCACATGCTGTACACAACACACACACACACTCTTAGATGCACTCACGACACGATTATATTCATAACCACGTAGGCACATATCTTTGTAAAAAGGGGGGATGTCATGATATTCAAACATACACATCATGATAGACACACCAACAGAGAAATCAGAACACACAACACCACAACCAATCACAGACAAAGACAGGGACTGTATAAAAGGACAAACACGACACCTGGTGGGCAGTAGATCTGGGGACAAGGACAACGACAAGACCTGTTTTAACATCACAGACAGGGAGTCCCCACGTGCAGAGTATCAAGACAAAACTGTAGATAGTAAGTTTGAATAAAACAGCGTTGTACCAAATACAACTGTGTTGGCTCATCTGTGTGTCAGAACGCCCAACACCACAATGACGACACTTCAAAAGTACTTCATTGGCTGGAAAGCTCTTTGGGATGTCTTGAGTTTATGAAAGTGGCTATATAAATACAAGTCTTTATTTTCTTCTAATATTCTATTCCCTGCCCTCATTTGCTTATTGAGCCTTCTTATAAATGCATCTGTACTATTCACTTCAACCTCTCTTTGTGGTAGCCAGTTCCACATTCTTACCACTCTCTGGGTTTCCTGGGGACTGACCTATTTTGATGGCCTTTAGTTATGTTCTTCTCCCCAAGTGGAAACATTCTCTTGGCGCCTATTCTTTCAAAAGCTGTCATAAAAAGGCTCCCAATTAGGTCATCCCCCTCAGCATCCTCTTTTCAACAGAAAAGAGGACCCATCTGTTTATCCATTCCTGAGAAGTAAACCCATGTTTTTTTCTGGATTCAAATTGTAATTCTTTTTTTGCACCAACTCCAGTGCCTCTGCACCTTTTCTTTATAACATAGTGACCAGAATTGTGTGTCGTATTCCAGGTGTGGTCTAACCAAACTTCAAGACTAGTTTCACATAATTTCTTTACTTTTCAAATCCATCCATCTGGAAAGAAATCCAGGTGCTTGGAGTGTTTTTTTAATGGCTTTGTTAACCTGCGTCGCTACTTTTCATGATTTGTGTACTTCTAATCCAAGATCCCCTGGCTCCTCTACCCTATTCGCTCACGGAATGAAATTACACCTTGCTGCATTCATGGATCCTATGCATACACCCTGACATTTATTGTTTTAAGTGAGGTGGTAACTGCCGCAGAATATGATTTCCTATCCTAATGCAACATGAACACACTCCAAAACATTCAACTCAGTAACAAGTGAGACACTCTGGTTGGAGCTGCATTTCTGTAAGCTACAGATAATTAGTTTTTTTATAACATCAAACAAATTTAATTACTAATTCAGCAATCCAATAAAAGTAAACCACCAGAGCAGTGGCATCGTAATGATACTGTGGCTTGGCTCGAATATCACGGGCTGGATTCTCTGCCCCGCCGCGCCACATTTTGCCCCGACCCGTCGGCGGGATTCTCCGTTACGCCAACCGGTCAATGGGGTTTCCCATTGTGGGGCAGCCCCACGCTGTCGGGAAACCCCCAGGCGCAGGCATAACGGCGAATCATACCGGTGGAGAATCCAGGCCCACTTTTAAAAAATAATCTTTATTGTCACAAGTAGGCTTACATTAACACTGTAATGAAGTTACTGTGAATAGCCCCTAGTCGCCAGATTCCAGCGCCTGTTCGGGTACACGGAGGGAGAATTCAGAATATTCAAATTACCTAACAGCACGTTTTTCAGGACTTGTGGGAGGAAACCAGAGCACCCGGAGGAAACCTACAGGCTGGTTTAGCACAATAGGCTAAACAGCTGGCTTGTAATGCAGAATAAGGCAGCAGCGCAGGTTCAATTCCTGTACCGGCCTCCCCAAACAGGTGCCGGAATGTGGCAACTAGGGGCTTTTCACAGTAACTTAATTGAAGCCTACTTGTGACAATAAGCGATAATATTTCTATTTCACGCAGGCACAGGGCGAACATGCAGACTCTGCATAGAGAGTGACCCAAGCCAGGACTCGAACCTGGGACCCTGGCGCTGTGAAGCCATAGTGCTAACCAGTATGCTACCGTGCTGCATTAGGACATAGATTTGTGTCTGCAGTTCATCTAATTGTGAGCCCCAAAGTTTGGCCTGGTCATGGGCATCTTCTAAAAAGTTAAATTGATAGATTAATCACCCAGCTTTTGGTTAAAAGTTTGAATTGAGTCACACGTTTAGCTCAGTAGAGCATCACTGTTGCTATGGGTCATATGATTCTGAGTTTGAATGCACACCAGAACGTAAGTATCTAACCTAAACTGACCACACATTTCAATACCGAGCGATGGCTGAACTGTCAGATGCATTATCCTTTGAATGAGAATTAAAATTAAATTAAGGTTCAGGTAAACATTAAAAATCCAATGACATTTAAGAGCATGGCGTTTTACTCAGATCCTGATAACGTTCCTTCAAAACAAATTAATTAGTCATTAATTTGCTGAATGTTTGTCGGATGTCTGTGTCACAGAATTAGTGTCATGTTTTTCTAGAGAACACCAAAGTCATAGTTAAAAAATAACTCTTTGTGTGAAATGGTTTGAGATGCTCCATGTGATCAAAACCATGGGGGTTAGGGGGGATTTTGTCAATGGCGTGTCATTCCTGTTGGCATAATCGGAAATTTGTGTGACTTCCATTCCCTTGGTTTTTTGCCATTTCCCACACGATCACAATTACAATTTAAGGTGCTGGTGCCATGCTCGAGAAATATATTCGATCACATGGCAGGGGCAGGCTTTTCAGTGATCAGACCTGCCATCAGCTGTTAGTACAGCAGCTAAAGGTGGGCTAGAAAAGAGCCTCCTAGTCAAACAGGCAGGCTCCATATCACAGCCACAACTTTCCTGCCCAGCACCATTGATATTAACATAAAACTTGAGAGCATAAAGGCGCAGCTAATTAAAATTAACTTGTAAATATTTTACATTACGTTGCTTTTTTTTATTCGTGTGTGCATCATTGTTACCTGTTGAGGTTAGCTTAGTCCGAGAGGCACACCTCATGGTTATAGCACTGAGGGTTCCGGGATCTTGGGACATTTTCTTTATTGTGGAAGAAAAAATATTGTGTGTTTTGTTCACTCATTATTGAATGTGTCCAGGTTTGCACTTGCCACTCTGGCTCAACTGGTCCTCCCTTCTACGCATTGTAAAGGATATTGTCCAAGATCAATCTCATTGGGGATAATTCAAATGGTTAACTTAAAGCCCTGTAAGGACTCTGCCAGCCAACACCTGGAGATGGACCCTCATGTCCTGATCCACCCTTTAGGCTCCAAATGTTTTTTAACTCTTTGTCACCCTCCCTGGATCTCACTTCCACTGCTCCATGGTCCGATCTAACTCTTCACCCACTCGCTCATCAGTGATTCATCGTTGTTGCACATGAGGCTCCCATTGCTGCCATTATTCTGCTCCCTTCGCCTTCCTTCTGCTGCAGAGTTAAACAAGGAAAACTGCTGACCTTACACGGAACTGCACAAAGCCGACTGGCTCACACCACCTTTAAACAAACGTGAACTGGGTGCCACAAAATTCTCATCTGTCACTGAGTCCTTGAAGACAGGATGCAATTTTAAAAAAGCTTAAAAAGATTTCACACTAATGAGTATTCATGGCATGCAAATGTGTTACAAGTGGGAACTCGCCACAGAACGGCTTCAGAGTCAACACACCGTAAACAGATTGCTATCTTTATCTTTGCATATTAATGCACGGTTAGAACTCAAAATTTCACTTCCCACCTCATCAGACGCAGTCCACATTTCCCACTATCGATTCCATAGTAACTGCAATTTGATAGTATTACTTGCCCTGCTAACACTTCACATATAGTATGGAGCTGTGTGCACTACAACTTTGGGCGCTTGCAGGCAAAATCAGCATGTTTACATTGGAAAAAGCTCAGGCCAAAACCTTATGCCAACTGTCACACAGGTGCTCACTTTAAGCTCTCGTACTCCTCTTCATGTTATACTGAAGCAGTTTTGGTAATTTGCCATCATAGCCCCTTTTATTAAAAAGAAATGTTGGAATTTTAACAGCCCCTTGGCAATGGGCTAGACGGTGGGAAGGCTGGCAAAGTGACGCAGGAAGGCATGCCCAACATCTTCCTGCCTTGAATATATTTAAACATATCCCTACTAAGCTTTTGACTAGGAAGTATTTCTTCTTCCTCTAGACCTTCCTCAGTTTCTGCTTTTAATTGCAACCTTTAAAGTTGATGCTCTCCTTATAGAGCCATTTTCTACAATTCAAATTCCTTCTCTCTTTCCTTATCCCTTTCTTCCTTTGCTAATCTTTCCATTTCTACCTCAGTTGCACTCTTTTCCATCCCCTTTTGAAAAGCCCTATCTTTTTCCTTTTCCTCTGCCATTGCCAATCTCTCTTTTTCTTTTGCTTCTATTTCTAATTTCTTCACTTCTATTTGTAATTAAATTCTCACCAATTCTAATGATTCAGACTGTGTCTGAATATTTAAATACTGAGCTATGGCTTGTGTTAGCTCTACCTTCCCTACCCCTTTAGATAAGGTTAACTGCAGGTTCTCTGCCAAACCGAAAAGTTTTGCTTTAGTCTCCTTTTGTAAGCCATCCCGAGTAATCTCTCCTACACCCAGGAAAACCTTGCAACTAAAATAACCACCTCCAGTCACTCCCTATTTAAATTTCAAAACCTGAATGAATGCAGTCGTTCCACATACACTCATGTCTTTAAGTTCAATAACCCCAAGCCAAACAAGGAATTATATTTGTGATCCCAGACGAGCTCCTAATTTAATTACGATCCCAGCCCAGACCCCAATAATGACTAGAATACTGGACTGAACCCCCAATATTTTAGTTTATTTTGTAAGACTGTGTGGAAAGAATGATTCGCTTCAGGAGTGATTGCATGAATAAATAGGGAGTTGGCATTTTTAAAACAAACTTTAATATGAATACAATATTATTAAAAAATTATTTTTTAAAATTTAGAGTGCCCAATTCATTTTTTCCAATTAAGGAGCAATTTAGCATGACCAATCCACCTAGCCTGCACATCTTTGGGTTGTGGGGGCGAAACCCACGCAAACACGGGGAGAATGTGCAAACTCCACACGGACAGTGACCCAGAGCTGGGATCGAACCTGGGACCTCGGCACCATGAGGCAACAGAGCTAACCCACTGCGCCACCGTGCTGTCCATATGAATACAATATTAATCTCTTTAATCTCACACCCAAATGGAAAGCTTACAATTATCCCGTAAGCACTGCTACTCAATTCCCCATTAAACAACAAGAAAAGAAACATACAGCTCTCAATCACCCTTATAGTCAGCGTGGCACAGAGTAATACTTGCTTTAGACTCCTGTTTTAGACTTCTGTTAGAACTCCTGCAGACTATGGCTGGAAGTCTTCAAAAAGCTGGTTCACCTGACATGTTTCAGCTTCTTCCTTGTCCTCAAAACTGCTCTGTTTTAAATATTAACTGTTTTTATAACTATCCAACTGGGAGAGAATTATTGACTCAGTGTCAACCAGATCAGACTTCAATTCCTCTCCAAGGTTTTCTCAAAATGTCTCTCTGCATCCCTTAGTTCCACCCAGCAATGGCATCATCTCCCCAAGCTGAAAATCAAATTCTTTCCAGGTTGAAAGCACATTAACCTCCCAGGAACCTCTCCCAAACAAACCACAATGCACTCACCCAGACTGAAAACACATTCCTCTAGTCAATTTCACCTTCTGGCTCCTAAAAGCTGCCAGGCCTTGCAAAACAAAATTAAATCCTCCATTCACCATAGCTGAGTAAGGTCTGCTTTAACAGTTGTTGAAATGATGGGCCTGGATTTAGTCGTTATCTGTTGACCCTTGATTCAAGGATTACACCTACTCAGGGTTTCACATATACCGAAGTATAGTAAAAAGTATTTTTCTGCAGCTGAGGGAACGTACCCAGTACGTACATAGTAGACAAAAGAATAATCAACAGAGAACATTGACAAATGGTACAGCGACAAACAGTGATTGGTTACAGTGCGGAACAAGGGGCCAAACAAAGCAAATACATGAGTAAGAACAGCATCGTGGGCATCGTGAATAGTGTTCTTATAGGGAACAGATCAGTCTGAGGGGGAGTCATTGAGGAGTCTTCTAGCTGTGGGGAAGAAGCCCTGGATGTGCGGGTCTTCAGACTTCTGTACCTTCTGCCTGATGGAGAGATCTGGAAGAAGGCAATGCCTGGGTGGGAGGTGTCTCTGATAATGCTGTCTGCCTTCCTGAGGCAGCGGGAGGTGTATACAGAATCAATGTGGGGGTGGGAAGCTTGTGTGATGCGTTGGCTGAGTTCACCACACTCTGCAGTTTCTGTCTAAGGCCAAGGAAGAAGCTGAAACATGTCAGGTGAACCAGGTTTTTGGGTGCATGGAGGCAGAATATTCCATGAAGTAGTGGAATCTGGAGTGCAGGATTTGCTTCCTTTACTTTCCTTCTCTGCCACTGCCCTGGCTCATCATTAAGACATTCTGATTCAAATTGTGATGCAGCTTGATCCCATAGTTGGAGACATCAATTTTCAGAGTAATAGATTCATGCCACATTTGATACACTCTTTGTCACCAAGTGCACCCAACTGCTACTGTTGTAAATGCCAAATAAACCTGATGCTGTTTAGATTTATGTCGGTTCCATTCAAATCCTTGTAAACAGGGGCCCCAGAGTTAAAAAATGCACATTTCATGCAAATATAACTTTATCCCTTAAGCAGATAGGGAGTAATAATGAGAGCTAATTTTGAGAAAGCATTTACAAAATATTTATATAATAAAGAGTTGCCTGTGCCTATTTTTGGAAGGAAGAGAGACGGCAAGCAGAAGCAGGTTTTCTCTAGTTGTTAACTGGCCTGGGACAAGATATATGGTTAAATGTAAAAGATCTAAATCAAGGAGCATGGGGAACTTATTTACACAGAGAATTCTGAAACTGTGAATTCACTCTCAGTGTTAGGAACGGAAATTCCTTTCGGCTTATTTTTCCATACAGAGCACGTGCCAAACCAGGAGTGTTTTCCTGGTCCACTCTTGGGCCTCTAATGCCATAAACAATACTCGAATGAGCTAGCAGCACCTGTTGTGCTTCCAGGGGCTTTCTCCTATTTTAATGTGACATATGTCAGAGGATCTGCCTTAGCAGTAGCAGCAGTAGCTCATGAGTAAGTACTAAGAAGGAGCTGGAACAACAGTGGGAAGGAGTTGACTGTGCAGCTGGAGAATCACACCTGCTCCTCTTGGCAAGACAGGTACATGAAATAGCTTACCACCCATTGGAAAATTTGAAGCATGACTGATCTGCTCATGACTATATCACAGCACCTAGAATCTATGTGCAGAGGCTGCATTTGGATTGTTTAATGTCCACATAAGGTTGCAAGATTCAGCATAATAATTTTATAAATTTTATCTCTTTGACATATTTGGCAAGATATGAAATGATAGGGTAAAAATTATCATTTGTTTATTTAAAGCAGCTAAATATGAACTTGTGCTGATCTTTGATCTGTGATGAGTCCAAATAATTCCAATGCTTTCAAGAATACCAGCTAAAAATTCCTACAAATGAAAGTTTGCGAATTGCCACTCACCACCACAGATCATGGGGTATGCTTTTGCAGTGATTAAGGTCAAGAAGCTGATGAGGCAGTTCTATTGTATTTATGCAAACTTTATGTCAATACTACTTGGAGGAAGTCAGTCCAGTATAATACAATGGGCTAAGTATATTTAATGAGATGGAAATTAGCCCCTATTCCCAGTGGCTAGATTAGAGATTGATTGAAGTCTCACCTAGGAACAATCCTAGTTTGCATATATTCTATAGACAACGTGTGAGCTGTTTCTTGGTTTTTCATGTAATCAGCATGGTAACACTTTCAATAATAGGAATAGTCCTCAACATAAAGTGTCTTTCATCTTCAAAAGGTCAATTTAGATAAAATGAGATAAAACATTCTGTGGGCCTTCCTTGCACTTACATTTATGTTTGATACTGCCATGTTTACGCAGTAACATCCAAAGTATGGTTTCACACAGGATAGCGTGTGATAATATGATTTCACTCTTGCATTAATGTCCTCATGGACTGAGAGTAAAATGCAAACATCAAAATGAATCTTAGTGTTTCGCACTGTATAAAATCTTCAGTTACTCTGGAATCAGTGGTCCTTCAGCAACTCAAGAATTACATTTCCTTCAAATAAGAGTGTTATGCTAACCTTTTTAAAGTGAAAACGGAAAATACTGGAAACGCACAGCATCGAGAAATATCTGTGAAGAGAAAAGACATGGCAGGATTTCAGGGCTCTCTAATCTTCCCTAAAACACACAGGAGATGTTATAATCTGCTTTTCTCTTTACAAATGCCCACTGAGTTGCAATGTGTTTGCAGCATTTTCTATTTTTATTCTTGAATTTCAGCATTTGCAAATTATCCCTTTTGGTGTCTAGAATTGCAGAAGTGCTGGTAGATTTTAAACACAAAATGTACAAATTTTGAAAACAACCAGTTATGAGAGCCATGTAAGCCTCTTGAAGGGCAAAAAAAAGGGGAGGCAAACAGAAGAGTAAGATAAGACGATCTAAATCCACAGATTTCTGCACCTTCCGTGCAAATGTGACCCTTAAATGTATTGAAGAATATAAAAAGAAAGATTTTACATTTATATAGCTCATTACTATGTCCAAAAACATTTCACAACAGAGAATTTTTCCTCAGCTGAGAATTCTTTGCAACTGTAGTAAACAAAGCCTTCGACTGTGTCCAGTCCTTTTCATGTGCTTCTATTCTTATACCGCCTCCTTCCTCTGGGAGCCATAATATTATCCTCATGGAAAATATTTTGCTACCTATATGTGATTTCACAACTATTCCGAAGGTACTGGTCCACTCCTCAATCATCTCTAACACCTGCTGTCCTTCCCATTGCACCCTCTGATGCCTGCATAGAACATATAACTCTTGCCCATTGAATTCCTTCCATTTTCCTGTTCTGTATCTCAAACACTCCTTCCACCACTATCTGAGGGCTGATGGGTAACAAATGCTGCAGCGAGCCCACATCCTGTGAAATAATTAAGAAAAGTGAGGTAATGATACACTTGTATCTAATATGTTATTTGGTCATTGGGCTGAATTCTCCGCCTCGTGACGCCACAAACGCGAACCGTGATCAGGCGGAGAATCAGGGGCGGGATTCTCCGACCCCACGCCAGGTCGGAGAATCACCGGGGGCTGGCATGAAGCCCGCCCCCGCCGTGTCCCGAAGACTCCGCCACCAGAGATTTGGCAGGGGCGGGAATCGCGCCGCGCCGGTCGGCGGGCCCACCCCCGCCGATTCTCCGGCCCGCGATGGGCCGAAGTCCCGCTGCTGGAATGCCTGTCCCGCCAGCGTGGATTAAACCACCTTTTGAACGGTGGGACAAGGCGGCGCGGGCAGGCTCCGGGGTCCTGGGGGGTCGCGGGGCGATCTGGCCCCGGGGGGCAGTGGCCTGGCCCGCGATCGGGGCCCACCGATCCGCCGGCAGGCCGGAGCCGTGGGGGCACTCTTTTTCTTCCGCCTTCACATGGTCTTCACTATGGCAGAGGCGGAAGAGACACCCTCCCCTGCGCATGCGCGGGGATGACGTCAGCAGCCGCTGACGCTCCCGCGTATGTGTCGCCCGGCGAAGACCTTTCGGCCCCGGCTGGCGTGGCGCCAAAGGCCTTTCCCGCCAGCCGGCGGAGCGGAAACCACTCCGGCGCGGGCCTAGCCCCTCAAGGTGAGGGCTTGGCCCCTAAAGGTGCGGAGAATTCCTTTGGGGCGGCCCAACGCCGGAGTGCTTCCCGCCACTCCATTACGCCGGGACCCCCGTCCCACCGGGTCGGGGAGAATCCCGCCCCAGGTGCCCGACCAAAATCGCGGTCCGTGCACGGCACAGATTCGGGTACCATGCTCCAGTCCCTCACAGGTGGTGATAATAAGGTTGCGCTCCATGCCGGTGTCGACATGCAAAGCGGCATTTAAATGGGATTAGTGGGTTGGACACAGTATGCTCCAACGTTCCGCGATGTTCCACTCTTCTCAGGCGCAAGTCTCGCGGGCGTAAATTACTACAAGTATTTACAAATGTGGACTGAGTGCCATGACTGCGGAGGGGGAGCAGGAAGCTTAAAAAAACACTGAAAAACCATTCAAGCTTCTCAAACTGGCTGGGTGGTGGCTGCCCAGGCCGGGGTCAGTAGCGGGTAGTGACTTGGTGCCACGTCCGTGGACTTTGGATGCCCCCCAGGGATCGGGTGGCCTGGTTCGACACCATTGCTGCTGTCTGTCTTTTAAACACACCTCTGTGGTGCTACTTACAGGCTCCTGGCTGCACACACTACTGAGTGCTGCCTGTGTCCCTTAAATGCTCAGAAGGTCTCTGGTCATCTGGGAGCCCACCCAGGCCACACTTCTGGACACCCTAATACCCCAGCTGTATCATAAATGGCCAAACTCAATCAGCAGGCCACCAGGTGTTGGTACTTAGAAGTGTTGCCCCATTGCAGAGGAAGCAGGGGAGCAGCAGAGCTCACCCCAACCAGAGGACACCTGCACCATGGCCTTCGGATCCATCCCTAGTTCCCTGCTCCCTCTCAGGCCAGAGGACTCACCAGCAACCCCTACGCCTCCGGATTACCAGCTGTCACCTCCCGGTGAGACTGCCAGCGCTGACTGACTCTGCCACCATTTCTCAGGTAATGTTCAGGAGCACAGGCTTAATCTGTGGCCCATGCTGGTGAAGAGGGTGTCCCTTTGCTCCTCGTTGGCATGGAGCTGTGGGTCCACCTCAGACCCCCGACCTCGGGGGGGGGATGGGGGGCAGGTCTTCTCTGAGCCATCTTGGGGCTGCAGTGAGTGTGTGGTAAGTGGAGTGCTTAAAAACAGTTCCAGCTGCCAAGCTCTGGTTAGAACACCCGCAGGGTGGGGAATTGCTCGGAATTCATGCGAACAGTGTGCTGGCCTATTAGCATGTCCTGAATTGCTCCACAAATAGCGCGCGCAGCCAACAGGAACATGAACTGCACTAAATTCAGTCCCAGCGTCAACACTGTGGGCATGATCTACTGTCCGCGTTGCGCCCGAAAGGCGGTGAAGCTGGGAGATCCCTCTTCTGGGATCTACCTGGCTCGCCACGCCTCGCAAGATCGAAACGTCGCAATCTGAATCCTGCCCATTGTGGGTGGGATCACTATTTTGCAAATCTGTATATTAGAGCGGGAGAGCTAGTGTCACTCCAATATGCACTCCGCTGATCTACCCAGGTCATTGGGATCTAACCCCTTCGCCTCGGAGATCTCTGGTCAGTGTTATTCAGTTCTGGTCCCCACAAACGAGGAGCAGAAGGAATGGCACTTGTGGGCATCTCCCAGGGGATCAGATGCCCCCAGTTGCTTGTCCTCTGGGCAGGGTGGCACCCTGGCACTGCTGCTGCCACCCAGGCACCTTGGCATGGCCAGCCTAGCATCCTGGCAGGGTGTTGGGCTGGCAGTGCCAAGGTGCCAGGTTGGCATTTTTTCCGTGGCGGAGATCGGGCCCGGGGTGCACTGTACATATGAGGTGGGGTGCGGGGCTGCCCGAGGACCCCCTTTTAGGCGAGCTGGGGCTTTTGGGGCTTTTTGCTGGCCGTGTCCCCGTCTCTTCCTGCGTTGAGGAGTTCCGACAGGCAGAGCTCCTCAGTGCAGGAAACGGGACTAAGTCTGACCTTGGCGGGGAGTTCCTGCTGAAGCTCTGAATTGAAATTGTGTCCTGATAAATAACGTGGTGTTTCTCAGTGCTGCGAGCGCCATCATGGGACTCTGTCCTAATTGGTTTAGATTGCACCCTCAGTCACCCAAACGGAGAATTTCTCTCATTACCACTTTGCTGTTTGTGGGCTTTGCTGTGCACAAATTAGCTGTCCTATCACCCTCATTACCTTCATTACAACACTGATTGCACTTCAAAAGTTCTTCATTAGTTTTGAAGTAGCTCAGGGCATTTTGAGATCATGAAAGATGCTGTATCAATACAAGCTCTTCTTTCACAATGCAGCTCCTCATGGCATGGTCACATAAGCGAGATTAAACAAGACTGGGTGATTGGTTTAATAAATACCTGTTAAGTCTATGTCTGTAAGTCTGAATTTGTGGTCAATTGACACCATCACATTCTCAGATATTCATTTCTTTGCTTCATTCTCTGTCTCACTGAAGCTCAATGCAAGCTTGAGAAACAGCACCTCAACATTTTGCTGGGTACTTTACAACTTTCTGACCTTAACATTGACTTTATCAAGCTCAGAGCTTGACCAATTGGAAAGCAAGTGCTGGTAATTTAGGATACGTACACCAGTACTTCCAGGAAATTGGGAAGCAATGGACATGGTATATGATGTGAGAATAATTAGGACCCTGGTGCCTGAATTTTTGCTGCCAGGTTTGGAGTGCAGAGTCAGGACATTTCCAAACTCCTCAAACCCAGCCCAGGAGAAAGTGCTCCCAATGTTGGGATTTTCATTCTAGGGTAGTGGGGTTCTCTAAGAGTCAGGATGGGCCCTGGAACAAGTGCAGAGGCTGCTGAATCTGAAGGCAGGCTCAGCGGATGGCCTGTCACTGTGTTGAAGTCTTTAAAAAGAACAGTAAAACATAAAGCAGCCGTTCAGACCTCATCACTCATACCCCTCACCCCCCCACACACTCCTCATGCCCCATTAAGACTCAGGCATGTGCACACTCCTCACATGGCCCCTCATATCATCTATGTCACCTCATTCCCCCCTTCCTGCCCCCATGGCCAGCCTATGCCCCCCTTCCCACTCCCATGGCTCCTCATTCCCTCCATGCCAATCTCTGCTCTACTGCCCACTCAATGGCCCATTATACCATCTAATTATCCCCGCCCATCTTGAAACCTCTCTATAGACAACCCCTCGATAGACAACTATGCCATCTCATATCTCCAATTCACCACCCTATGCCCATACAACTACTATGCTAACTCAACCAGTATCCACCATAAGCAGTCTACGGGAGTCAAGCTGAGATGAAATAATATAAATTATTAAGCGTCTATCACAAACTTTGTATGAAAAATACACTCTCTTTCATGAAAATCTGCATTCTACATTTACATTCCTCAAATGTTCTAATCCCTTATAAGAACAAACATTTCATTCAAGTGCATAATGCCCGATAAAAAGTAGCAATGGAATTCATTGTCCCACTTCAAAGAGTCTATAGCCACTTGGCGCTGCCAATCAAAATGTGAAATGGCCGACATCCTACAGTGACAATGGAAGGTTGTGAAATCATTCATATAACACTAATCCAACAATTGTAGCCCCCAGGATTATGTCAACAGGCAGAGTGAAGTGCCAAGCAACTATTTTTTAAACACTCCAGACTGTTTCCCCCCAAAGATTTAAAGGGCAGCAGCTTGTGTATCTTAACAACTAGACAGTTTCCTTTGATTGTTCATTTTGACACTTTGACAACTGAGTTTGACATTTAATGGGATAGAATGGGGGGTGGGGGGGGGTAACTTATGAGGGCAGGTTATACAGGCTGGGTTTGTTCCCATTGGAACTCAGAGGGTTGAGAGGTGATCTCATTGCAACTTATAAGATCCTGGAGGGACTTGACAGGGTAAATTCTGAAAGGATGTTTCCACTTGTGAGAGAAGCTAGAACTAAGGGGCACAATTAAAAATAATGGATTTACGATGGGGTTAGAAGATTTTTTTTCTCTCAGAAGGCTGTAAATCTTTGGAACTCTCGTCCCCAGAGAGTAGTGGAAGCTGGGTCAATGAACATTTTTAGACAGAGATAGATAGATTCTTAGCTAACAAGGGAGTCAAAGGTTCTGAGGGTGAGGTGGGGAAGTAGTGGTGGTGGTGGTGGTGGGGGGTGGGGGGGGGGGGGGGGTAGTGGGGGAGGGGAGAGGGGAGGGGTAGGTTGGGTAGGCAGAATGTAGAATTGAAGCTACAATCAGATCAGCCATGATCCTATTGACTGACAGAGCAGGCTCAAGGGACCAAATGACCTAATCCAGCTCTAAATTCATATGATCGTCTGTATGTGTCTAAGGGTTTATGCATTTGTTATGCACATTCATGCCTAATTTTAACCATCCCAAAGGGTATGTGACCTCCCTATAAGGTATCCAATCTTTCCCAAAGGGCACTTGACCCGTACTATATGTGTTACAGAACGATATCCAAAGGGGTATCTATCTCTCTGAACAGGTACCCCACCTCTCCAAGTTGCTACCAGGTTGAACCAATATATGTCATGTTTCACACATTTGGACCATCAAAAATTGACATGAGTGGAAATAGCTGCCTTCACAAAACATGAATGTGTGAAACACAAATGAGTTTGACAGTTAATGGGATGGAATGGGGGGTTATCTTATGAGGAAAGGTTGGACAGGTTGGGTTTGTTTCCATTATAGCTCAGAGGATAGTTCAGGGGTGGGGCTTGGCCTTTTCCGCCATTTTCACAATGACAGAGATGCTCTCCGTCACTGTGAAAATCGAGGCTCTTGTCTTTTCCTTCCACTCCATTCCCAGTGTTATTAGCTTTGCAGGATTTTCCATCTTTACCATATTCTCTGTAACTATTTGTTTCTCTTCTGGATATCAAATACATTTATAAGATGCTCATCTGTAACGTTTCCTAATTGTGATGCAAGACCATTGACCTGAAATGCTAATCCTGATATGTATGGTACTACTCATTATTAACCGAACACGAGATTAACAAGGTACTGCCTGTATTGTTTGTATTACTCATTGATTAAATCATCTAAAAGGTTCTGGAGATAAAATTAGCCTGTTATTCCAGCAATCTGAGTGTTAATTCAAACCCTAACAATAGCTATTAGAATAAAACCCAACACATTATTAGAATCATTGAATCATAGAATTTACAGTGCAGAAGATGGCCATTCGGCCCGTCAAGTCTGCACCGGCTCTTGGAAAGAGCACCCCAGTTAATCTCAAGCCTCCACCCTATCCCCGTAACCCCACCTAACTTCTATTTTTTTGGACACTGAGGGCAATTTAGCATAGCCAATCCACCTAACCTGCACATCTTTGGACTGTGGGAGGAAACCGGAGCACCCAAAGGAAACTCAAGCAGTCACGGGGAGAACATGCAGATTCCGCACAGACAGTGACCCAACTTGGGGTCAAACTTGGGACCCAACAGTTCCCTCATTGTCACTGTGTCAAAATCCTGGAACTCCCTCCCTCACAGGATTGTGGGTGTACCTACACCACATGGGCTGTAGCGGTTCAAGAAGGAAACTCACCACCACCTTCTCAAAGGCAACTAGGGATGGGCACTAAATGCTGGTCTCGTCAGTGAAGCGCACATCCCTTGAATCAATTAAATAAAAATTACTCTCATTGGTATTCACGTGAGAGGGCCGAGTTGTGAATAACTTATTACCGTGTGTTTGTAATATGAGGAAGTCCATGATTGCGATGGTGAGTGTTTCAGCAAAATGAATGTGACTGCATCAATCTCATTGAAGTAGATTCTGTCCCTTGTGGGGGATGGGCAGTCCCTTCAGTAATTGTGGAGTCAACGTACATTGTTCTTTAGGCAAAAGTATATCAGAAGGGACTGGTTATCGGCATTTGTGAAATTGGGGAAGGTTATGAGAGTCTATTTTGAACAAGGACACATCTGGCAATGATCCCCTCAGAGTTAGCCCTGGTTACAAGGCCAGGACTCTCAGCTGCTCTGCCATTGGCAGAGGCCATGGCTCTGAGCATCTAAGATGCCAAGTCTCCAGGAAAATTAAAGTGATCACCCATGTGAGCAAACAAGGAATTAGTTAGAGCCTTAATGCAGTTGTGTGCTGCTGACTGGGATATACCAGACAGGCCTGCTGATGAGCCCTAGAAAGATCCTGAGGCATAGAATTTGAGAGAGATGGTTGCCTTCACACCCAATGAAAAGGCAAAGAGTGAAAGAATTGTGGCTCGAGCTGCTGTTGGACCATGTGACATTTGTCCGTCACCACCTCATGGCTTAGTCTCAGTCACCTTTTGCATTGGTAAATTAAAGTTTAAAGCAAATTCCAAAGGTGTACCTGCACCTTTCCAAAGGGATACATTGGCTATTGAAAGAAAGGCATAAAGTTGAGACCTGTTCCTACCAGGCGTACCCTGCACACATTGGGTTTCACAGTCCTAGGCAACAAACTCTGACTTGAGTGGAGGCAGCCAATGATTTAAATGGCCAGCTGCCTTCAAAAAATGCACATGTGCAAAATGCACCCTGTCCTCTTTCTCACTGATGTGCCATCAATGAACACAAGACGAGTAGTGAACGTAACTGAGGCTTTAATAAACTAAACAGAAAGCCTCCTGGCCTCTGATCCCGAACTGGGTCAGAGGCGGAGACCAACCACCTTTATACCGAGCCCGAGGGGAGGCGGTGCCATCGGGCAGTGGTTTACCACATTACATGTAATACAGTAGCCGTTTACCACAATACACATATTATATACTACAGTTATATTACAGTGGTTTACCACACTCACCCCCTGCTACAAAAATGGGGATTGCCAAATTTGAGGTTGGACTTATAATTCACTCCCACTATTTTGGTCACGACCAAGAGGCTCTGGCCCTTTATATTAATGTGGGCAAGATATTTCAGCATGGCGAATATGAGATCTGAACCAATATTAGCCTAATTTAACATTCAAGCACATATGCACAAATGCACATTCTAACTGCATCACAAGGATGAGTGGGAATCTTTAACCCTTTCTCTCAGGGACAGTGAGCCACCATTGCTCTGATTGAACACAACAAACTCAGTACTGGCCAGGGACTGATCTTGAGGTTTATTTTAATCTATTTATCTGTTAGTCCATTAGTGCAACTTTGCGCTTAATCTCATTTATAAATAGAGCTGGTGTATGTAAATGTAGCGTGACTCAGGTTTCAGCTGGATCTTATCAATACAGGAATTCGACACTGGAGACGGGTCAAAAATAAAGACACCCCAGAGGATAAAAACTGGTGTGAAACTAAACAGACTTCGGGCGGGATTTTCCGTCCCTCCCATGGCGTCTTTTCCCGCGGCAAAGGCGACTCTCCATTGTCCACAGAGGAACCTACCAGTCCTGTCGAGGTCAAAAGTGGGCGCGCCCATTCCCCGCCAGGGAACCCGCTGCAGGGAACTGCCTTCAGCCCGACCAGGAGATGGGATGTTCTGGCACGGTCTGGCGGATGCAACACGCCATTCAAACTTCCATTCAGTTCGGCGGGATTGGACTATCCCACCAGCAGGAGGTGCCGGAAAATTCCGGTCTCTATTTCTCGCTCCACAGATACTGCCAGTACTGATGTGTTTTCCCAGCATTTTCTGTTTTTTTCTTAGATTTCCTGCATCTGCAGTATGTTGCTTTTATTTTAGTCCCCACTTCATTTACGTTAGCTCAGTGTATATTTACTGATTTAGGTGTGGGGACAATTTTGAGCCTCAAGTACTCAAAACAATGTTCTTACCAGAATGAAGCCAACGCAAATTAAATCCAGAATAAAGGATGAATGCTGAGCATCTCTGCTCTTCAGACTGGCATTGGCCTGGGGCCCTGTTCCCCCAAGAGGCACAAAGATGTCGGGGCTCTCTGGGTCTCAATCAAGAATCCCTATCCCAGCATGCTTTATTATTGACTGCCAGCACAGTTGCTAGCAGGATGGTATTCCTATGTATGATGTCACCCTGATGATGCCAAGTTAGTTCATAACTACACTAATATCACAGTTGGCAGCTCTGATGCCGTGTTTGGATTCTAAATTGCGCAGTTTCCTCTATTAATTCTTTTTGAAGCATCCAGATTGACCTTAATTAGATTTGTTCTCAGTACTAGTTTAAATGTTACTTTCCTGACTTGCTTTGAAGATCTATTTGTTGACAGATTGGATATGCTCTAGTTGATAACGTGCTGTAAGGCCATTGTTTGTATGCAAATCTCCACCTCTTGGAAACACTCATCCTGTTTATCAGGTTCGTGCTGCACATAAGATTTTTTTCCACAGATTTTTGCTGTGTAATAAATCAACCTCGCAATTCAATTCTGCTCCTGTAATATAGGAACAAGTAACACCTCGATATTGTTCACAAGGATATTTTTCAGACTGAAACAAAGCTGACTTGATCCAGGCATAAACATGCCAATACCGATGTGACCAAAGAGTTTAATACACTTTAATATGGATTAAGGGGATTCTCACCATAGACTAAGACGGCTTTGCAGCTCCTTTGCCAATTTATCTTCTTTCCCTGGGATGGGGACAACCCATTAAAATCATGTCAAAACCCTATTAACTAAAAGCGATAAAGAATCCTGGGCGGGATTCTCTCAGCCCGGGGCCGGGCCGGAGAATCCCCGCGGCCGGCGTGAATCGCGCCACGCCGCCCCGACGCTGGGATGCAATTCTCCGCAGAGCGAGATGTGGTTGGCGTGGCACCGGTCAGGGGCCACTCTACTGCCCCCCCCCCCGGCGATTCTCCGCCCAGGTGGGCCGCGCGGCCGTGGTAAAAAAGCCGAGTCCCGCCGGCACGTTCACACCTGCTCTCAGCTGGCGGGAACGCAGTGTGGAAGGGTCGGCGGGGTGGCCTGAGGGGGGGAAGGGGGGTCCGACCCGGTTGGGGGGGTGGGCCTCCAATGTGGCCTGGTCCGCGATTGGGGCCCACCGATCGGCGGGCCGGCCTCTCTGGCTGGGGCCTCCTTTCTTCCGCGCCGGCCCCTGTAGCCCTGCACCATGTTGCCTCGGGGCTGGCGCGTTGAAGAGAGCCACTGCGCATGCGCGCGTTGGTGCCGGTACCACTGCGCATGCGCGGACCTCGCAGCGCTCACTTCATACCAGGATCAGCAGCTGGAGCGGCGTGGTCCGCTCCAGTGCCATGCTGGCCCCTGTAGGGGCCACAATTGCTGATCCTGAGACCGTGTTGATGCCGTCGTGAAACGCGACAGCTTTTCTGTCGCCGTCAACACTTAGCCTCAGGATCACAGAATCCCGCCCCCTCTTTTCAATGAATTTATAGCAGCAAACAAATTCTCCACTGTTGATTTTTACTTTTTCACATCATTCCTAAGGAGCTTAAAGTATTGCACTTAATTAGTTGCTTAGAAATAAATATTGTAAACCACCAATATGTAGTCTATTAGTAGTTTGTACAATGCCACACAGTATAAAAGATATACAGCAAGAAGCATGCAGTAACTTTTTAAATCTTTTCGCTTTTTCTCAGGCAATCCCTGGGGATCAAGGACGTTTTGCTTCCACTCCAGTTTGATGGGTTTTGAGATGACTGATAAATCTAATTCACTAAGTAGAATAGAGTCCATGATGACTCATGGTCAGCGAAAGATGTGAACCTCACAACAATCTTCTGATACCTGTTCTGGCTGGACATACTTTGCATGTAAGTCTTTAATATGAATAACAATAGGCTATTTCACGTTTTTTGTATTCATTCATGGGATGTGGGCTTTGCGATCTGGGCCAGCTATTATTGCCCATTCGTAATTGCCCTTAAACTGACAGCTTGCTCGGCCAGTTCCGAGGGCATTTAAGAGTCAACCACATTGTTGCAGATCTGTGGTGCGATTCTCAGGAAAGATTTCTAAGTGTGGTAGTGAGTGGGAACTGCCGCGTGCTTCCTGGTGCATGGCTAGCAAGGCCAGCAACGCTATTCAATGTTTATTGGTCCACTTAACGAGGCCCAATGGGCATCTTGCCACAAATGAAGGCACTGCATTTGTCAACACCCCACTAACAAGGTCAAGTAGCACTTAGACAGTACTTGCACAGCCAACCCCACTGAGCCCGCACTCATGGCACCAAGGCGACCGGCCCAAAGATTCGGCGATGCGGGCATGGGGAGACTCCTAGACGCAGTGCAGGCCAGGAGAAATGTGCTGTTCCCCTGAGGGTGAGCCATGGGCAGCCAGTGCTGCCTGGAAAGAAGTGGCGGAGGCGGCTGTAAGCTCCAGGAGTGTGAGCAGGAGGACCTGCCTCCAGTGCCGAAAAAAGGTCATTGACCTACACCAGGAAGCACAAGTGTGTTGACACCAATACCCTGCCCACCACCGAGACCTTTCTGCCCCCACGCCAGCATCCAACCGCCCCAACTCTCCATGCGGCCTCCAACCCTCACTTCATTCCCCCCTCTCCCTTCAAATCCTCCAAACCCTCCCTTCACAGCCCTCCTCCCACCACTGTGAACCACACACATGGCTAATGATGCA
Source organism: Scyliorhinus torazame (assembly GCF_047496885.1). Lineage (NCBI taxonomy): Eukaryota > Metazoa > Chordata > Chondrichthyes > Carcharhiniformes > Scyliorhinidae > Scyliorhinus > Scyliorhinus torazame. The sequence goes on along the minus strand of NC_092717.1, from coordinate 129,728,641 downwards.
TTCTCTGTGTCTCCTCAGGAAAAGTTCTCGTACAACCGTCAGGAGCGGGCCCAGACTGGCGGAGGTGTGCCGGACTGTAGAATCCTCACCTTCTTTTAGGGGCGGGCTTGGAGGTGACTGGGGTGGCCGAGGACAAGGCGGTCACCCAGGCAGAGGTTGGTGGAAGCGCAGAGGTGAGGAACCATTGGGCCTGTAGCCACCTGGGTTGGCCAACTCCCGATGTAAAATGGAGAACAGCAAAGGCTGCAGGGAAATTCAGCCAACACAGGCAGAAACCAGCAGGTGCAAGTTACTGTGTATTGAACTCTACAAAAGCCCAGACAGCATCGATACAAGCAGCCATCTGCATAATAATGTAGCAGCCATCTACATACTAATAAGCGATCCCCGGGAACAATCGCAACATTTGGGACAAATAAAGTTAAGCCAAACTCCTCGGCGCCAGCAGGAGCCAACACAAAAGAGGTTAACGGACACCTCAAGACCACCCATCGATCAGGAAACCGCTCCAGTATTGGAGAAATCGAACCAAGCGATTGGAACGAAGTCCAATCACTTGGAACCAGGTACAGGGTCCGCCCCGAAAGGTGGGAAGCCCCTGGGGACTATAAAGTTAAGCCCCCAAGTTCAAATCGTTCTTCTTGACCTGGTCACTCAGCAACGCGAACCAACCCTTGACCATGACCGGTGCAGCTGCCGCCGATATCCAGTAAGTCTTACTTCAACGCTCGCTACGAGATAGGCGCTCCTAGCTACCAATCCGTACCAACTTCAAATCCCGCAGACTCAGAACTCGAACGAAAGGCCATTTGTTCCCCTGACCTGGTGGGCCAGTTCGAAGCTAAGTATAGGCCTGTTAGTTGTAGAAGTAGCTTAGAAGTAGAATTTGTGCATGAGTAGCGATTACTGTGAATAATAAATGTGCTTTGATTTGAATCTTACTAATCGGTGTATGGAGTTATTGATCATTGAACTTGAACCTCATGGCGGTATCATAAAGATACCTGGTGACTCGAGAGCAAAGGTTATAAAACAGAGCCAATTGAACCAACCAAAAGTTAGCAAATATTACTGGCGACTCTGGTGGGATCCGAACTAGAAGTGGCTTAACCACTCCGGGAGAACCCAAAAATTTGAATGAGAGATCCAATTGGGAACAGAAAACCACAAATGTTCAAGCAGTTCTGATCAATTCTCATAATTCGGAAGTGTGTTAAATGCATGCGTAACTAACAGGGCTATAAGGTAAACTGATAGATTTTTTGTTGCGACAAAACTGTCGGGAGTTTGTATTTCGGAAATTAGCGAAAGCCGTACCCATATTTACAGCACCGCCTTAGCTCCCCTGTTCCGAATGTAAAAGAAGCATTCAGATAAGAAGGATGGCAGTGCAGGCAATGCAGCGCCTCATGAACCCAGAAGAATTTGCGGTTGCAGCGACCAGCAGCAGTAGAGTAGGACAATGTCCCATATGGGAGGAAGAAATCAGGAAGTATCTCAAAGGGAAAGGATGGCCCCTTTGGAGCGAATTCTGTAGCAATGAGGAAACAGGTCCCGGGAGTATAGGACATATTTGGTGGGAGAACCTGAGCGAGATTCACAAGAAGAGCTTAGGAAAAGCTCGCAAGCCGATGGCATTCGTGTCCTGTTTGGCACAATTGCGAGGCACAGAGGAGGTCGTTAGGACGCTCCGGAAAGAGATAGAAGGCATACATCGAATGAGTAAGGTCGATGTTAGTGAGGTAGAAAGAGAGAATGTAGAGTTAAGGAGGAAGTTGGCAGCAAAAGACGGAAGGTGGATGATGCCAAGCGGGCACACCAGTCTTGTCTGGCGCACTTAAGCAGCTTCCAGTCCCAGTATGAAAAGGCCTATCAGGACACGCAACGTGCAGTCCTGGTACGAGAGGAAACCGAGAAGCAGGTAGAAGCATTGCAGAGGCAGTGTAATGACCTGAAGGCAGCGTTAAGAGCATTCCATGCTGCCACCAAGGAGCAAAAACAAAGCTCACTAGACCACACAAAGTGCTGGAAGCAGATTGCAGAGCTGCAGTCGCTGCTTTCAGTTCAAAAAGGATTCCAGGAAACATATGGAGCAAAATTAGATGAGGAAGTTGGCCCTGATTGGGAAGAGTTAAATGAGACAGCGTAGAGATATGTTCAGGGAACATGTGCGCAGGGAAAGCCCCAAAAGAGAAAAGCGCCCCAACCCCCCACAGAGCAGATAGTTCAGGCTCCAATGAACCCAGTCACCATCCACCGCACAGCCACATCGGATGATACGGAATTTCTGTACACCACCCCCTTAACAGTGACCCAATTACGGGACGCGTGCGAGAAAATCAAATCGTTCCTCCCACCTCAGACCCCCCACCACTTCTTTGCCAGAGTAAAGCAGCAGGCGACCATGTACAGCCTGGATGAGCGAGAGCATGTAAAGCTCACAGTTTTGAGTTTAGACCCTTCGGTCGTAGCAGCCCTTCCCGACCCACAGAATGTAGGAGGAGGCACCCTTGCAGAAATGCATACCGCGGTCCTAGACGCGATCGGGTATAACCGGGGTGACCCCGTAGATGGCCTCAATAAATGCAGGCAAAAGAAAACCGAGCACCCCACAGCGTTTGCTGGACGCCTGTGGATCCACTTTGCAGCAGTTTTTGGAGACCTAGACCGTGCTCATTTGACCCCAGACAACATGGCCAAATGGACCCGCACCCTTATCTCCCATGCCACAGAAATAGGACAAAACTCTTGTGCGAATTGTAGCCACTTAAAATGGCTAACTCCCGATTTAAAATGGCGAACGGCAAAGGCTGATGGGAAAGTCAGCCAACAGGACAAAAATGAGCAGCTGCAGGTTGACTGTGTATTTACCTCTGGAAAGGCCAGACAAGATCGATACCAGCAACCATCAGCATAACAAAACACCAGCCATCTGCATACTAATGAGCAATCCCCAGGAATAATGAGCAACATTTAGACACATAAAGCAAAACCAGAATCTTCGGCGCCAGCAGAAGCCTACACAAAAGGAGGTGAACGACCACCTCAAGACCGCCCATCGATCAGGGAACCGCTCCAGTATTGGAGAAAATCGAACCAAGTGACTGGGACAAAGTCCAATCACTTGGGACCAGGTACAGGGTCCGCCCCGAAAGGCGGGAAGCCCCTGGGGACTATAAGAATTGAGCCCCAAGATCAAGTCGCTCTCTTCTTCTTCAGCTCGCTTCCAGCTCTTCCAGCTCTCGTCACTCTTCAGCAGCCGATCGAACCTGTAAGTCTTACTCCAACGCTCACTACGAGATAGGCGCTCCTAGCTATCAATCTGTACCAACTTCGAATCCCGCAGGCTCAGAACCCGAACGAAAGGCCATTCGTTTCCCTGACCTGGTGGGCCAGTTCCAAGTTAAGTATAGGCCTGTTATTTGTAGAAGTAGCTTAGACGTAGACTTTATGCATGAGTAGTGATTACTGTGTATAATAATTATGCTTTGATTAAATCTTACTAATCGGTGTATTGGATTATTGATCATTACTCGGACTTGAACCACGTGGCGGTATCATAAAGATACCTGGCGACTCAAGAGCAAAGGTGATAAAACAGAGCAATTAAACTAAGGCAAAGTTAGCAACATTATTTGGCGACATCCTGGTGGGACCCGATCTAGAAGTGGAAAACCACTCCGGGAGAACCCAAGAATCTGAATTAGAGATCCAATTGGAAACAGAAAACTCACAAGTGTTCAAGCAGTTCTGATCAATTCTCATAATTCGGAAGTGTGTGTATGCATGTGTAACTAACAGGGTGATAAGATAAAGCTGATAGATTTTTTGTTGCGACAAAACTGTTGGAAGTTTGTATTTCGGAAAGTAGCGAAAGCCGTACCCGTATTTACAGCACCGCCTTAATACCCCTGTCCCAAATTTGAAGAGCAGCATTCGGATAGGAAAGATGGCAATGCAGGCAATGCAGTGCCTCATGAACCCCGAGGAATTTGCAGTCGCAGCGACCAGCAGCAGTAGAGTGGGACAATGTCCCATTTGGGAGGAAGAGATAAGGAAATATCTCAAAGGGAAAGGATGGCCCCTTTGGAATGAATTCTGTGACAACGCGGAATCAGGTCCCGGGCGTATAGGACATACTTGGTGGGAGAACCTGAGCGAGATCCACAAAAAGAGCTTTGGGAAAGCTCGCAAGCCGATGGCAATCGTGTCCTGCTTGGCACAATTGCGAGGCACAGAGGAGGTCGTTAGGACGCTCCGGAAAGAAGTTGAGGGCAGACATCAAATGAGTAAGGCCGATGTAAGCGAGGTAGAAAAGGAGAATTTGGAATTGAGAAGGAAGTTGGCAGCAAAAGGTGTGGAGGTGGATGATGCCAAAAGGGCTCACCAGTCTTGTCTGGCGCACTTAAGCAGCTTCCAGTCTCAATAAGAAAAGGCCTATCAGGACACGCAACGTGCAGTCCTGGTACGTGAAGAAACGGAAAAGCAGGTAGAAGCATTACAGAAACAGTGTAGTGACCTCAAGGCAGCATTAAGAGCACTCCATGCTGCCACCACAGAGCAAAGACAAAGCACGCTAGATCACGCAAAGTGCCGGAAGCAGATTGCAGAGCTGCAATCGCTGCTTTCTGTTCAGAAAGGTTTTCAGGAAACCTTTGGAGAAAAATTAGATCAGGAAGACGGCCCTGATTGGGAAGAATTGAACGAAACAGTGCAGAGATATGTTCAGGGAACATGTGCGCAGGGAAAGCCACAAAAGAGAAAAGCGCCCCAACCCCCCACACAGCAGATAGTTCAGGCTCCAATGAACCCTGTAACCACCCACCACACAGCCACATCGGACGATGTGGAATTTCTATATTCCACCTCCTTAACAGTGACCCAATTACGGGACGCGTGCGATAAGGTCACACCGTTCCTCCCCACCTCAGACCCCCACCATTTCTTTGCCACAGTTAAACATCAGGCGACCATGTACGGCCTGGATGAGTGAGAGCATGTAAAGCTCACAGTTTTAAGTTTAGACCCTTCAGTAGCAGCAGCCCTTCCCGACCCACAGAATGTAGGAGGAGGCACCCTTGCAGAAATGCATACCGCGATCCTGGATGCGATCGGGTATAACCCGGGTGACCCCGTAGATGGCCTCAACAAATGTAGGCAGAAAAAAATCCGTTTTTGCTGGACGCCTGTGGATCCACTTGGCAGCAGTTTTTGGAGACTTAGACCGCGCCCATTTGTCCCCAGACAACATGGCCAAATGGTCCTGCACCCTTATTTCCCATGCCACAGAGACAGGACAGAAAGCCTGCGCGAGTTATGATCCCTCAGAGGAGGCCCATAACGAGAAGTGGGTAGAGAAAAGATTTTCCCGCGCTTGGGAGCAATCTATACAAAGCAAACCCGCAGTTAAGAATACCGAGGAAAAGCAGGCCGGCGCAGGTATGCAGGCAGTAAAAACAACACACCACAACCCCTCATGGGTGAATGAGGGAAAGAACAGCCCCCCACCCAAGTCACAGGAGTGTTACAACTGCGGATAGTTGGGACACTTCGCAAGAGAGTGCATTGCCCCTAAAAAGCCACAGAGAGCCCCGCAGACGGGCACTCTGAGTAAGAAAAAGCCAGAGCCCATTCATAGCGTTAGCGCCCGTTCAGATCAGACGGACTTGACCGGAACGGACGACCGGTAGTTGCAGCGAAAATTCGGGGACAGCCCATCGAATTTCTCTGGGACACAGGAGGGTCCCGCACCACAATAAATTCCTCCACCCTGTTCCAAAAAGACACGTGGCCCACTACAGCCACTATCACCCTCAGCGGCTTTACAGGCCACTCACAGCAAGGACACATCACAGCCCCTGTACCCATTCAAATTGGTACCATCACCACCAAGCACCCCGTAGTTTTAGTTGACCTGCCCCACACAGCAGAACACATTCTGGGAATCGATTTCATGAATTCCCATAATCTTTCATTCGATCCAGTCAACCAGTGTGTCTGGAAGATGGCAAAATCCGCAAGCGCCCCCGCAACGCTCAACATAGGAGTGTACACGAACAAAATTAGCGCCGTAGGCGAATTTTGGTTCAACCCGACCATGCTTAGTACGGACAAGCAGATTAGGGCAGTTCTGCAAAAGAACAGGGCAGCATTCGTGACCCACAAGCATGACTGTGGACGGATGACTGGCTCCATTCAAATAACAGGACCTGACCGTAGACCCCAAAAACAGTATGGATTTCCCCAAGAGGCAGAGGGAGAAATCTCAAAGGTAATAGAAAGCTTATTAGAGGAGGGCGTACTTAGATCAGTAGCCTCCACTAATAATGCCCCGATTTGGCCAGTGAGAAAGCCCGATGGATCATGGCGACTGACCATCGATTACCGGGAACTCAACAAAATCACCCCCGCAGCAGCCCCCACAGTAGCCACAAGTCCCGAGACCATGCTCAAGCAGGGACTCAATTCCCGATACTTTACGGTTTTGGATGTCAGTAATGGATTCTGGTCCATTCCATTGGCAAAGGCGTGCCAGTACAAATTTGCCTTCACCTTCAAAGCACAGCAGTACACGTGGACATGCCACAAGGATTCCACAACTCCCCCTCCATTTTCCACCGACAGCTGGCAAATGGTTTCGCCAAATTCTCTCGCCCCGAATGTCTGGTTCAGTATGTAGACGACCTACTACTGCAGACAGACACCAAGGAAGAGCACATTGAGCTTCTGTCCGAATTCCTGGAACTCTTACACTCAATCGGTTGTGAAGTCAACCCCAAAAAGGCCCAGATTTTGGAAGAAAAAGTGATATATTTGGGAACACTTATCATACATGGTAAACGCAAGATTGAGCATAAAAGGATTGACTCGATTGCTAAATTGCCCCTTCCCCAGAACGTTTCAGCCCTCCGGTCGTTTTTAGGACTGGTTGGCTACTGCCGAAACCACATTGACGGTTTCGCCAACAAGGCAGCACCCCTCTCAGACCTCCTAAAGAAGGGAGCCCCCTGGGAATGGCTTCCGCAGCATACGGATGATGTGGACTCTTTAAATCAGGCACTCATAGCAGCCCCCGCACTACAAATTCCAGACCCGCTTTCCCCTTACGCTAAAGGTAGCGACCACAGACCGCACCCTTTCAGCTGTGCTCCTCCAGGAAAGGCAAGACCAGTTAAGGCCCGTAGCTTACGCCTCCAGAATTTTAGATGCTGTGGAGCAGGGATTTTCAGCCTGTGAGAGGCACCTGCTCGCAGTATTTTGGGCAGTGCATTATTTTTCATATATTACCGGACTGAACCCCATCACAATTCTCACCGAACACCCCCCCCACCCAACGTTTACTGGACGGACGACTCAAGGACGGTACAGTAAGCCAGATTAGAGCAGCGAGATGGACCCTTCTTTTGCAGGGACGGGACATCACTGCTAAAAGGACAAAGATGCACACCTATTTAGCCGACAACTTACAGTACCCCGGAACCCCTCATGAATGCAAAATTATCTCACATACCACAACACAGGCCCCTTTATTGCTAAAACATCCCCAGAAAAATAGGTAGTTCAACCCAGAGCCCCCAGCACACAGACACATGTGAGCCCATAAAGATCTATGTGGATGGATCTTCCACAGTCTTGGATGGGAAGCGCATAACAGGTTGTGGTATCTATGTCGAGGACGTGCAGGGACACTCCCTCGAGGAAATATCGATAAAACTGCCAGGCCACTTAGGCGCGCAGGCAGCAGAGCTCGCGGCCATCGCATATATAGTGGAACATCCAGATTCCTTCCCCAGCCCAGCAGACATATACTCGGACAGCCTCTATGTCTGCAACAGCCTCACGGAATTCCTGCCCCTGTGGAAAGCAAGAGGATTTGTTTCCGCAGATGGAAAACCCCTCCCCTCAGCCCCATTGCTCCGTCACATTTTAGAGCGAGCCCAGAACAGGACTTATGGGATAATCAAAGTCCGCAGTCACCATCGTTCCTCCCCCCCTGGAAATGTGAAAGCCGACGCACTGGCTAAAGCAGGTTCCAGGCATGGATATTTCTGGACACCCCCCGAAAGCGCACCAGTGAGTGCAGTTCAGGTCTCACTGACAAAGATCGAGGATCTAGTGGCGGCCCAGAAGCAGGACAGCAATCTCAAGGAGATTGTAAAAGGAAAATATCCAGCTCCCTATGAGAGGTTCAAAAATGCACTGACCACACATGACGGTGTGGTGTTAAAAGACACCCTTTATGTGGTTCCTGAACAGGACAGGAATCAATTGATTTGTTTGTTCCATGACGGTCATGGACATCAGGGAATCGATCCCACTACAGCCCATCTCAAGCAGGTTTGTTGGTGGCCGAATTTAAAGGAAGATGTAAACCATTACATCGAGAATTGTCTTATCTGTGCCCAGAATAATCCGGACAGATATGCCAAAAAAGCTCAACTCAGCCACACCCGACCCGTTAATGGCCCCTGGACTAACCTCCAGATTGATTTTATAAGACCATTGCCCCCTTGCAGGAATGGCAATAAATATGTACTTGTGGTAATTGACATATTTACGAAATGGGTGGAAGCATTCCCAGCCCGCACAAACACTGCAAAAACCACAGCCAAGATTTTGACCCACCACATCTTTAAAAGATGGGGACTCCCCCGCAGCATTGAATCTGACCAAGGCTCCCATTTTACGGGACGTGTCATGTAGAATGTCCTCACGATATTTGGCACCACCCAAAAATTCCACATAGCATACCACCCACAGTCGAGTGGTATCGTGGAGCGCATGAATCGGACTCTAAAATCCACCCTCAGAAAAATGGTCCGGCAGAACAACACCACTTGGGACTCAGTTCTCCCTTTTGCGCTGATGTTTGTACGTAACACAATTTCTACTTCTACAGGTTACACCCCACACACCCTCATGACCGGACGCCCCATGAAAGGCACAGAATATTTGTTAGGTTTGGACTTGACCAGCCCCGAAGTGACGGCCCTCACACACGAGAAAGCAGTAGAACAATTAGTGGAAAATGTTAAAACGGCTCAGCTAGCAGCCGCAGTGAAATTGGGCACCAGAAAGAAACAGAGCAAGGCTTGTTTCGACAAGACAGTGCATGCGACTGAGTACAGTATAGGACAGCAAGTTATGCTCTCTGTATATAACCCCAGCACATTCCTGTCACCAAAATACTCGGGTCCGTATTCCATTGCGGACAAAGTAAGCCCTTCCGTGTATAAAATAAAGTACCCCAACGGTAAGACTGCGTGGTTCCATATTAACCAGCTGAAGGCATATGGAACACAGTCGAACCACGCACACCACGTCATGCTCGACGCAGCACACCACGCCCCGCCCACAGCCAACGTAACCCTACCATCCCCCAACACGTCCAGCCCAGCCACGGACTCGACCTCGACTCCACCCCCGAAATATACACTCCGCCCCGGAACGCCCACAGACTGCAGCAGCAGAGATAGCGACTGTGACTCGGACAAAAGCCACAGCACGCCTCCCTACTATCCCCATGCAACAGGACCCACACCCAACGATTCTGACTACGGTCCGAGTGATCCCTTCATGATCACTTTCCGAAACAAACCCCACCACCGACCACCGAACTACACTGACGAACCCGATTTTGTCCCCACACAGCTAGACACCAACTATTGGCACCGAGATAACTCGTTCCGACTCGTCCGCAACAACGAGAGCGACCCCACCTCACACCACGCAGCCCTTTCAGCCCTGATACACTCAAGAGTTTGGCACCCGGGAGAAGATGACGACCTTGGGTCTGACTCCTGAAGTGTTGGGTGCTTGCTCTGAGATACAGACGAACCAACACGGTTGCGATTGGTACAACGCAGTTTTATTCTGTTAAACTATTTATACAACAAACTTGGTACTCAGCACGTGGTGACTGTGTGAGTGTCTGGCTTTGAGGTCCTTGCCCTGTGCCGTCTCCTAATGGACTGCCCAGGAAGTGTTGTGTTTCTTGTTTTGTACTGTGTATGGTCTTGTCTGTGATTGGCTGTCGTGTTATGCGTGCTAATTGGTCCGTTGCTCTGTCTATCATTATGTATGTGTTTATGTGCTGTGATGTTCACTTGAATATCATGACAACTCCCATACCGAGAACCCCTTTGCGACCCTGTTCGCAACCGAGAACTGAGGTGTCCAGATGATGTTTTAAAAGGAACCGCTTGGGAGAAGTGGTGTCCTTTCTGATGGCACCTGCAGAATGTTTTATGTTGTTTGTAAGTTTGTTAAATGTTGTATGTCCGACAGGAGAATTTTTTTCTCACTGCCCCACGCCTATTCGGCCGAAACCTCTGAGGACTTGCCTACAGAGACTCACTATTGCCAGACACTAGTTCAGCGGAACTAGCTTGTCTGCAGAGACTGGTTAAGGTACCAGACGCCCGTTCGTAACTGCCCTTCTGGTTCGAAGGTAGAACCACTATGGCAGCCCCACCACGATGACTACATTTCTTGCCTGTTCTTATCGGTTGCTCAGGCAGTGGAGAAACGGCTTGGGACCCACCCTGCCTGGGAACCCCCCCTCTGGTCAACTACGCTCGGGTAAGAGAGACCCGGCATTGGTAGCTGTCCTACCCAGGGACTCCATCCAACTCTTACCCGTCGCGGCCCATACGCACCTCATTTTGGCACTTTCAGTTCAAAAAGTGTTGTTTTGTTTAGGTAACCTTTAGGTTGCCAACCACATGCTATTTACATCCTGAAACATTTGGATGGTAAATTGCGCAGTCTGCGAGACGGCTCGCACTGGTTCATTATTGGGAAGTGTGTCTTGTCCTAAAATTCGATTTTTGAAAGCAAATGAGGGAGTCACACATAGTGACCAATTATAAAGGGAGTAATTGGCACTACAGGACAGACACACTATCGTACGAGATACTAAACAAAGATAGTTACAGACACTATGCTTGTTTCCACAGAACTCCAGAAGCTCCAGGACCGGAGAAGAGAAGAAAGAAAAGGAAAGAGAAGAGCCATGAGGACTTCCTTCACATGGATCAGCATCATATTTATGGACATTTGGTTGCGAGTGAACACGAACCCCATGACTTCAAGCCCCCCAGCCATTAACGTTTCACTTCCTCGCAGTACCCAGAGCCCAGTCACCAGCGAAACCACATCATCTTGGTGTGCCAGGTTTATAACCTGGTACTCTCTGTCCTATGTAATAGAAACATTACTGGTATTAGCGATACTCTGCTGCATAGTGCAGACTATGCATCTACGGAAATGGAGGAGGAGAGCCTACCGTGCTCGAACCCCGGTATATAGGATCAAATCCCCTATTTTCGGATACGACCCGACCCCCGACTCCCGCGATCTATAATAAAGAGCATTCACTTGCGTTTATTGTAAATAAAGAAATGTAAAGAACTGTTCATGAGCAAATTGTACAATCCTGGCTTGACTGCCAAGCCAGGAAAACTGTGTATAAAATGCTATGATTTTGTTTGTATGGTTGAGGAAGTTAGGATGATGAAATGTTTAAGTGAGTGTAGTGTATTAAGAATAGTTAGAGGTTCCCAGTTTATTGTTTTTTAATGCATGTCCCTGTTTGACATAACGCCCTTAGAATTGTTAGTTAAACATTTTTTGCATAGCTATGGTCAGTGCAGAGGCCATAAGAACATAAGAACTAGGAACAGGAGTAGGCCATAGAACATAGAACATAGAACAATACAGCGCAGTACAGGCCCTTCGGCCCACGATGTTGCACCGAAACAAAAGCCATCTAACCTACACTATGCCATTATCATCCATATGTTTATCCAATAAACTTTTAAATGCCCTCAATGTTGGCGAGTTCACTACTGTAGCAGGTAGGGCATTCCACGGCCTCACTACTCTTTGCGTAAAGAACCTACCTCTGACCTCTGTCCTATATCTATTACCCCTCAGTTTAAAGTTATGTCCCCTCGTGCCAGCCATATCCATCCGCGGGAGAAGGCTCTCACTGTCCACCCTATCCAACCCCTGATCATTTTGTATGCCTCTATTAAGTCTCCTCTTAACCTTCTCTCCAACGAAAACAACCTCAAGTCCGTCAGCCTTTCCTCATAAGATTTTCCCTCCATACCAGGCAACATCCTGGTAAATCTCCTCTGCACCCGCTCCAAAGCCTCCACGTCCTTCCTATAATGCGGTGACCAGAACTGTACGCAATACTCCAAATGCGGCCGTACCAGAGTTCTGTACAGCTGCAACATGACCTCCCGACTCCGGAACTCAATCCCTCTACCAATAAAGGCCAACACTCCATAGGCCTTCTTCACAACCCTATCAACCTGGGTGGCAACTTTCAGGGATCTATGTACATGGACACCTAGATCCCTCTGCTCATCCACACTTTCAAGAACTTTACCATTAGCCAAATATTCCGCATTCCTGTTATTCCTTCCAAAGTGAATCACCTCACACTTCTCTACATTAAACTCCATTTGCCACCTCTCAGCCCAGCTCTGCAGCTTATCTATATCCCTCTGTAACCTGCTACATCCTTCCACACTATCGACAACACCACCGACTTTAGTATCGTCTGCAAATTTACTCACCCACCCTTCTGCGCCTTCCTCTAGGTCATTGATAAAAATGACAAACAGCAACGGCCCCAGAACAGATCCTTGTGGTACTCCACTTGTGACTGTACTCCATTCTGAACATTTCCCATCAACCACCACCCTCTGTCTTCTTTCAGCTAGCCAATTTCTGATCCACATCTCTAAATCACCCTCAATCCCCAGCCTCCGTATTTTTTGCAATAGCCTACCGTGAGGAACCTTATCAAACGCTTTGCTGAAATCCATATACACCACATCAACTGCTCTACCCTCGTCTACCTGTTCAGTCACCTTCTCAAAGAACTCAATAAGGTTTGTGAGGCATGACCTACCCTTCACAAAGCCATGCTGACTATCCCTGATCATATTATTCCTATCTAGATGATTATAAATCTTGTCCCTTATAATCCCCTCCAAGACTTTACCCACTACAGACGTGAGGCTCACCGGTCTATAGTTGCCGGGGTTGTCTCTGCTCCCCTTTTTGAACAAAGGGACCACATTTGCTGTCCTCCAGTCCTCTGGCACTATTCCTGTAGCCAATGATGACATAAAAATCAAAGCCAAAGGTCCAGCAATCTCTTCCCTGGCCTCCCATAGAATCCTAGGATAAATCCCATCAGGTCCCGGGGACTTATCTATTTTCAGCCTGTCCAGAATTGCCAACACCTCTTCCCTACGTACCTCAATGCCATCTATTCTATTAGCCTGGGGCTCAGCATTCTCCTCCACAACATTATCTTTTTCCTGAGTGAATACTGACGAAAAATATTCATTTAGTATCTCGCCTATCTCTTCAGACTCCACACACAATTTCCCATCCCTGTCCTTGACTGGTCCTACTCTTTCCCTAGTCATTCGCTTATTCCTGACATACCTATAGAAAGCTTTTGGGTTTTCCTTGATCCTTCCTGCCAAACACTTCTCATGTCCCCTCCTTGCTCGTCTTAGCTCTCTCTTTAGATCCTTCCTCGCTACCTTGTAACTATCCATCGCCCCAACCGAAACTTCACACTTCATCTTCACATAGGCCTTCTTCTTCCTCTTAACAAGAGATTCCACTTCCTTGGTAAACCACGGTTCCCTCGCTCGACGCCTTCCTCCCTGTCTGACCGGTACATACTTATCAAGAACACGCAGTAGCTGATCCTTGAACAAGCCCCACTTATCCAGTGTGCCCAACACTTGCAGCCTACTTCTCCACCTTATCCCCCCCAAGTCACGTCTAATGGCATCATAATTGCCCTTCCCCCAGCTATAACTCTTGCCCTGCGGTGTATACTTATCCCTTTCCATCATTAACGTAAACGTCACCGAATTGTGGTCACTGTCCCCAAAGTGCTCTCCTACCTCCAAATCCAACACCTGGCCCGGTTCATTACCCAAAACCAAATCCAACGTGGCCTCGCCTCTTGTTGGCCTGTCAACATATTGTTTCAGGAAACCCTCCTGCACACACTGTACAAAAAACGACCCATCTATTGTACTCGAACTATATCTTTTCCAGTCAATATTTGGAAAGTTAAAGTCTCCCATAATAACTACCCTGTTACTTTCGCTCATATCCAGAATCATCTTCGCCATCCTTTCCTCTACATCCCTAGAACTATTAGGAGGCCTATAAAAAACTCCCAACAGGGTGACCTCTCCTTTCCTGTTTCTAACTTCAGCCAATACTACCTCGGAAGAGTCCCCATCTAGCATCCTCTCCGCCACCGTAATACTGCTCTTGACTAGCAGCGCCACACCTCCCCCTCTTTTGCCTCCTTCTCTGAGCTTACTAAAACACCTAAACCCCGGAACCTGCAACATCCATTCCTGTCCCTGCTCTATCCATGTCTCCGAAATGGCCACAACATCGAAGTCCCAGGTACCAACCCACGCTGCCAGTTCCCCTACCTTGTTTCGTATACTCCTGGCATTGAAGTAGACACACTTCAAACCACCTACCTGAACACTGGCCCCCTCCTGCGACGTCAAATCTGTGCTCCTGACCTCTATACTCTCATTCTCCCTTACCCTAAAACTACAATCCAGGTTCCCATGCCCCTGCTGCATTAGTTTAACCCCCCCCAAAGAGCACTAACAAATCTCCCCCCCAGGATATTTGTGCCCCTCAGGTTCAGATGTAGACCATCCTGTCTGTAGAGGTCCCACCTTCCCCAGAAAGAGCCCCAGTTATCCAAAAATCTGAAACCCTCCCGCCTGCACCATCCCTGTAGCCACGTGTTTAAATGCTCTCTCTCCCTATTCCTCATCTCACTATCACGTGGCACGGGCAACAACCCAGAGATAACAACTCTGTTTGTTCTGGCCCCTCGAGCCTGCTCCGCCATTCAATGTGATCATGGCTGATCTTTGTGGACTCAGCTCCACTCTCCGGCCCATACACCATATCCCCGAATCCCTTTATTCTTTAGAAAGGTATCTATCTTTTTCTTAAAAACGTTTAAAGAAGGAGCCTCAACTGCTTCACTGGGCAAGGAATTCCAGTGATTCACAACCCTTTGGGTGAAGAAGTTCCTCCTAAACTCGGTCCTAAATCTACTTCCCCTTAGTTTGAGGCTATGCCCCCTAGTTCTGCTTTCCCCGACCAGTGGAAATAACCTGCCCACATCTATCCTATCTATTCCCTTCATAATTTTATATGTTTCAATAAGATCCCCCCGCATCCTTCTAAACTCCAATGAGTACAGTCCCAGTCTACTCAACCTCTCGTCATAATCTAATCCACTCAACTCTGGGATCAATCTCGTGAATCTCCTCTGCACTCCCTCCAGTGCCAATATGTCCTTTCTCAGGTAAGGAGACCAAAACTGAACACAATACTCCAGATGTGGCCTCACCAACACCTTATACAATTGCAGCATAACCTCCCTAGTCTTGAACTCCATCCCTCTTGCAATGAAAGACAAAACTCGATTAGCCTTCTTAATCACCTGTTGCACCTGCACACCAACTTTTTGCAACTCGTGCACCAGCACACCCAGGTCCCTCTGCACAGCAGCATGTTTTAACATCTTACCGTTTAAATAATAATCCATTCTGCTGTTATTCCTCCCAAAATGGATAGCCTCATACTTGGCAACATTGAATTCCATCTGCCAGACCCTAGCCCATTCACCTAACCTATCCAAATCCTTCTGCAGACTTCCGGTATCCTCTGCACTTTTTGCTTTACCACTCATCTTAGTGTCGTCTGCAAACTTTGCCACATTGCACTTGGTCCCCAACTCCAAATCATCTATGTAAATTGTGAAGAACTGCGGCTTCCATGAAGGAAGTGTCCCCCCCAGGTCAGGGAATGGAAAGCAACATAGTTATGTGATCCTTCACGCTTCGCGTTAGGATCACAAGGAGGAAATGTAGCCACTTAAAATGGCTAACTCCCGATTTAAAATGGCGAACGGCAAAGGCTGATGGGAAAGTCAGCCAACAGGACAAAAATGAGCAGTTGCAGGTTGATTGTGTATTTACCTTTGGAAAGGCCAGACAAGATCGATACCAGCAACCATCAGCATAACAAAACACCAGCCATCTGCATACTAATGAGCAATCCCCGGGAACAATGAGCAACATTTAGACACAAAAGCAAAACCAGACTCTTCGGCGCCAGCAGAAGCCTACACAAAAGGAGGTGAACGACCACCTCAAGACCGCCCATCAATCAGGGAACCGCTCCAGCATTGGAGAAAATCGAACCAAGTGATTGGGACAAAGTCCAATCACTTGGGAACGGTACAGGGTCCGCCCCAAAAGGCGGGAAGCCCCTGGGGACTATAAGAATTGAGCCCCAAGTTCAAGTCGCTCTCTTCTTCTTCGGCTCGCTTCCAGCTCTTCCAGCTCTCGTCACTCTTCAGCAGCCGATCGAACCTGTAAGTCTTACTTCAATGCTCGCTACGCGATAGGCGCTCCTAGCTACCAATCCGTACCAACTTCGAATCCCGCAGACTCAGAACCCGAACGAAAGGCCATTTGTTCCCCTGACCTGGTGGGCCAGTCTGAAGCTAAGTTCTAAGTATAGGCCTGTTAGTTGTAGAAGTAGCTTAGAAGTAGAATTTGTGCATGTGTAGTGATTACTGTGTATAATAAATGTGCTTTGATTTGAATCTTACTAATCGGTGTATGGAGTTATTGATTATTACTTGAACTTGAACCTCGTGGCGGTATCATAAAGATACCTGGCGACTCGAGAGCAAATGTTATAAAACAGAGCCAATTGAACCAACCAAAAGTTAGCAACAGGCCCTCCCTGGAGGCCCTGTCAAATGTGAGTTATTATTGCCTTACTGACTGATCGATCCCTCCCACTAACCGAATGTCCATTCTCCCGCAGGTCCTCCAGCCGATGGAACAGGCCTATCCGGAGTGGCCCCCTCCCCAGCCTCCCAGGAGACTACCTCGGAGGGGGAGCTCCGAGGGAGACACGATCGAGGCGTCACAGCTGTCATCCCCACCCTGCAACCAACACAGATACATGCACCTCGGTGGGAAACGTTAGTGGTCAGGCTTCTAGGGCACAATCTAGTGAGTATCACACAGCCTCCGATGGACATCAGGCGGAGGCCGAAACCCTTAGGCGAGACATCAGTCAGAGGTTTGCTAGATTCCAGGACCCAGCTGGGTCCCCGCTGATGCTGAGCTTCTGGTGCAGGGTTACCTGGAGTGATTGAGACATCAGCGTGCGGTCAGGACATCCAAAAGATGTCAGTGACACTCCTGCAGGTCCATAGCCTATTGGAGGAGTCCCAAAAAGTAGGGGCGCAGGAGATGTCGCTGGCAATACATGACACCGAGGCCAACATGGCTGGGGAGTGGAGAGCATGGTGCACGGCGCCTACATCATTAGCGAAGGTGTCCAAGGCATCACGCAGTCGGTGACGGCCATGGCTGAGGGTCTCGGCAGGATGTCTGCCTTGCTGGGGAATGTCAGCCAGTACCAGGCTGATCTTGATGAGTTTCTCAGATTGGAATGGCCAAGGTGCTGCGGAGTTTGGCCCAATCACTGAGGAGCATTGAAGAGGGTGTTGACACCATGGTGCAGGCAATGGGAGCCGCAAGAGCTGGCAAAGCCAAATGACTCAGAGGTCTCTGGAACTGACACCAACTGCTGCTCCATCCCATGGAGGCCCCCAGGGCCCTGCGAGCACCATCAAGGAGGAGGAAATGCTGGAGGCCAACTCGGGGAGATAACGGCGGTCTCGGGTTCTTCCAAATTCCCCCCACCTGACACCGGCGTATCTCAAGAGCAGCAGGCAGACCAGGGTAGCACGGTGACGCCAGTGACAACGGTAAGTCAGCCGAGGGGCCCTGCTCCCGGCCCTCTGGAGGAAGTCCGCCAAGGGCCTCAAAGGCCACAGGCTGCATAAAGTAGCAAGCTGCTTCCAACTTTGATGTGTGTCCTGGGGGCACACTTAGACGTAGCAGTAGATCACGAAAGATCAAGAAAATTGATGCGCACTGAGTGGGTACTGCAGGAGCTGTGGGGAGGCGGGGGGAAGTCACTCGCTATCTGTAGCTAGGGGGAATGGAAATGTCAATAGTTCTCTCTTAAAACATGTTACACCAGATACATGTGAAACCTCTGTCACGTTAATCTTCACAGCGGGCCTGCCTGCATCCCCACCTCCTGTTGCCCTCCGCTCCTCCCGAGCCCGCCCTCCTGGCACAGTGGTCCAAGATCATATGCCCCCGATTCAGCGGGTGGATGTGAGTGTGCTGTCAACAGACAGACAGGAGTCAGACTTTGGCATGCACAGAGGAGCTCCAGAGCCTACCTTACAGCGAGTTATCATCACTCTCCTGCCTTGTATATTGATCCACTGACAGTGGCGGCTCAGGCCAGTTAACCGTGGGTGATGTTACGCAGGCCCTTGGATTGTGGAACAGAGTAGTCGGGGAGGGGGGACATTGTGGGAGGATAGGGGAATGTGGGGGGAGTAAGGAGGGAAATGGGTGGGAAGTCAGGAAATGGGGGAAGGGGGATTGGGGGAAGGAGGGGTTGGGGGAGTGGGGGAATTGGGGGAAGGAGGAGGGGGGATTGGATGGGAAGGAGCGGAATGTAGGGGAGGGGAGATTGCGGGGGAAGGAGGAATTGGAAACAGTTATTTAGTTTACTTTTGATTCCATATAATTTAATTTGGGGGACCCACTTGACACAGAGGACTGCTTTTAAAGGAAGTTGGTAAGTGAAGCATTACCACAACTGCCCTCCCTCTTGTGGCAGACTTGAACTCTCACATGGAATGCTTTTTAAAGCATAACTTGCCTATTATATGGGGATTGGTTGAAGAATTTATTTTAAAGTTTAACCCCCAACTATGTTATGACAACCTTTGTCCCAGAGGTGGTAGGGTTAGAAGAAATTGTAATTTCTTTGCAAGGTCTAATATTTGTATTTGTTTTTTAAAGAATATTTGATAAGGATATTTCAGAATTTGCATCAATTGGAAAGGGAACAATTATAATTTTCTTAAATAATAAGAAATAGTAGATGGTGGTACAAAATTGAGAATGGCTGAAAAGAGAGACACGCAGTTGAAGCTTTTCACCTTACACTCATCAAGACAGATGCAAGAATTACAAATTTCAAAGGCAGCAACTATTTTCACTGCATGAGAAAAGGGTGCTGATTGGTTTGCAAGATGACTGATTGAAGAATGCATCAGGGCATTATTGGCCTCCATGTTTTTGTTTAATTCAAAAAAGGAGTAATGCTTGGACATGTTCCTTTTAGCTGCAAATGACAGATCCCTGCGTATGATTATTTCTGCTTTCTAGCAAGCATAAGTGAGCCACATTGCTCGCCCAAATGATAATCTTAAATGAGAAAATTGTGCATTCTCCATGTCAATACCTTGACCAATCAATGTCAGCTTTCCAATCTATCAGTACCCATTTCCTATGCAGTAGGAATCAGAGATCCTTTAATGTGATTTGGACAATTTGGGTGAGTGGGCACATTAATGGCAGATGCAGTATAATTCGGATAAAGGTTATCCACTTTGGTAACAAAAACGGGAATGCAGATTGTTATCTGAACAACCATAAATTAGGAGAGGGGAATGCGCGACGAGACATGGATGTCCTTGTAAATGAGTCACTGCAGGTAAACCTGTAGGTGCAGCAGGCGGTAAAGAAGGAAAATAGAGGCAACATAGTGGTGCAATGGTTAACACTGCTGCCTCATGGTGCCAACGACCCAGGTTCGATCCCGGCCTCGGGTCACTGTCCATGTGGAGTTTGCACATTTTCCCCGTGTCTGCGTGGGTCTCACCTCCACAACCCAAAGATGTGCAGGTTTGGTGGATTGGCCAAGCTGAATTGCCCCTTAATTGGAAATTTTTTTTAAAAAAAGGAAAATGGCATGTTGGCCTTCATAGTAAGAGAATTCAGTACAGGAGCAGGGATGTCTTGCTGCAATTATTTATTATTTTTTCTAATTTAGAGTACCGAATTACTTTTTTTTCCCTCTGACTCCGGCACCCATCTCTGCAGGCAGGGGTACCAGTGGGTGTCACAACCCTTGCCAGTGCTGTGCTCTGCGGTTGTTGCTCTGTGCCCTCCTGTGGGATCCATTGTGGGTGTCCTCCTTGGCTGGGCCCGTAATGCCCTGCCGGCAGGGTGGCACCCGGTGTTGGGGGGTGTCAGCCGGTGGCTCTCTGCACAAACATGGACCACAGTGGGTGGTCAGTGGGGCGCACAGCCTATTGTCTGTCTAGTAGGCCGCAGTATTGGTGTTCCATTCCTGGACATCCCAAAACAAGGGGGGACACCCCAACTCCATGGCCCATCCCCTGGTCGCACCCCCTTTCCTGGCAGAGCCCACCCCCCCTCAATCAACGTCAGGACCGGTAGCCCATAGCTGCGCTTTTGGGAACTAGCATTGCCTCCTCTCTCACCCTCATCACCCACGACACCTGTTTCCTGATTTTAAATACCACACGTGAACCATGCCATTGGTACTTCTGCCTGGTGGAGACGATGCATCGCGGGACGCCCAGAGAATGCTAGGCCAGGCCCAGTAGTGATATGCCTATGGTCTTTACTGCACAATTTGCATGCCAACACCAGCGTGCGTTGTGGATCTCATTCACGCCGCTGCAAACAGGCAGAGATTGTGGTACATATTGGTATCAACGACATAGGCAGGAAGGGGGATGAGGTCCTGCAACAGGAGTTCAGGGAGCTAGGCAGAAAGTTAAAAGACAGGACCTCAATGGTTGTAATCGCGGTTATTCCATGTGCCAGTGAGGCTAGTGTAGCGCACAATGACTTACGAGAGAGACGAGTAGAGATGAAGTCGATGAGGCTTTATTAAGCGTGACTTGTTCCCAGCAGTTCAGCAACAGAATGGAGCTGCGGGGAGAAGCACGGGTTCTTATACTCCGCCTTCAGGGCGGAGCCAGGGGTCAACAGCCAACCAGGACCCGGGATCTGTCAGCCAATAGCATCACGGCTTCACAGTCCCACATGACCCCTAATACATGCCACCACATTCACCCCTTGTTAAAAATGAACCCGGCGGGGTGGTGGTTCGCATGGTGGTAGGGGTTTACAAGGCTGGTCCTGGGAGGAAAATTTTGGGCATGTTGTTACAATTTTAGCCCTACACTGGGCTATGTACAAGGTTTGTGAACTATTTACAATATTCGTAAGAGAAAAGAACATTTTCGTTACAGTCCCAACAACATTCTTGATGTCACACCGATGCCACGAGTCGAGCGGGCGGTCTGGTCTTCCTCGGCGATCGCCTCAGCCCCGGTGGTGGTGCAGGTGCTTGTTCCCGCGTTGTCGTCTCCGGGAGCATTTCGTTGTTTGTTTCTGTTTCACTCCTGGTCGGACACGGGAGGAGGACCGATCCTCCCGGGAAGGGGGCGGTCGCGGGGTGCGCTGCTGGCAGGGAGGGGATGATCAGTGTCGGGGGGGGGTGTGTGTTGCCGGCGGGCGCCAGGTCTCGCAGGGAGACCGTGTCCTGTCGGCCGTCGGGGTACGCCACGTAGGCGTACTGCGGGTTCGCGTGGAGGAGGTGAACCTTCTCGACCAACGGGTCCGACTTGTGCGCCCGCACATGTTTTCGGAGCAAGATGGGTCCTGGGGCCGCCAGCCAGGTCGGCAGCGACGTTCCGGAGGATGACTTCCTGGGGAAGACAAGGAGGCGCTCATGAGGCGTTTGGTTAGGGGTGGTACACAGCAGCGACCGGATGGAGTGGAGAGCGTCCGGGAGAACCTCCTGCCACCGGGAAACTGGGAGATCCCTGGACCGTAGGGCCAGTAGGACGGTTTTCCAGACCGTGCCGTTCTCCCTCTCTACTTGCCCGTTGCCCCGGGGGTTGTAGCTGGTCGTCCTGCTCGAGGCTATACCCTTGCTGAGCAGGAACTGACGCAGCTCGTCACTCATGAAGGAGGACCCCCTGTCACTATGGATATATGCGGGGCAACCGAACAGTGTGAGTATGGTGCTAAGGGCTTTGATGACTGTGGCCGCTGTCATATCGGGGCAGGGGATGGCGAAGGGGAAACAGGAGTACTCGTCCACCACGTTCAGGAAGTATGTGTTGCGGTCGGTGGAGGGGAGGGGCCCTTTGAAATCCAAACTGAGGCGTTCAAAGGGGCGGGAAGCCTTGATCAGGTGCGCTCTATCCGGCCTGAAAAAGTGCGGTTTGCACTCTGCGCAGATGTGGCAGTTCCTGGTGGCTGTACGGACCTCCTCCACAGAGTAGGGGAGGTTGCGGGACTTAATAAAATGGTAGAACCGAGTGACCCCCGGGTGGCAGAGGTCCTCGTGGAGGGCTTGGAGACGGTCTATTTGTGCGTTGGCACATGTGCCGCGGGATAGGGTATCGGACGGCTCGTTCAGCTTTCCAGGACGGTACAAGATCTCGTAGTTGAAGGTGGAGAGCTCGATCCTCCACCTTCAGATCTTGTCATTTTTAATTTTGCCCCGCTGTGCATTATCGAACATGAAGGCTACCGACCGTTGGTCAGTGAGGAGAGTGAATCTCCTGCCGGCCAGGTAATGCCTCCAGTGTCGCACGGCTTCCACTATGGCTTGGGCTTCCTTTTCCACTGAGGAGTGGCGGATTTCTGAGGCGTGGAGGGTTCGGGAGAAAAAGGCCACGGGTCTGCCCACTTGGTTAAGGGTGGCCGCCAGAGCTATGTCGGATGCGTCGCTCTCGACCTGGAAGGGGAGGGACTCGTCGATAGCGCGCATCGTGGCCTTTGCGATATCCGCTTTGATGCGGCTGAAGGCCTGGCGAGCCTCTGTCGACAGGGGGAAGGTAGTGGTCTGTATTAGCGGGCGGGCCTTGTCCGCATACTGGGGGACCCACTGGGCGTAATATGAAAAGAACCCCAGGGCTTCAGGGCTTTGGAGCAGTGGGGGAGGGGAAATTCCATAAGGGGCGCATGCGTTCGGGGTCGGGGCCTATTATCCCATTGCGCACTACGTATGCCAGCATGGCCAGCCGGTTTGTGCTAAAAACACACTTTTCCTCATTGTATGTGAAGTTCAAGGCGTTTGCGGTCTGGAGGAATTTTTGGAGGTTGGCGTCGTGGTCCTGCTGATCGTGGCCACAGATGGTTACGTTGTCGAGATTCGGGAACGTGGCCTGCAACCCGTGTTGGTCAGCCATTCGGTCCATCTCCCGTTGGAAGACCGAGACCCCATTTGTGACACCAAATGGGACCCTTAGGAAGTGGTATAGACGCCCGTCTGCCTCGAAGGCTGTGTACTTGCGGTCACCTGGGCAGATGTGGAGCTGGTGGTAGGCGGACTTGAGGTCCACGGTGTAGAAAACCTTATATTGGGCGATCCGATTTACCATGTCGGATATGCGGGGGAGAGGGTACGCATCCAGCTGTGTGTACCTGTTGATGGTCTGGCTATAGTCTATGACCATCCTTTGCTTCTCCCCGGTCTTTACTACTACCACCTGTGCTCTCCGGGGACTATTGCTGGCCTGGATTATGCCTTCCTTCAGCAACCGCTGGACTTCAGACCGAATAAATATCCGGTCCTGGGCGCTGTACCGTCTGCTCCTAGTGGCGACGGGTTTGCAATCCGGGGTGAGGTTTGCAAACAAGGACGGCGGTTCAACTTTGAGAGTTGCGAGGCTGCAGATAGTGAGTGGGGGTATTGGGCCGCCGAATTGAAACGTTAGGCTCTGCAGGTTGCACTGGAAATCTAATCCCAGTAATGTGGGCGCGCAGAGTTGGGGAAGGACGTAGAGCCTGTAGTTTTTAAACTCCCTCCCTTGAATCGTTAGGTTCGCGATGCAGAACCCTTTGATCTCTACGGAGTGGGATCCTGCAGCTAGGGAAATCTTTTGCGTACTTGAATGGATGGTCAAAAAACAGCGTCTTACCGTGTCGGGGTGGATGAAACTTTTGGTGCTCCCGGAGTCGATCAGGCATGGTGTCTCGTGTCCGTTGATCAGCACCGTTGTTGTCGTCGTCTGGAGCGTCCGGGGCCGTGATTGATCTAGCGTCCCCGAGGCCAGTCGTGGACGTAGTGTCTCAGCGTCTTCTTCGGACCCCGTGGAGCGGTCGATGCTGGGGTCCTTTGTTGTCATCCAAGATGGCGGCGTCCATGAATCGCACGCGGCCGGGGGTGGACAAAATGGCCGCCCCCATGGATCGCACGTGGTCGGGGGTGGACAAAATGGCCACCCCGTGCATCGCACGTGGCTGGGGAGTCACAAGATGGCGGCACCCATCCTCCCCTCATGGTGGCCAGGACCCAAAATGGCGGCGCCCGCGGGTCGCACATGGGGCGCTGGGGGGGTTGGGGAGCGTTTGGGATGCGCTGGGCTCGTTCTTCTCCGGGGATCGCGGCGACCCCCCGGGACTGGCACACAGCCGCGAAATGGCCCTTTTTGCCGCAGCTCTTGCAAATAGCTGCGCGGGCCGGGCAGCGCTGCCGGGGGTGTTTCGCTTGCCCGCAGAAATAGCAGCGAGCCCCCCCGGGATGATCCGGCGCTTTAACCGCGCAAGCCTGTGAGGGGGGGGGGTTTGACGCGACGGGGGTTCACGGAGCCCAAGGGGCTGCCGCGCGGTCGGGGCGGTAGGCGCGGGCGTTAGGCGAGGCCACATCTAGGGAGGCTGCAATGGCCTGTGCCTCTGAGAGTCCTAGCGACTCTTTTTCTAAAAGTCTTTGTCGGATTTGGGGAGAGTTCATACCTGCCACAAACGCATCGCGAATTAACATGTCCGTGTGTTCAGTCGCGTTTACCGGCGGGCAGCTGCAGCCCCGTCCCAAAATTAGCAGCGCGGCGTAGAACTCCTCTAACGATTCTCCGGGACTTTGCCGTCTCGTTGCGAGTTGGTAGCGTGCGTAGACCTGGTTCACGGGGCGAACGTGGATGCTCTTCAGTGCTGCGAGCGCCGTCGGGAAATCCTCTGCGTCTTCTATGAGAGGATAAATTTCCGGGCTTACCCTTGAGTGCAGGACCTGCAGTTTCTGGTCTTCTGTGATCCGGCCGGGAGCCGTTCGGAGGTAGCCTTCGAAACAAGCTTGCCAGTGTTTAAAGACTGCTGCCGAGTTCACTGCGTGGGGGCTGATCCGCAGGCATTCCGGGGTGATCCGGAGCTCCATAGTCCTTTAAGCACGCTTAATAAATTGTAGCGCACAATGACTTACGAGAGAGACGAGTAGAGATGAAGTCGATGAGGCTTTATTAAGCGTGACTTGTTCCCAGCAGTTCAGCAACAGAATGGAGCTGCGGGGAGAAGCACGGGTTCTTATACTCCGCCTTCAGGGCGGAGCCAGGGGTCAACAGCCAACCAGGACCCGGGATTTGTCAGCCAATAGCATCACGGCTTCACAGTCCCACATGACCCCTAATACATACCACCACAGCTAGAAAATGGAAGAGAGAGCAGCTAAACACATGGGCTAAATAGCTGGTGTAGGAGGGAGGGTTTCAGTTATCTGGACTACTGGGAGCTCTTCCGGGGCAGGTGTGACCTGTATAAGAAGGACGGGTTGCATCTAAACTGGAGAGGCATAAATATCCTGGCCGCGAGGTTTGCTAGTATCACACAGGAGGGTTTAAACTAGTATGGCAGGGGGTACCGGAGCAATAGGTCAGAAGGTGAAAAGATTGAGGAAGAACTAGGAAATAGGGCCAGTATGCCTCTGAGGAAGAGCAGATAGGGAGATGCTGCTGTAAACAGCGGGACTGGTGGGCTGAAGTGCATATGTTTTAATGCAAAAAGTATAACAGGTAAGGCAGATGAACTTAGAGCTTGGATTAGATGTTGTTGCCATTACACAGACCTGGTTGAGGGAAAGACAGGATTGGCAGCTAAACGTTCCAGAATTTAGATGTTTCAGGCGGGATAGAGGGGGAGGTAAATGGGGTGGAGGAGTTGCGTGAGTGTTTAGGGAGAATATCACAGCTGTACTGCGGGAGGACACCTCAGAGGGCAGCGAGGCTATATGTGTAGAGATCAGGAATAAGAAGGGTCAGTCACAATGTTGGGGGTTTGCTGCAGGCCTCCCTACAGCCAGCGGGAGATAGAGGAACAGATAGGTAGACAGATTTTGGAAAGGAGTAAAAGCAACAGGGTTGTGGTGATGGGAGACTATAACATCCCCAATATTGACTGGGACTCACTTAATGCTAGGGGCTTGGATGGGGCAGAGTTTGTAAGGATCATCCAGGAGGGCTTGGATGCTCCTTACATAAATCCTGGAACGTTTAGCTGCCAATCCTGTCCTTCTCTCAACCAGGTCTCTGTAATGGCAACAACATCATAGTTCCAAGTACTAATCCAAGCTCTAAGTTCATCTGCCTTACCTGTTATACTTCTTGCATTAAAACATATGCACTTCAGGCCACCAGACCCGCTGTTTTCAGCAACATCTCCCTGTCTGCTCTTCCTCAGAGACATACTGGCCCTATTCCCTAGTTCTGCCTCAATGTTTTCACCTTCTGACCTATTGCTCCGGTACCCACCCCCCTGCCATACTAGTTGTTTTCATAGTTTTGTAGGACACTGTAAACTGGGAGCTTTTGTTCTGGCCAAGAAGTCACATGTAGGTGCAGATTCCTCTCCAGAAGGTGTAAAAGATGAGGCCAATATTAGCACCCCTAACATAAAATAAGACCAGCATGCACCATAACTTTAATTATGCTAGTTAGCTGTTCAAACCAAATACTGTCCATTCATACCTAATAATTGTAAAAGTAAAAGCAAAATACTGCAGATTCTGGAGATCTGAAATTAAGACAGAAAATGATGGAAAAATGTAACATGGCTAGCACATTTGTGGAAATAGAAATAAAGTTAACCTTTCGGGTCCAATATGACATAGGTGGGGTTATGGGGATAGGGTGGAGGAGTAGGGATAGGGTGGAGGTATGGGCTTAGGTAGGGTGCTCTTTCCAAGAGCCGGTGCAGACCCGATGGGCTGAATGGCCTCCTTCTACACTGTAAATTCTATGATTCTATGACTCTTCTTTGGAACTCAATAAATAAATGTAGCTATGGAAAAAGAATGCCTACATCCCCAATCGTTCACTTTTACAACCAATCTCAGACACATTCCAGCATTGAAAGGGTTCCCATATTTCATGCAATACTCTCACTACCTTTGTAATTTGTAATTTTTAAATGAGAACCGAGAATTACAGGATGGAAAATGTTGTAAATCTAACTGATTATTATTACAACAAATCAGTTTTAGTAAACACCTGGGGCGAGATTCTCCGACCCTCTGCCGGGTCGGAGAATCGCCGGGGGCTGGCGTGAAACCCGCCCCTGCCGGTTGCCGAAGTCTCCGGCACCGGAGATTCAGCAGGGGCGGGAATCGTGCCGCGCCAGTTGGTGGGCCTCCCCGCGCGATTCTCCGGCCCGGATGGGCCGAAGTCCCGCTGCTAAAATGCCTGTCCCGCCGGCGTAGATTAAACCACCTACCTTACCGGTGGGACAAGGCGGCGCGGGAGGGCTCCGGGGTCCTGGGGGGGGCGCGGGGCGATCTGGCCCCGGGGGGTGCCCCCACGGTGGCCTGGCCCGCGATCGGGGCCCACCGATCTGCGGGCGGGCCTGTGCCGTGGGGGCACTCTTTCCCTTC
The DNA here is from genome assembly GCF_047496885.1 of Scyliorhinus torazame. NCBI lineage: Eukaryota > Metazoa > Chordata > Chondrichthyes > Carcharhiniformes > Scyliorhinidae > Scyliorhinus > Scyliorhinus torazame. Next base: position 129,700,966 of record NC_092717.1, on the reverse strand, counting down.
CGCCTCCGCCACGGTCTCCACCATGGCGGAGGCGGAAGAGACTCCCTCCACTGCGCATGCGCGGGAATGCCGTCAGCGGCCGCTGACGCTCCCGCGCATGCGCCGCCCGGAGATGTCATTTCCGCGCCAGCTGGCGGGGCACCAAAGGCCTTTTCCGCCAGTTGGCGGGGCGGAAATTCGGCCGGCGCGGGCCTAGCCCCTTAAGGTTGGGGCTCGGCCCCCAAAGATGTGGAGGATTCCGTACCTTTGGGGCGGCGGGATGCCCGACTGATTTGCGCCGTTTTGGGCGCCAGTCGGCGGACATCGCGCCGTTTCCAGAGAATTTCGCCCCCCTGATTCTTTTCAATGCCCGGCCTTACTTTACTGAAGCTGCTAACTCTTATTGTTCTGCTCTTGCAGGGTTGGCTGCAACTATCTGATACGTTGCCCAGCGGCCAAGCCTAGGCACTGAATGTTTGCTGGTTCCTCAACCATGGAGGACATCAAAGCCGAGCCTGATCAATGAATGTGCACCCTATCCAATGGGAAAAGTGCGAGAATTCTGCTTGATGTTTCCTCTTCTTGTCCTGACAAAACGGAGGTCAATTGTACTCTAGCTGCTTGAGGCCAACTGACTCAGCACATACTGAGGATTGAATCTGGGAATCTTCGCCAAACTGTTGTTGAGACCTTGGGCTGGATTCTCCGATTTGAAGACTAAGTGCTGATGCCAGCGTGGGAACAGTGGTGTTTTACGCCCGAAACACGGCGCAAAACCTGCACCGACCCTCTGACTGGTGCGGGGCTAGCAGAAACGCAGCGTAAAGCCCATGGCTTTAGCTGTGGATATGGCCGGAGAATTGCCGGCTCCGTGGCCACGCAGGCGCCCGCCGGCAGCCTGCAGCGGCCGTGCCGTGCAACATGGCGCCAGCCACGCGCAGACCTGGCCTGCCAAAAAACTGCCCCCCTTTGGCCAGGGTCACCACCCCCGGACCACCCCCCTACCAGTGCCCCCAGCCCCCACCAAAGCCCCCACTGCCTGTGGAACGGCTCCCCCCCCCTGACTGCTGGACTCAGCCCACAGCCGTCACACCGGGTTCAAGAAAATAAATAGCATGAGTGACCCACGCCGTCAGGAACTCGGCCCATCGGGGGCGGAGCACGGAGGAAGGCCTCAGGTGACGTCCTGAGGCCGTCCATACGGCGTACGGTGGACTTGTGTTTTGGAAGGGGCAGAGCATCGCAAAGGGGGTGCCGCCCCCGATTTCAGCACAAACGGGGATTCTCCGGCTGATCGCCGAACGCAATTTTGCTGTCGGAGACCGGAGAATCCCGCCCCATTATTTCCTGTCATTAGAGGAATATGGGGTCAGTTCTTAAAGCGAAGCTCAAATGTACAAAATGAATACAGAACTTGTTTTTGCATATTAACCCTGATAATAACTCAGAGACACATTGGGTAAGGGGGAAATATTATTTGGAAAACAGAGACTAAATTTGGAATGGCATTTTAATAGAGTCACCAAATTATTATTTTAACTTCTGGTTTGGTATTGAATGTGTGGTAGGGATGAGGACCTAAATTCCTACAATCCCATCTCCAGTATTTAAAGGACCAATTCGAAGGTGGAGTTTGGTAGAGTTGGGAGTTGGAAGCAGAAGAAGAACTGTGATAGTAGATTCAGGATGGTCAATGGTTGCACCCAGTTTAAATTGTACCTTCCTTACCCCCTTGATGTACTGCTGGTGACACTGCAACAGGAAGAAAGAAGCCTTCTGATGCCAGCAGCTGAACTTAATGGGAGCCTTGACATAGTTCCCATTTCCAAAGAAAACTATGGACAACAGTAGCATTCACAAAGTACTGCAGCCCCGACCTGTTTCGTTGTTTCGTGTTCGGGCAACCCATCCTTGAAATGCCATACTAACGGGCACCCATCCCATAATCTGCAGCCTGTATGCATTCCCTTCCAGTTGTGCATGTGCTATCTCTTAGACTTCCTTGTTTGTCTATGTTTCATGCAGCATTGTCAGGGTCCAGCTTCCCTCCCCTCGTTCTTCCCTCTGCCCTCCATTGTTCATCTTTTTCATTCACCTCCTTGCCCCTCTGCATGCCATCATGAGTCCTCCCTTGACATTGCTACCCTAGTGTTTGCCCTTTCTCTAGCCCCTCCTTACACAGCTGTCCTTCCACATTCGCCTCCCAGTCTTTGTTTGCCACTTCCACTCCACTCCCCCACATCACCCACCGCCTCAAAATTGGAAGGCCTGATGAGATTCCGACGTGCATCTGTTTTAATGAGCATTCATCAGATGCAAATGAATGCAAATAGCATTCACACCACCTGCCAGTGGGAAGATCGACCCGCCATTGGGAGATTTGCAACATGATTTTACATCGGCAGGTTTCCAACTTTATGACTCCCGTGAGGTTCTCCGCTCCCGCCCGTCACCAAACCTGCCGTGAGTGGGATGGGACAATTCCGCTCTTTTTTTTTAGGACAATGTTTCCAGCCCCCTATCCATTTGGGTGGCACAGTAGCACAGTGGTTAGCACAGTTGTTTCATAGCTGCAGGGTCCCAGATTCGATTCCCGGCTGGGGTCACTGTATGTGTGGAGTCTGCACATTCTCCCATGTCTGCGTGGGTTTCCTCTGTGTGCTCCGGTTTCGTCCCACAGTCCAAAGATGTGCAAGTTAGGTGGATTGGCCATGATAAATTGCCCTTAGGTTTGATGGGGTTGCTGGGTTACGGGGATAGGGTGGAGGTGTGGGCTTAAGAAGGGTGCTCTTTCGAAGAGCAGGTGCAGACTAGATGGGCCGAATGGCCTCCTTCTACATTGTAAATTCGATGATTCCATGATGATTTGGAGTTAACAGAGGATATTCTAATGAGGGCTGCTCGTCACAGATGCTGCTGGCCAAAGAGTCTGCTGTCCCAACACAGGTGTCCAGTGACCTTTAAGTATCTGTCACCTGTGTACAGATTCTTGACTCGGGCTCCCAGGTTCACAGGCCTGTCCCTGTCGCCAATTCTCCACCACCACAAAATTTGACAAATGGACCCTGGTAGAAACCTATGGATGAATTTGCTGAATGTAGAGACCTTGGGATGTCGTCATTGGCCACATGATCTTGATGGCTTGGTGGTCAGATTTGGTGATGTGTTGAACCATGATGACTGAGATTATCTTGCTGTTGCAGCCTTCTTCTGTCTTTCATTGAAACCCTACTGAGCAGAGAGAGGCCATTCGGCCCAGTGAGTCTGCACCGACCCTTCGAAAGAGCACCCAACCTAGGCCTACTCCCCTATTCTATCCCCGTAACCCCACCTAACATGCATATTTTTGGACATGAAGGGGCAATTTCATAGAATTTCATAGAATTTACAGTGCAGAAGGAGGCCATTCGGCCCATCGAGTCTACACCAGCTCTTGGAAAGAGCACCCTACCCAAGGTCAACACCTCCACTCTATCCCCATAACCCAGTAACCCCACCCAACACTAAGGGCAATTTTGGACACTAAGGGCAATTTAGGATGGCCAATCCACCTAACCTGCACATCTTTGGACTGTGGAAGGAAACTGGAGCTCCCAGAGGAAACCCACGCAGACACGGGGAGAACATGCAGACTCTGTACAGACAGTGGCCCAAGCCGGGAATCGAACCTGGGACCCTGGAGCTGTGAAGCAATTGTGCTAACCGCAATGCTACCGTGCTGCCCCAAATTTAGCATGGCCAATCCATGTAACCTGCACACCTTTGGACTATGAGACTCTGGAGGACCTGGGCGAAACCCACACAGACAAGGGTAAAATGTGGAAACTCCATAGTGGCAGTCACCTAAGGCGGGAATTGAACCTGCATCCCTGTGCTGTGAGGCAGCAGTGCTACCCACTGTGCCACCCTTTGTAGCTGGTGATATGCAGTCTTCCTTCGCCTTTTCTACCAGTGAGGTCTTTTGGACCACACTTTGTCTGGCACCTTCCCCTGACTTTGATGCCATGGGCGGCCCCATAACAAGCAAGGATCTCCTGTTGGCATTGCTTAGGAGATTGTCAGAGCACTCAAATCTCCCCACCACATCTTGGTAGCAATCCATGGAGGGGGATGGTGGAGTGGGGTGGAGATAAAGTCCAGTGTTCTCATTGAAGACAGCCTCCATCATAAGACCATGAGACCATAATACATAGGAGCAGAAATAGGCCATCGAGTCTGCTCCACCATTCAATAATGGCTGATATTTTTCACATCCTTATTCTCCTGCCTTCCCATATCCCCTGATCTTATTAATCAAGACCCTATCCATCTCTGTCTTAAAGACGCTCAGTGATTTGGCTCCACAGCCTTCTGCGGCAAAGAGTTCCACAGATTCAATCATGACAGGTAGCACTGTCGTGATATGTAGTTAAATGAGATAGATTCAGAACAGATTTTGTAGCTCAAAACTGGGCATCCATAAGGCACTATGGACCATCAGCAGCAGCAGAATTGTATTCAATCATAATTTGTACACACAAGGCTTGGCATATCCCACCCCCCACCATAACCATAAAGCCAGATAGGGAACCTTGGTTCAAAGAGGATTCTAGGAGAGCATGCCAAGAGCAGCACCAGGCATACCTAAAAATGATATGCCAAGCAAGTGATGCATGTTCAACAGTGAAAGTAGCATGTTATGGATAGAAGCAAGTGAGTCTACAATCAATGGATTAAACCTATGCTCTGCGGTCCTGCCACATCCAGTCATGAATGGTGGTGGGCAATTAAACAACGATCTGGAGGTGGAGGCTTCATAAGTATCCCCATCCTCAATGATGGGGAACCTTGCACAGCATGGTTGAAGTTTGCAACCATCTTCAGCTAGAAGTGCCGAGTGGATGAATCCATGTAAGTCTCCTTCTAAGGTTCCCAGCATCACAGATGCCAGTCTTCAAACAATTTGTTTCACTCCACGTGACATCAAAGAAACAGCTGAACACATCTGTTAAAGCAAAGGCTATGGGCACTGACCAAAATCTGGCTGTTGTACTGAAGACTTGGCAGAACAAGTTATGCACCGAGCAAGCTATTCCAGTACAGCTGTAACACCTACCTGACAATGTAGGGTAATTATCCAGGTATGTCTTAAATAAAAAAAGCAGGACAAATCCATTTGGGGCAATTAGCGCCCCTTCTACTTTCAGCAAAGTCATGGAAGTTGTTGACAACAGTGGTATCTAGCAGACTTATTAGCAATAACGTGCTCGCCAATACTCAGTTTTTATTCTACTAGGTCCACTCAGCTCCAATCCTCATTACTGCCTTGATCCAAACATAAATTCTGGAGGTAAGCTGGGTGTGATTGTCCTTGACATCAAGGTACCATTTGACTGAGTATAGAATCCAGGAGCTACGGTAAAACTGGAGTCAATGGAATCGGGGAAAACACTGCACTGGTTGGAGTCATACCCCCTAAAAGGAAGATGGTTCTGGTTGCTGGCGGCCAATCATCTCAGTCCCTGGACATCCCTGCAGGAGCTCTTCAGGACAGTGTCTTTGGCCCAACCATCTTCAGCTGCTTTATCAATGACCTTCTCTTCATCATAAGGTCAGAAGTGGGTAGATTATTGATAATTGCCCAGGGTTTGCAACCCCTCAGATACTGAAACATCCACGTCTTCATGCAGCAAGACCTGGACAACTTTCAATCATAGTCTGATAAATAGCAATTAACATTTGTCCCACACAAGTCTCAGGCAATTACCATTTCCAATAAGAGAGAATCTAACCATCTCCCTTTAACATCCAATGGCAGTATCATTGCTGAATCCCCTACCACATTCTGGAGGTTATAATTAACCAAAAACCTACTGGGCTGGCCATATAAATACAATGGCCACAAAAGCAGACCAGAGGCTGGAAATTCTGAATCAAGTGAGTCACATCCTGACTTCCCAAAGCCTTTACACTATTGACAAGACAAATCTGGTAGTGTGGCGGAATACTCCCCATTTGCCTGGATGAGTGCTACTTGAACACACAAGATACTCAACACTATCCAGGACAAAGCAGTCCATCCACAATCTTAAACATTCAGCCTCTCCATCTCTGGTGCACAGTAGCAGCAATGGGTACTACTGACACTGCAGCAATTTACCAACGCTTCTTCAAAGTACCTTCTAAATCTGCAAATGCTACCATCTAGAAGAGCAACTACAATAGGTTCATGGGAAAATCACCACTTCCTGCTTGTTCACACACCACCCTGACTTAAAAATATATTGCCACTACTTCACTGTCACTGGGTCAAAATTCTGGAATTCCCACCCTAATTGCACTCTGGGTGTACCTACACCACAAGGACTGTAGCTTTTCAAGAAGAGGGTTCACCACCATATTTTTGAGGGCTATTGAGGATGAGCAACATATGCTAGTCTTGCAACTACGCGGACGTCCCATGAATTAATTTTTAAAAATCAAATTCAAATGTTATTGTTTGTACAGAACTGGAGCTGTTTGAATGAGAAACACAAACACACAGGCTCAGAATTCAGGTATAAGACCATAAGACCATAAGACATAGGAGCAGAACTATGCCACTCGGCCCATCAAGTCTGCTCTGCCATTCAATCATGGCTGATATTTTTCATCCCCATTCTCCTGCCTTCTCCCCATAACCCCTGATCCCTTTATTAATCTAGAGCCTATCTATCTCTGTCTTAAAGACACACAGATTCACCACCCTCTGGCTGAAGAAATTCCTCCTCATCTTTGTTTTAAAGGACCGTCCCTTCATTCTAAGATTGTGTCCTCTGCTTCCAGTTTTTCCTACTGGTGGAATCATCCTCTCAATGTCCACTCTATCCAGGCCTCGCTGTATCCTGTAAGTTTCAATAACATCCCCCCTCAACCTTCTAAACTACAACAAATACAGACCCAGCGTCCTCAACCGTTCCTCATACGACAAGCTCTTCATTCCAGGGATCATTCTTGTGAACCTCCTCTGGACCCTTTCCAAGGTCAGCACATCCTTCATTAGTTACGGGGCCCAAAACTGATCACAATACTCAAAATAGGGTCTGACCAGAGCCTTCTATAGCTTCAGAAGTACATCCCTGGTCTTGTATTCTCGCCCTCTCAACAACATTGTATTTGCCTTCCTAACTGCCGATTGAACCTGCACGTTAACCTTAAGAGAATCTTGAACAAGGACTCCAAGCCCCTTTGTGCTTCTGATTTCCTAAGCATTTCCCCATTTAGAAAATAATCTATGTCTCCATTTCCCCTTCCAGAGTGAATAACCTCAGACTTTTCCACATTGTATTCCATCTGCTACTTCTTTGCCCACTCTCCTAGCCTGTCCAAGTCTTTCTGCAGCCCGCTTGCTTCCTCAATACTATCTGAGCCTCTACAGATCTTTGTATCATCTGCAAACTTAGCAACCGTGCCTTCAGTTCCTTCTTCCAGATCATTAATGTATATTGTGAAAGGTTATGGCCCCAGCAGCGACCCCTGAGGCACATCACTAGTAACCGGCTGCCATCCTGAAAAAGACCCCTTTATCCCCACTCTCTGCCTTCTGGCAGTCAACCAATTCTCTATTCATGCCAGGGTCTTCCCTTAGCACCATGGACTCTTAACTTATTTAACAGTCTCCTATGCGACACCTTGTCAAACGCCTTCTGGAAATCTAAATAAATCACGTCCACTGGTTCTCCTTTGTCTAACTTCCTTGTTACTTCCTCAAAGAACACTAACAGATTTGTCAGACATGACCTCCCCTTGATGAGGCCATGCTGACTCAGTCCTATTTTATCATGCACTTCCAAGCACTCTTTAATAATGGACTCTAAAATCTTACCAATGACCGAAGTCAGGCTAACCGGCTTATAATTTCCTGTCTTCTGCCTCCCTTCCTTCTTAAACAGCGGTGTTACATTAGTCACTTTCCAGTCCTCTTGGACCCTTCCTGCTTCCAGTGATTCCTGAAAGAACCAATGCCTCCACAATCTCCTCAGCTATCTCTTTTAGAATCCTGGGGTGTAGTCCATCTGGCCCAGGTGATTTATCCACCTTCAGATCTTTCAGTTTCCCCAGAATCTTCTCCTTAGTGATGGTCACTGCACTCACCTCTGCCCCCCTGACTCTCCAGGAGCTCTGGCATACCACTGGTGCCTTTCACTGTGAAGACTAATGCAAAGTGACTATTCAGTTCGTCTGCCATTTCTTTGTTTCCTATTATTACTTCTCCAGCCACATTTTCTAGTGGTCCAATGTCTATTTTTGCCTCTCTCTTACCTTTTATATATTGAAAAAACTCTTCCTATTATTAGCTTTATATTACTAGCTAGCTTGCACTCAATTCATCTTCTCCCCCCTTATGCTTTTATATTTGTCCTCTGCTCACTTTTAAAGGCTTCCCAATCCTCTGGCGTCTCACTAATTCTCACCACTTTGTATGCCTTTTTTTTTGTTTTTATGCTGTCCTTGACTTTCCTCGTCATGGATGCCTTGTCCTCCCCTTAGCATGTTTCCTCCTCCTTGGGATGAATTAAGGCAGCACGGTAGCATTGTGGATAGCACAATTGCTTCACAGCTCCAGGGTCCCAGGTTCGATTCCGGCTTGGGTCACTGTCTGTGCGGAATCTGCACACCCTCCCCGTGTGTGCGGGGTTTCCTCCGGATGCTCCGGTTTCCTCCCACAGTCCAAAGATGTGCAGGTTAGGTGGATTGGCCATGATAAAGTGCCCTTAGTGTCCAAAATTGCCCTTAGTGTTGGGTGGGGTTACTGGGTTGTGGGGATAGGGTGGAGGTGTTGACCTTGGGTCGGGTGCTCTATCCAAGAGCCGGTGCAGACTTGCTGGGCCGAATGGCCTCCTTCTGCACTGTAAATTCTATGATAATCTATGATAATTTCTGTTGTGCCTCTCAAATAAGATATGATAGGTATTCTTTGTTATTGTAGATTAACTTGAAATATTTTGCTAGCATATTTTTTTTAATTTAAAAAATCTTTTTTTTATTCTCCTCCATTTTCACATTTTCTCCCACATTTACATCCATCAACAATAAACAATAATCAGCAAGATATGTCAGTCCCCATAATAACAACAACGATCCCATCTACCCACCAATACCCAAACCTCAACCCGCATGTTTACATAAACAAATGACAAAAATAAATCAGGGATTACCCGTAGTCACCCTTAATCTTACACAGCTCCCACCCCCCCACCCCCCATCCCCCCACCCCAGGCCTCCAGCTCCTCCCGTCCACAGCCTCTTGTAAAACTCCTCCCCCTACCCTCGGTTCCTTCCCCCCAACTTTCCACCCCGGCTAGACCACTCGGACCCTGTTCTGCCAGGCGCCGATGGCCGCAGCCCCTCCCCCCACCTCACTCCCGTTCACTGGTCGGCACACACCGGCCAGCGTGGAGGCCCCCGCCCGGGTCCCTTTCCCACTTGCCCAGCCCTAGGAAAGCCCAAAGATCCCCTTTTAGCACACAAACCCCGCCTATCCACCGACACCCCAAAGAACTCTCATTTCGAGTGAAAGTCCCGTCCCTTCCCTCGTCCAAATATATACCACCTTGGCTCCTTTAATCTCTACACCCGCGCACAGTGATACAAAAAAGAAGAAAATACAGTCATGAGGTTACATCGGCACATGGCCATTCCTCAGTTTGTCAGTTCTGCCACAGTCCTTCTGCTTTCGCAAACTCCTCCGCTGCTTCCGCCGTTCCAAAATAAAAGTCCCTGAGCTTGTAAGTCACCCTCAGCTTCGCTGGATATACAATGCCGCACCGCACCTTGCTAATGTACAGTGCCCTCTTCACCCGGTTGAAGGCAGCCCGCCTCCTTGCCAGCTCCACCGTAAAGTCCTGGTATACACGTATACCAGCTCCAGCCCACTGCACCACCCGCTTCTGCTTGGCCCAGCTAAGGACCTTCTCCTTCACCCTGAACTTACGGAAGCACAGAGTCACTGCCCTTGGCGGCTCACTCGCCTTTGGTACAGGCCTCCACGACCGATGAGCCTGATCCAGTTCATATCGGGAGGGGTCATCCCCCTCCCCCAGTAGTTTTGCCAGCATCGCGGCAAAATACTCAGTCGGCTTCGGTCCTTCAACTCCTTCGGGCAGCCCCACAATCCTCAAGTTCTGTCGCCTGGATCTATTTTCCAGGTCTTCCATTTTTCCTCGCAGATCCTTGTTAGTATCCATCACCTTCCGCATCTCTTTCCCCATCGAGGCAAGTTGATCACCGTGCTGCAATAACGTCTCCTTCACTTCCTTCAGCGCCTCCCCTTGCTCTCGCACCTCCGTCACTGCGCTCGCCACCTCCGTCCTCACCGGGGAAACCGCCTCCTCCACCAGGACACTCAAAGCCTCCCTCATCTCCTTCCTCACCGTCTCCATACATTTCGCAATTTGCGCCAACTGCTTTTCAAATTCCGCAGCCATCACCTTGGTTATTTCTTCAGCCGTAAGCAGTGCGGCTTTCCCTGGTGCTCCAGCCTCCATTTTTCCTGGTGCCCCCGCGGTGACCTTTCCACTCCCCGACGGACCTCCAGCTGGTTTTTTTTCGGCCGTTTTTCTGCTCACCCTCGACATTTTTCTTTGTTCTTTTTTTCCTCCTGTGTCTTCTCAGTGCCTCCTCCGTGCCTTCTCCCTTCTTCTGCCGCCTCCGCGGACCCTGGGACCGGGCTTAAAGCCCTGAAATTGCCGTTCCCGAGCGGGGGCTCTCCATTGTGCGGCCGCCTCCCGCCCGCCGTCACCGGAAGTCTTTTGCTAGCATATTAGAACCGAATGGTAGTCTGTGAAAATCTACCAGAAAATTTCAGAACTAAAAGTTTGGATTTTCTATTATTCAAGCTAGTTAATACTGAATAAATAATTAACTCTGAACTAAATTAAATTTATTTGAATGACTTTAAAATTCAGTCACTTCCCAAATGTTGGTAGCGATTACGTCAGCAAACAATTGCGATTCCACAAACAAGGACAGTTAAAACGTCAGTAGCTGAAGCAAATAATATAGATCCAGTTAAGAGGAACATAACTAAGTGTGTGAGAGATAGGAATGAAGAATATATGTAAGCATTATACGATGTAGAAGGATAGTGTGGGGCAGAATGGCATGTTTTTGGTTTTAAATGCTACAGAGTGCAATTCAGCTCTTCCTGGGAGGTGCTACTGAAGCAACATGAGCATGTCTTTAGCTGTTCCACCTTTTCACTGAGATGGGAACATTTGGATCTCCGCAGCAGGACATCCAGGAGTCCCCCAATGCTAACTGACAGGAGACTGAGCTGGATTGACAAACAATCTTGGCACTTGAAGATGATTGTTGAGGAGTCAAGCAATCTATCACATCAACAATTGGGTTGCTTTCCATCACCACTAATTTGTAGTCATTTCTTATCTTTGACTAAAACAACCAGAGATAGATCACATACTTCCTTGATCTTTCAATTAAGACAGATTTTAAATCCACTACTCAGGTGATTGATAATGAAGCATAAACAACACTGATGCTTCCTATCTGTCACACTCCTTGGGGTAGACATGTTTAGTAGGAAATTATTTGGTGCAGTTAGTTAAAGACAAATGAGCAGATATTAACTGGAAATAAATTGAGTTACCAGTTATAAGAATGAATTAATTGAACTCTTACATGTCATATGCTTGAAGAGCGTGGAGATCCATTGGCAACAGAGAATCCCCATCAGAGAAGTGCTGCAGCTATCTAATTCAGAAAATACTGTGGCAATGCTCTAGCGATGTTGATCACAATAGCGAGGCCACGTAAGTGGAATGGATGATGGGTGCCTACCAAAGGATGCACTATGCCAGTGAACCCATTGGGCAGTGAAAACTAAGACATCAGGACTCACGCTAGCTTGGCAACATTACGTGTTAGCCTGCACATGACTGAAGCAACTGCGGTCAAAAGTCTCCACACATGGAAATTTGAAGTGTCGATGCCAGATTGCCACAGGAATGCACCTCACATTCGAGGTGCATGCAGCAAAGGCCGTGCATTAGAAAATGACGAGCTATGATGCCCCCATCACAATCAACGCAGCATGACAGATCAGCAACAATGCAAAGACAAAGGAGATACATGTTGTGCAACCTGATATTAAATTAGGTTAATACTGCACAAAATTTAATATTCAAAAAGAAAATTGAATTTTGTGCAATGGAATGCATCAGAAAACTTTTGTACACACTAATCTAGATTGAATCCCAGCCGTGAAAAGTTTAAATTTAAAAATTATGATCCTTGTTTTCAAGGATCTCCATGGCCTCACGTTTCCTTATCTTTGTTCTCCAGGCCCACAGCCTTCTGAGTTCACCATCCTCCTCTAATTAAAGGAACAGTAATAAGTCTTACAACACTAGGTTAAAGTCCAACAGGTTTGTTTGGAATCCTTCATAGGAGCAGTGCTTCGAAAGCTAGTGATTCCAAACAAACTTGTTGGACTCTAGCTTGGTGTTGCAAGTCATCTTACTGTGCTCACCCCAGTCAAACGGCAGCATCTCCACATCATAATTAAAGGAAAAAGATGGTGCAGTGGTAATGCCATCGGACTGCTTGATCAAAGCGTTAATTAATCTGGAATTCCAAAAGAAAAAGCTTGTATTGTTATGAAAACAATTACACAACTGACTAGAGGAGGAGACTCCATGGGCGTGATTCTCCCATGCCGCGTTGTATGGGAGAATCACCGTACGCGCCATTTTTTCCCGCGGCGCCAGTCCAACGCCGTCATCTCCGAGGGGCGGAGAATCGATGCCATTTGTGCCGGCGAGTTTGGTGCGGCGCCGGTCGCGGGCCTCTGTCCACGGCCGGGCCGCCGATTCTCCGGCCTTAATGGGCCGAGCGGCCGCGCGGAAACGGCAGAGTCCCGCCGGCGCCGTTCACACCTGCTCGCAGCTGGCGGGAACTCTGCGCATAGGGTCAGGGGGCGGCCTGTGGTACGGGGAAAAGCGCTCCTTCACCGGGGGGGGGCCTCCGATGGGGTCTGGCCCGCGATCGGGGCCCACCAATCGGCGGGCCGGCCTCTCCAGCCCCGACCCTATTTTATTACGCAGCCTGCCCCTGAACCCCCACGCCATGTAGGGGCCGGCGCGCTGAGGAAGTCACCCGCACATTCACGGGTTGGCGTGGCCCAACTGTGCATGCGCGGGTTGGCGCCGCGCCCATTTGCTGCCGGAAAGGGAGGCTGGAGCGGCGTGAACTGCTCCAGTGCCGTGCTGGCCCCCTGCAGGGGTCAGAATTGGTAGTGCCCGCGTCCATTTTACGTCGTCGTGAAATGCGACGGCGTTCATGACGGCGCGAACACTCTGTTTCCATTTCGGAGAATCGTGCCCCATATATATGTCCCACCCTCAATGATGGGGAGCCCAGCATGTTGGCATTTAAGCCAATCTTCAGCCAGAAGCACTGACTGGAAGATCCATTTCCGCCTCCTCCCCAGCATCACAAATGCAAGTCTTCAGCCTATTTGATTCTTTCTATGTGATATCAGGAAGTGGCACACTAATTGCAAACACTATTGGCCGTGACAACATTTTGGCAATAGTACAGAATATTTATAAGCCAAGCTGTTCTGGTACAGCTAGAAAAGTGGCATCCATACGGCAATGTGAAAAATGTCCTTTTTACAGAAAGGTCAAGTTCAGCATGGTCAATTACTGCCCCTTCAGTCTATTCTCAATCATTAGTAAAGTGACGGAAGATATTGTCAACAGTACTATCAAGCAGCAATTACTCAGCAATAACCTGCTCACTGATGCGCAGCTTAGGTTCTGCCAGGGCCACTCAGCTCCTGACCTCATTACAGCCTTGATCCAAACATGTGCAAGAGGGCTGAACTGAAGAGATGAGATGAAAGTGACTACCCTTGACATGAAGGCAGCATTCGGGGCATCAAGGAGCCCTAGAAAAACAGAAGTCAATGGGAATCTGGGGGAACCATTATACTTGTTGGAGTCAAACCTACAGAAAGGAGGATGGTTGTGGTTGTTGAAGGTCAATCATCTCAGTTCCAGGATATCAGTGCAGGGTAATGTCCTAGGCCCAAACATCGTCAGGTCCTTCATCAATGACCTTTCCTCCATCAAAGGTAAGAAGTGGGGATAATTGCACAATGTTCAGCACCATTTGTGACTCCTCAGATACTGAAGCAGTATATGTCCAGGGGCGGCATTCTCCAATAATGGGTCTATGTCCCCACGCCCGCGGAAAAACGCGTGTGAATCATTCTGGACTTCCTGGAGTAAGTCCAGGGTGATTCTGTGATTTGCAGGGGGCTAGCAGGGCCCCGGAGAGCTCCTCGCAGCTCCGGCTGCCGATACAGGGCCCCTACACTTCCGATCTGGAGTCTGCGCATGCGCACGGCGGCAGCCTGTGTCGGCCGCACCGCACGACATGATCGACCCACACTGCAGTCCGGCACCAAGAAGATAGGCCCCCTGCAGATTGCATGCACTCGTGAATCAGTGGTCCTCAATCAATAACCTGGCCGCCCTGGAGCGCCCCCCCCCCCCCCCCCCCCCGGGTGAATGATGCCCCCGCCCCTCACCAGGGCGGCCACGGGCCGGGTTCACAGCTGCCACGCCGAGTGCCCGCCGGGTGGAACCATGAGAGAACCACGCCGCGGGAACTTGGCCAGCAGCACTTGGAGAATCACCGCGGAGGCCTTTTTAAATGGCCCACAACCGGCGCGTGCCCGATTGGCAGCGATTCTGCGGTGTCGGATCCGATCCTGCGATTTCGGCACAGAGGGTCCAAGAATCCCGCCCCGTAAACGGCAAGACCTGGACAATATGCAGGTGTGGGCTAATGAGTGGCAAGTAACATTCAGTGCACACATGTGCCAGTAATGACCATAGAGTCATAGAGTCAGAGAGTTTCACAGCACAGAAAGAGGCCCTTCAACCATCATGTCCGTGCCGGCCATCAAGCACCTACCTATTCTAATCTCATATTCCGGCACTTGGTCCGTATCCTTTTAGGCTATGGCATTTCAAGCTCATCTAAATGTTTCTTAACCATCTCCAACAGCAGGAAATATAACCATCTCCCCTTGATATTCAGTGGGATTACTATCGCTGAATCCCCCACTATCAATATCCTGGGAGTTACCATTGATCAGAAACTGAACTGGACTAGCCATATAAGTGCTGTGGCTATAAGAGCAGGTCCGTCAGTGGCTGGGAATTCTGTGAAGGGTACCTCTCCTCCTCACTCCACAAAGCTTGCCCACCATCTACAAAGCACAAGACAGGAGTGTGCTGGAATACTTTACATTTGTCTAGATTAGTGCAACAATACTCCAGAAGCTCAGCACCATCCATGACAAAGCAGCTTGCTTAATTGCCACCCATCCACCACCTTAAACATTCAGTCCTTCCACCACCGACATTCAGTGGCAGCAGCGTGTAACATATGCAAGAAGTACTGCAGTAACTCACTAAGGTACCTTCAACAGAATCTTCCAGACCCTCAATTTCTACCACCTGGAAGGACAAGGGCAGCAGATACATGGGAACACCAGCACCTGGAATTTAACCTGTGAGACACACCTATCCTGACTTGTAACTGTATTGTCATTCCTCCACCGTCGCTGGGTCAAAATCCTGGAACTCCTTCCTTAACAGAGCAGTGGGCGTACCTACACCAAATGGAGTGCAGTGGTTCATGGAGGTGGCTCACCATCACTTTCTCCAGAGCAATTAGGTATGGGCAATAAATGCTGGTTTAGCCAGCGACACCCATATCCCGCAAACAAGTAATACATGTTTAAAAATTCTAGCCTTTTGTGCCTCCCAAAGTTCCATTACTCCACTATTGGCAGCCATGCCTTCAGCTGCCTAATATAAACGCAAGTCGTTCTTGTTGAAACGGTGAATTTAAGGCCTAAAGTGTGAAAATGTGAAGTGCAGCAAGATGCTCAGCAAGGTTTTGTAGGTATTTCATAAGTCTGTAAAATTTCCCTTAGTTACTGCCCAGTTCTCATCTCCAGGTAACACTGCTAGAGGACGGTGTCAACATGGGGATAATTGCAGTGTCCCAGTTTTTGGAAAACATAAAGAAAATAAGGTACATTTTCAGTTTCTCTGCCAGGGTACAAGATCATCTCCATTTTTTGGAGCCCACCAGATTTTCATTTTATTAATTTCTACATGTCAAGAAGGTACTATCTGTTTTTCTTCAGGTAAGGTGACTGTTTCAAACAGATTCAACAGATTCAACAGAATCCCGCGACGCCGCTCTGATGCCGGCCACCGGTTCAGAGAATCGCTGTGAATGCCGCCGCCGCCGGTTGGGGGGCTGCTCAACTCGGCCTCCCCGGCGATTCTCCGCGCTCAACGGGTCGAATGCCCGCCGAGTTCGACCGAGTCCCGCCGGCGTCGTTCGCATGTGGTCCTACCCAGCAGGACCTCGGTGTTCCGGCTGCGGGGGCCGTCCTGGTGGGGAGGACGGGGGATCCAACTCTGGGGGTGGGGGTGGGGTGGGGGGGTTCCACGGTGGCCAGACCCGCAATCAGGGGCTACCGATCGGCAGGCGGGCTAAGTCCGGGGGGGGGCCTATGTTCCACTGCGCCGGGCCCCTGTAGGGCTCTGCCATGATGCCCGGGGGCCGGTGCGGAGACGGCAACCCACGCGCATGCACGGACCCGCGCCGGCTGTGGCGCGTACGTGCAGACCCGTGCCACCTGTGCTGGTGCCCATAGCGGCAGCTGAAGCTGCGTGAAGCGCTCCAGTGCCATGCTGGCCCCCTGTGCACACAAGATCGCTGCTCCTAGTGGCCAGATGACACCATCGTAAAACGCTCCAGCGTTTACGAGGCCGCCAACACTTAGCCCCATTATCGGAGAATCCTGCCCTAGAGCAGGACACCGGCAGGGTGGACAAGGGAACCAAAGTATTAAGACCTGTTGTACAGTGTTCTGTGCCTTTGCCTTTCATTAATAAACCACTTTGTTAACTATTAGAATCTTCCAGTATATGTCTCGAGCCACCACATTGGCGATGAGGCAAAGGTTTTCGATTGCTCTTGAATTGAGGAGGGAAGGAAGGAACTGTTGTTATGGGTCCGGGTTTACAGAACCCCAAAGTGTTTCATGGAGTTCAACCGACCCACAACTTGTAATAGATTGTGGTGTGGGAAGCACACGCCGCACTCTCCAGGTGCAGCAGAAATGGACAAGTGGTTTTTAAAACAAAACAATGTTTATTCTATGAACTCAAGTTAACCCTTTTAAAACAAACATTGAATATCTTAACACCCATTACTTCAAAGATAACCCCAAAAGTCTACAACACTAAATAATCCTTCAAACTGTTCCTTTAAACATCCAAAAGACTTCAAACCTTCAAAAATAGGAGCACATTAGGTTACATTCAATATATTTACAGTCTTTGGATTGCAGAAATCAACAGACCAGCTCTGTGTTTCTTCATGCAGCTCACAGCAAAACAGACAGACACTCCCAGCTGCGTTCTCAAACTGAAACTCAAAAAACAGAAGTGAGCTCACCTCCCCCCACCCTCTGACATCACTTCAGTAATATGATCAGCTCCATTTCTTAATGGTACTTTGCTTAAACATCCATTTCTTAAAGGTACTCTCACATGACACAGTTGAGAAAGTAGAGAAGCAGACAGTACGGTGGCGCAGTGATTAGTACTGCTGCCTCATGGCGCCAAAGTCCCAGGTTCGATCCAGGCTCTGGGTCATTGTCCGTGTGGAGTTTGCACATCTCTCCATGTTTGCGAGGGTTTCACACTCATGACTCAAAGATGTACAGGCTAGGTGGAATGGCCACGCAAAATTGCCCCTTAATGGGAAAAAATGAATTGGGTACTCTAAATTTATAAAAAAAAGAGAAGTAGGCAAGCTCAAGGAAGAGTCGGCATCATTCAAACCGTGAGTGCAAATGTCTATCATTGGAAAACTATACCCATTTGATCAAAGGGCTGAGTATTGGTGTCAGTACATCGCGCGGTAGCACAGTGCGTAGCATTGTTGCTTCATAGTTTCAGGTTCCCAGGTTCGATTCCCCGCTGGGTCACTGTCTATGCGGAGCCTGCATGTTCTCCCTGTGTCTGCGAAGGTTTCCTTCGGGTGCTCCGGTTTCCTCCTACAGTCCAAAGACGTGCTGTTAGGTGAATTAGATATTCTGAATTCTCCCTCTGTGCACCCAAACAGGCGCTGGAATGTGGCGACTAGGTGCTTTTCACGGTATCTTCATTTCAGTGTTAATGTAAGTCTACTTGTGACAATAAAGATTATTATTGTGTTTTTTTTACCGCAAACAAAATCATGGGTGGGACAAGCAGAAGGTGATACTTCTGACAGCTTGCGGGCACCTGGCTCGAAGACCTTTGACCAGATAGTGAAATTGGTCAAAGAACATTTCAACCCGGGCTTCCAGTGACGGCCATGGAGTGAGCAGTTACACATTTGGTGGCTCCCGTGTGACACAGGTTGGGGGCTGGCCCAAAAAGGGATATGTCCGATTGGCGCCGGGGGGGGGGGGGGGGGGGGGGGAGAGGATGGGCAGGGAGCCCCCCAACCACATTGGTCACGTGGAATGTGGGGGGCTGAATGTGTGTTCACGCACCTGAGTAGTCTGAAGGCTGGCGTGGCCTTCCTGCAGGAGATGCACTTAAAGATAGGGGACCAGACAAGGTTGAGGAAAGGATGGGTGCGGCAGGTGTTCCACTTGGGACTGGGTATGAAGATGAGGGGGGTGGCGATGTTGGTGAATATACATGTGGCGTTCAAGGTGGGGAACATTGTTGCAGATTCGGGGAGGGGCGGTTCATGATTGTGAGTGGGAAACTGGAGGGTTTGCCGGTGGTTTTGGTAAACTTTTATGCCCCAAATTGGGTATGCAGATCTCATGAGGCAGGTGTTAGGGAGGATTCCAGACTTGGACTCACACTGGCTGATTATGTTGGGGGGATTTTAATCTGGTTATATGACCGAGCTTGGACTGGTCGAGTCCAAGGTCAGTGAAGGTGTTGGCAGTGGCGAAGGAGCTGTAGGGTTTATGGAGCACATGCGGGGGGGGGGGGGGGGTTGGAGTTGTGGAGATTTGGGAGGCCGAGGGTGAAGTAATTATTGTACTTCTCCCACGTGCACCGGCAGTACTCCCCGATTTCCTTTCTCATGCTAGAAAAGGCGTTGCTGGTGGGGGTAGTTGACTTGGGGTAGTCGGCTATCGTGGTCTCTGACCACGTGCCGCATTGGGTGGATTTGCGAGTGGACCAGTGGGTGGGGGGGTGGGGGGGGCAGTGCCCGCAGTGGAGGCTGGATGTGGGGCTGTTGGCGGATGAGGAGGTGTGCGAGCTGCTGAAGGCTGCCATTCAAGGGTATGTGAAGTTAAACGACAGGGGAGGTCACAGCCGCCACACTTCGGGAGGCACACAAGGTGGTCGTCAGGGGGGACGTTTATCTCAATTCGGGCGCATAGGGAGAAATCGGAGCGAGCAGAGATGGCAAGGTTGGCAGATGAGTTTCCGTGGGTGGATAGGAGGTATTTGGAGACCCCGCAGACAGGGCTATTGAAGGAGAGGTAGAGGCTCCAGATGGAGTTTGGGCTAGTGTCCACAGGGAAGGCGGTGGGACAGTTATGGAGGGGTAGTGTACAAGGATGGGGAGAAGGCGAGCTGGATGCTGGACCAACAGTTGAGGACACAAGAGGTGGCGAGGGAGATTGGCAGACTAAAGGATGATAAGGGCAGGGTGGTGTTGGGCACATGGAGGTGAATGGCGTTTTCAAGGCATTTTATTGAAGGCTATATCAGTCGGAACCCATGGCCGGGGGGGGGGGGGGTAGGGGATGCAGAGGTTTTTTGACGGGTTGGAGTTCCCCGAGGTAGAGGAGGAGCTGGTGCAGCGATTGTGGACCCAATTGGGTTGAGGGAGGTGATGGACAGAATGGGGGCAATGCAGGTGGCGAAGGCCCCGGGTCCAGACGGGTTCCCAGTGGTGTTTTATAAAAGGCTTGGGGTGGACTTGGGGCCGCTGCTGGTGAGGGTGTGCAATGAGGCAAGAGGGGTCTCCCCCCTACACTGTCGCAGGCTTCCATCTCCCTGATATTAAAAAAGGACAAGGATCCAGAACAGTGTGGGTCGTACCGCCCGATATCATTAGTGAACGTAGATGGCAAGTTGTTGGCGAAGGTGATGGCCTCGTGAATCGAAGACTGCATCCCAGGGATAGGCGAGGGGCAAACGGGTTTTGGGAAGGAGAGACAGTGGACGGTGAATATATTATTCACGTGAATTCCCTATTATGTATTTTGCCCTATTATGTATTTTATTTTATTTCCTTTTCTTTTCATGTACTTAATGATCTGTTGAGCTGCTCGCAGAAGAATACTTTTCACTGTACCCTGGTACATGTGACAATAAACAAAATCCAAATCCAAATGTGAGGAAGCTGCTCAATGTAATTATGATGCCTTCGGAGGGGCAGGAGGTGGAGGTAGTGGTGGCGATGGACGTGGAGAAAGCTTTTGATTGGGTGGAGTGGGAGTATTTGTAGGAGGTGTTGGGGCGGTTCAGATTCGGGCAGGGGTTTGCTATACAAGGCGCCGGGCGCAGGGGTGCGGACTGACCGAGTGACTTCAGATATTTTGGGCTGCCTCGGGGAGACAAGGCAGAGGTGTCCACTCTCCCGTTGCTCTTCGCTATGGCGAAAGGGATTGTGTGAGGGGGGCGCTGAGCACAGGGTCTCGCTGTATGCGGACGACCTGCTGCTATATATTGATGAAGTATAGCCTTCTCCTGCACTGAACTTCAGTTGGATCCACAATGGGCCTTGGTCTGTAGATATTACTTGGTGTAGCTTACTGCACGCAGGTCCCTCAACTGCTGGACTCTGAGCAGCCCAGCTGCTTCCACATCTTCCTTCAAGACTTCCGCCATCTAAAAGAAGGAAGAAATAATTGTTCCCATAATAAGCGACACTTGGCTGAAGTGTTGCAATGCTACGTTTGTTGAGGTCATTATCTAGATGCTGGCAACAGTTTTGGAAACCTAGAGAACAAAACGTCCTGGGATCTAGTGAGCTGCAGTTGAGGGCGCTCAGGTAATCTGAGAAACCAATCCCACTGAGTCTTGATGGCAGATTTGAAAATGATTTTGGTTAAGTGATTTGAAATTCAATAGCCCGGGAGCCACAGATTTTATTTTTTGAAGTAGGATGTCAGCCTGGGGGTGGGTGCACCACAAGCATGTCAAATAAAATGGTATCGGTGTGGACAGTGCAGGAAGGTGGCACTTTGGCTACAGATGTGACTTTAAACATTCCTGTTTGGTGGTGAATGAACATTGATTCTACAGTCTCTGTGTAAAGTAATTGTTTTATTATTGTGTTGTTTTGTAATATAAAAACAGCACAGACCAGTTGAGCCAAATGGCCTCATAATACAGTGGATGTTACAGATGTGGAGTTGGGTTAACAGGAAACTTTGATATCATGATTACATAATTTATCTAAAATCTTGTTTTTCAAAATTCATTTACGGGATGTGGGTGGTGCTAGTTAGGCCAGCATTTATTGCCTATCCCTAGTTGCCCTTCAGAAAGTGCTGGTGAGTTGCCTTCTTGAACCGCTGCAGTCCTTGAGGTGTAGGTACGCCCACTGTGCTGTTAGGGAGGGAGTTCGAGGATCTTGCCCCAGCGACAGCGAAGGAACGGCGATATATTTCCAAGTCAGGGTGGTTAGTGAATTGGAGGGGAACCTCCAGGTGGTGGGGTTGTCCTTCGAGATGGTAGTGGTCGTGGGTTTGGAAGGTGTTGTCCAAGGAACCTTAGTGAGTTATTGCAGTTTATCTTGTAGATGGTACACATGGCTGCCACTGTTTGTCGATGGTGGAGGGTTTGAATGATTGTGGAAGGGGGAGCAATCAAGCGGGCTGCTTTGACCTGGGTGATTTTGAACTTTTTGAGTGTTGTTGGAGCTGTATTCATCCAGGCAAGTGTTGAGTATTCCATTACACTCCTGGTTTGTGCCTTGTACAAGTTTTTGGGGTTCAGGAGATGAGTTACTCGCCGTAGGATTCCTCCTCACCTTTGACCTGCCCTGGTAGCCACAGTATTAATATGGCTAGTCAGTTCAGTTTCTGATCAATGGTAACCCCCAGGATGTTGATTGTGGGGGATGAAATGAAATGAAAATCGCTTTTTGTTACAAGTAGGCTTCAAATAAAGTTACTGTGAAAAGCTCCTAGTCGCCACATTGCGGCAGCGATGGTAAGACCATTGAATGTCAAGGGGCGGTGGTTAGATCCTCTTTTGTAGGAGATGGTCATTGCCTGGCACCTGTGTGGCGCGAATGTAACTCTTGAGGCAGGAGCTCGTAGATTTTGGTGGGTTCCCCAGTGGCAGGATGAGTATACCAGGCAAAATGCCATGGAGATCGATGGGACAAGAAGAATCTGACAGCGATCAATGGTGAGCCGTCTCCACCACTTCCGCTGCCGAAAAACACACTGCGGGGCAGGGAGTGGGAGGCCACATATCAAATTTCCAGCAGCAGGATGGGCCCTGCACTAGCTCAGTTAAAGAACAAGGCACCTATCTTGCAGATAAGCTAATTTTGACAAATTATTCACTATTTCACAGTGTCTGACTGTAATATAGAGTGTTGCTGAAGGTGCTGTGATGAGCTTTTGCATTTGATCGGAATTGTTGCTGCGTCCTCAGGTTAGGAACGAGAATTTGTTGACTTGGTAAAACAAAGGCTGCATCAGGTATGGAGGCTTCTCAATGTCCTCTGCCAGTTTGGAGACAAACTCCTCCGTGCCCCTTGACAGTGACAGGAGGTTGTCTGGCAGGCCACATATCGGTGTTCATGCTCATTCACCATTCTCCTGTTTGATTCCTCATTGAGGTCCTCATCTCAGTCTCCTGTTGTAGACTTCCTCTGTAACCTGCCTCTCCAATATCTGGTACATGAACCATCCTTTGCCCACTCCTTGGCTGCAGCCCACTTGTGTTTGGGGATTTACCATGTGTGAATCGCAAAGCTATACTTGCCTCCAATATACCGTAGTGTCAATATCTGAGCTGATGGTTACAACTGTCAAATCAAGCGACTGCTTCTGAATCAGTTCTGTGCGATTGTTCTTTCTCCTGGTGTTCCTGTGTCTGGACAAGTGGAAGTTACTGGGCATCTGAAGCAGGAAATCAGAGGCGGAAAGTTGGAGTGAGAGAAGGGGTGTGGGTGGAAAACAAAGTGTCTACGATAACACATCTAAAATTTGTTTATTATGCTGGACAGTAGGATGAGGGTGGAGGGAATTAGAAAGGGACCTAAGGAAGGAAGATAGTGTCATCCTCAATGTTCTCAGCTACATCGGATGTCACTGGTTCTGTCACAACTAGCACAAGGATGCTGAAAGCCATCGCCACTGTGCAGCTCAGGAGGTGCAGCCAGCTTTGTACCTGATCAGTTCATAGATCATAGAATTTACAGTGTAGAAGGAGGCCATTCGGCCCATTGAGTCTGCACCGGCTCTTGGAAAGAGCACCCTACCCAAGGTCCACATCTCCACCCTATCCCCATAACCCAGTAACCCCACCCAACACTTAAAGGCAATTTTGGACACTAAGGGCAATTTTAGCACGGCCAATCCACCTAACCTGCACATCATTAGACTGTGGGAGGAAACTGGAGCACCCGGAGGAAACCCACGCACACACGGGGAGGATGTGCAGACTCCGCACAGACAGTGACCCAAGCCGGAATCGAACCTGGGACCCTGGCGCTGTGAAGCAATTGTGCTATCCACAATGCTACCGTTCTGCTCTGCTTCCTTGTATTGTGTGGTATTTTATCCTGCAAGAGTAGGTACAAAATATCAGTGGTTGTGTAGCACTGTGGTTGCATGATGTTGCATCCCATAGGTGAATAGCTAAAGGTATTTGGAATCAGAAGTAGGTGGATGTGAGGCTGGCAGCATTGGCAGATGAGTGAATTGAATATCTGAATGATAGATTGATTCCTGAGTGCCAGGAATTACTCCTGGGTGAGTGATGGTGTTGTGCATTGAGAAGCTGGTAGAATAGTGGGTCACAATTGTCATATGAAGATGCATTCATTGACCTTTATATCCACTTGAGGTCATTACACTCCTTGTTACACTACTGCCACACCCTAGGATCCAGAGGTCAGGAATTACCCTCCCTAGCCACTTCTCCCAAAGGCTTCTGAAAGACTCCTAGCCCTCTCATCCTGTCCACTTCCACTACAGCCACTAACACTGGATTTGTGACCCCAGAGACCTCTCTCTGCCCTGCTGTTCAATTTTCGTTGTTTAGAATTTCAGCAACAGTGCTCAGCAATATCCTCTTGCAATTAGTGCAGCTTCCCTTTAAGAGGGACAGATTGCCTTCAAAAGCAGAAGGCTGAATGCACCACATGCTGTCAGTATAATGCTGTTTGAACCCTGGTGAGCAGAACAGCTGGCAACATGGAAACTACTTGGCTCAATCTGCTATAAATGCGGCGGTGGCCTCAAAGTTGCATGCTGCCCACCTCCAATGGAACTAGCATGAGCAGGTCAGGAATAGCAACCCCCAACCCCATGGAAACATGCAACTAAATGTTTAGTGCCAAATTTCTGGCATCAATTGTTCAGCTACTCACTCTGAATGGATGCTGAGCAACAGTGAAATCCTTGGAAGTATTTAATTTATGCAACAGTTAAATCCAAATATATTTGGAACTTTAGAATGCAGCATTTCATTCAGGAAATCTGCAAATCTGAAGGTTGAACAAACAACTTTGGGGGACTTTCTCATTTTGGCCTGACTCAAGCTCAGCCAAGGCCGTCAAATCTCCCCCAAGTCCAGGAAGAAAGCTACTCTGGCCTTTTATCTCACTGCATGGATACATTTTGTAGTAGTTCCAATAATTTCTTTCATCTGAAACAAAAATCTGAAACCTCCAACCCAAAAGCAAGGAAATTGATTTTCTTTGTTCACTGGAGCAGCCAAGGTTGGCGAATGAAGGTGGAAGGGTGGGAGTGGGATGGAGCAATGGGTGGGATTGAGGGGTGGGTGGTGGTGGAATAGGGGACTGTGGAATGGCTGTTGGAGGGAGTGGATTTTATACCGATCCAAACATGGCATAGAATATTACACTGGCAAGTTTGAATTTGTAGCAGTTATCTGGAATGAATGCTGGAATAGCTCCCATTGTTAAATCAGAACAGGAAACCTGCAAAAGGAACTTTACTTCAGAAGATATGTCTTCATCAAGTCAAACACTTTTAAAGCAAAGCATAATAAAACTCTGCACTAAGTGTTTTGATTTGGAGCTCCTTTTTTAATTCTCTCCTCTGGGTTAATGAATTAAAAGGTGCAAACACCATTGAATATTCAAACAAATATTTAAAAGTAAAAGATTTTTGTAGAGTTCAATGACTGTGGAGGAAAGGGTCATTTAATGGTCAGTCTGTAATTTGGGTTTGAAGTTTATCCTGAGGTAGGGCATCTCATTTCAGTTATCACAAACATGGGGCGGGATTCTCCCCTACCCGGCGGGGCGGGGGGTTCCGGCGTAATTGAGTGGCGGGAACCACTCCGGCGACGGGCCGCGCCAAAGGTGCGGAAGTCTCCGCACCTTTAGGGGCCAAGCCCTCACCTTGAGGGGCGAGGCCCGCGCCGGAGTGGTTTCTGCTCCGCCGGCTGGTGGGAAAGGCCTTTGGCGCCACGCCAGCCGGGGCCGAAAGGTCTTCGCCGGGCGACGCATGCGCGGGAGTGTCAGCGGCTGCTGACGTCATCCCCGCGCATGCGCAGCGGAGGGGGCCTCTTCCGCCTCCGCCATAGTGAAGACCATGGGGAAGGGGGAAGAAAAAGAGTGCCCCCCCGGCACAGGCCTTCCGCGGATCGGTAGGCCCCAATCGCGGGCCAGGCCACCGTGGGGGCACCCCCCAGGACCCCGGAGCCTGCCCGCGCTGCCTTGTCCCGCCGTTCAAAAGGTGGTTTAATCTACGCCGGCAGGAGAGGGTTGACAGCGGCGGGACCTTGGCCCTTCGCGGGCCGGAGAATCGCCGGGGGTGGGCCCGCCGACCGGCACGGTGCAATTCCCGCCCCCGCCGAATCTCCGGTGGCGGAGAATTCGGGACATGGCGGGGGCAGGATTGATGCCAGCCCCCGGCGATTCTCCGACCCGGTGGGGGGTCGGAGAATCGTGCCCCTGATTTTAGACCATACTGAAAATATTAACGCTTTTAATTTTAATTTATTTGCACAATTGCATATTAGACATGGACTACCAACATGATAAGGTTTATATTACATATATCTGTGAGATATATTTTATATTTATATAGATTGAGAATTTGAATTCACAAATCAGTAAAAGTAACAATGGTATTGTTGGTTTAATGTAAAAATCCAATTGGTTCACCAATATCCTTTATGTAAGGAAACACAATCCTCGCCTTGCCTGGCCTTTATGTGACTGCAATCCTGTGATTCATTCTTAATTTCTCCTTGAAATGGCCTGCAAGGAACACCGCAATTCAAGAAGGACAATAGAACCCACCTATTCCCATCAATAGTAAATAAGATTTTGTGTTGCACTCTCAGCTTTGTAGCTGATTCACGTCTTCATCAGTGCCTTGTCTCAGTGAGAAGTGTTACTGAACTAATCTTAAGATGTCTGCCTCCAGAGGCAGCCTCATAGCATAGTCACATGTTGTAGAAAGCTAGATATGTCAATCAAACTGGTTACATTTCAAAACCCAAACATCCCCCATTTCAAATTAACCAAAAGATACAAACATCCCCCTTTCCTCAGCAAACAAAATATTTGCATGCGCAATCCTTTGTAGCTATGAGTTACCCAAATCACTTACTGTTTTCATGCGTTACCAACTGTTTGTTCTACTAGTCAGTTACTGCATATGAATTGCAACCATAGGGTGGGAATTTCCAGACTCACACCAGAAATTCCCGCCCAAGGCTAAAGGATCTTTTAATGGTCCATTGGATTGTCCATCCCGCTCACTACAATTCCCACGGTGGATGGAACCTGAGCTGTTGTGCTGTCGCCTTTAAATTGTGCAGTCTCTTAATCATCCATGTACACGTTGACCGTATGTCTGGGTGATATTCTTTGTCTGGAGAGTTTGGTTCCCACGGCATTTATTGCCTTTGTGACTGATATTGTTCCATTGAGTTGTTTGGGACACAGGGGCCTCTGGGATTGATGCTAGTTCTGTACTCAGTACAGCTGGTGAAGCCCATCCTCCCTGACTGGTCAATTGCAGTAAAGGAGCATCTCCGCTAGTTGAATGTATATATGCCGATGGTTGCCCCTATATATCTGGTTGAGTTTTCCAACTCCCACGTTGAGTTGTCAACTGTGGAATTGTTGATCATTCTTTCCCCAGTATCTTTTTATCATTATTGAAATTTATTTCTTCCTATCTCACACAGCTAAGACTTCAGCTTATCGTACATTTTCACCGCAATGTACTCAGCTGGAATCTTGCCCTTTAAACATTCCAGTTCAGCCCTGATGTCAACATTTTCCTTTATAACTGAGTTATTTACCTTCAACTCATGCATTTCAGTGCACAGACGTGGCCTGCAATCATCTTGTGGTTTACTTGAATGTTGTCCCACTCTCTCTGGAGTCTTTTGCATCTTTCTCTCTGGGTTCTTTTTATGTCTTTTCTCTGGGGTCTTCCTTTTGTTGCCCTTTCTTTGTTGGCACATTCAGAGTTACCAGCCCAAGCTTTAGACTTCCTCCAGCTGAGATGAATGGCCATTGTATCCCACCTAGAATCTGGAACTCAAGATCTTCCTTTTTGCCATTGCGTTTGGCAGTCAGATTAATTTATCATCTCAGTATGAACCTTGTGCTATCATAGAGCTTCAAACTTACTTTCGAAGGCTTTGTTTTTGGATCTTCATATTTAGTCACTTCACACAGCTCTGAGAAGGTCATTATGTTGCATGACGCACCTGTCTATCTGACGCTACTTGGCTCCTTGATACTTTCCTTCTGAAGTCATCACTGTAACAGTCACAAACCATTTGTCCCTTATAGACTTGACTGAAGCAATCTGTTGTGTCATGTATAATTCTTCATCAGACTCATCTGCTGATATCTCTCTCATGGCATCCTGTATAGGCTTCTTTCTAGTCAAACACTTGAAAGCAAAATTATTCTGCTTCTTGCAGTTAAAACATTGCTTTCCTCAGGCTAAGGCAATCCTTCTTTTCTTTCGTATGCCATCCTCCACAGTATTTGCATCCTACCCTTTGTCTGTCATTGCTCTGGGCAGTTTCCCTGCATTTTGTATCTCCTGGTCTGCTCTTCCATACATATGCTCTAACTTGTTTCACAACATTTAGACACATATCTGCCACTTTCCTTACCGTCAGTTCCTCATCTTTCAGTAGACTTGCTCTCACCGAGGGGTGTCTTGCATGCCTAAAACTACTTCTTTTTTAATCAGATACATTTTAAGCTCCCGAATTCACATGATTCTGCATTACTGCTATCATGTCCCATTCAATGGTCTCGTCTTCACTCTGAACAATGGTCTCGTCTTCACTCGTGATCTACCGGCCACATCACGCTAGAACCAGGGTGCGACATGGCCGGTAGATCCCGGGAGAGACCTCCCCCAGCACTCCCGATGGCCGCTACGCCTCGAGAGATCTAACCAGATCTAATCGCGAGACGTCATGATCTGGATCCCGCCCACAATGGGCGGAGCCCAGTCACGCATGACGCCAGATCGAACAGCCACCCAGCATCTACTGGCCTCGTTGCGGCGACCCCAGCTGGGCTCCATTCAGTACTGGTCCCCAGATAGAATGGCACCTAGGGTGTGGTCTCCCACGTGGTCGGCCTCCAGGCAGAGTGGCACCCTGGCACTGCTGATACCACCTAGGTACCTTGGCAGTGCCACCCTGACGCTCTGATAGTGCTACCCGAGTGCCAGCCTGGCACTGTCAGGATTCATAGGTGGCACTGCCAGATTACCAGGCTAGCAGTGCCATGGTGTCTGCACAGCATTTTGTCCACACCAGGTATCGGGCCCGGAGATGCCCTGCCTGCGTGAGGTATGGTGCAGGGGGGCCCCGAGGACCTGCTTATAGGTGGGTTGGGGGCGGTCCAGGGATCGCGTCTGATTGTTCAGAAATGATCCTGCCAATCCCGCCCAGAATGGACTCTATTTTCTTTAGTTAGATCACACTGCTAGTGTTGAACATCTTGGGCGGAATCATACCAAAAAATGGCAATGTCAGTTCTGGTGAGAAAACAATGCAAATCCCGCCAACAGTTCTCAGTGGAATTGTGAGCCTCCTTTCCAAAAAAGTGTGTGGGTGTGGTTTGGGCTGTCACTCCGGCGGGTTGGGGCAGGGCCTCTTAGAGCCGGTAACTTTTTAAGATGGCGCCCCGATCAACCCTCCAATTTTACAGTCCCCAGTCCTCATCATGGAAACCTCGGTGGCTCTCCCACTCCGCCCCCTCTGACACTCATGACTGGCAGTATCCCCCTCCCTGAAATTCATTGCCAGCAAATCCTCCTACACCCGCCCCCCCACCCGCCTGATATTTACCACCAGCATCTCCCACCTCCCCGGCATATATCGCCGGCAACCCACTCCCTACAATGACCGCTCTCCTCCCCCCACCACACATATAGGCACCCGCACATGAGGCTCCCACTAGGGTATGCCCCTCGCACTGACCCCTAGGTTGTCCCTGCCAACCTGTCAATCTGGCAGTACCAACCTGGCACTGCCAACCTGGAGGTGCCAACCCATGCCAGGGGTAATACCAGGGTACTTCCTGGGCATGTCCCTCTACCCCATTGAAGGGGCTATATGTCTTCACCCCCAGAGGGAACCCCGTGACTGCTTCATGCCTGGCCAAACCTATTGCATACGACGCCGGTGTGATCACATGTGGGGAATAGATCTGGAGAAAGTGCTCATTAATGTCATGCTAATGTATTAAAGTGAAGTTCCTGGGCTCCCGCGGCACTATTTCCGCTACTCCACCAGAGGAGGGGAGGGGTGAAAATTTCAAAAGTCAATCATACATTTTTCAATTCTCTCTTGATTTTGAGCCCGCACCGAGTTTCTCACGGGCAGAAAGTGTGGGTTCAATATTGCCCCCCATAATTTTCATATGTAACATTCACTTGGGGTTCAAAATGTGTGTTCAAGGTGTTCAAAATTTATGCTGACTGTTGTCTTTGCTCGTCAGTTAGATTTAGCCTGGTATGGACTTTGTGGTAATCCCTCCTCAGCAATGTTAATTAGGTCTGGTGTAATCTCATGGTTTTACCATTGCAAGTGGGAGATACTAATTTTGCCATGCATCACTTTTTAATTCGATTGGAGATGGGAGTGAAGCATTTTCTGTATCAATTTTACTCACACTGCAATTTACTTGTAGCCTTTGTCTGTTTACCGTTGTCCTTTTCAGCAGCTTTTGTTTTGCAGATTTGAACATTACTGTGTTCCTGCGTTCTCAGTGTCTTCTCAGCATCATTTTCAGGGTTCAGAACTCTATTTGTTCTTCACTTCCTGATACCTCTTTTTATATTGGACAAAAGATGCAAACAGCAGCCCACTGTCTTCTCTATACCTCCATTTTTTATACTTCTTGGATGCAGAAAAATCATGGAAAGTCAGTGCTGAGTTTGCAGATCTCAGCAGTTGAGGCCCATCAACTGACCTCAGTGACATTGGCTACAGGAAGGGGGGAAAATCAGCCATATCTCAGAACAGGAAAAGATCATGAAGTAAACAATCGCTTTTGACAGACTAACACTGTCTACTTTACGTAAATGGCAAAGGAATGAAAAGCATAGAAGATATGCCAATTAATAATTGTTGTCTGGTTGAATATATATACTTATTTCTCCTTAAGAATAACTAGTGCACATACAAAAATAATTTTTCAATCAACATTACAAACTAGTTCTCAAGCATATATTAGTGCCAAAAATGGGTGCATTGAAGGTATTCTGTAAAATTATGAATCAGTGAAACATTGAATCTAATAAATCCTGTAATATTGGTTGCCCCTTTTTAACTTTCTGTTTCCCCAATAGTGTGGCATTATTTCCAAACTATCCATGGGTCAAGGTTGAGACCAAAGTGAAACTGCTGAGATTGTTTTATTTTTGCATTGCCAGGCACTTTTAGGTTCCTTCCCATCATGCCTAGTGCTGGGAAACAGGTGACATTTGGAAGCTTGCCACCAAGAATGAGGCCAGGCGGCCTCAGCTGCAGCAGAACATATCACATATTTGGTATAACAGCCGTTTCCCCCAGAAAGTCCAGGGTCATTTTGAATTGCTCTCGACGAGTTTTCCTACACACCAGTGCTAGTGTCCAGAGGACTTTACAGATTCATCCTTCAGATTCATCTAATCTAATATAATATTTGAGTTGATTACTTGTAACAAAGACTTTCCTGTATGATCTTCATAAACTTTACAAACTGAAATCTTAGATTCCACAGGTTAGCGATTGGTCTAAAAGCAGAATAGAATTTTAGGTTCCCAAACCATGCTGCTCCCTTGTCAGGCCTGATAGTACTTCCTTCCTGACCTCTCATAACTTCCTTCCTGGGCTTTATCACTGCAAAAAAATGTTATGTACTTGCTGTACGGCAGAGGTTGGTTTCAACTCCTTAAATGGTAATCTTAACCTTGACTACATGAAGCAAGGAGTAATTTTTAAAGTTATTGTCACCACTTTAATGTTCTAATGACAGTGTTGAATAAAAGTGTTTTTTCTCATGCCACCTGAAAATCTCGGAATAAGTTAGCGCTAAAATATATTGCAATGTTTTGTGTTTGTTAATATTCCATGCACATTGTGTTTATTTTTGTCTTGTAACATTGTTGCCAGATTATAGTCTGTCTGTTCCTGATAGTGGCTGTGTTTGTGTTAGGGCACGGGTCAATCTGATAACAGTTTGTAGCATCGGTACAATAAGAAATGTTTAAAATGGGAATGATCCTGAACCACTAATCTTCTAAAAAAATCACCAGGCAATCAACAAAACCTTTACTTAAAAGAACCTCAAGCTTTAAATATAAAATCTTGATATTCAGCGACTGCGTCCGATGACTTCTGAGTTTTTGCAAACTTACCAGAGTACTGTAACATACCTGTCTACCACGGGCCTGGACTAATAATTCAGAGAATAAGTTCAAATCCCACCATGGTAGTATGAACATTTGAATTCTGTTTGAAACACCGGGGACGGGATTCTCCAGTCGCCGACGCTGAAATCGCGTTCGCCGATCGGCCGGAGAATCCCAGTTTCCGACGAATCGGGGATGGTGTCGCTTTCGCCCCCTCAAGCGGCATAATCGAGGGGTATGCCACGGGCCGTATCGACGGCTTCAGGACGTTGCCTGAGGCCTACCCACGATGCTCCACCCCTGACCGGCCGAGTTCCCGACGGCGTGGGTCTCTCATGACCTTACCCGTTGGGAACTCGGCGTGGCGGTTGGGGACTCAGTCCAGTGCCGCCATAGTCGGGCGTGGGCCGATCCGTGGGCAGAGGGACTTTGTCAGGGTCTGGGGGGCACTGTTGGGGGGTGGTCCGGGGCTCGCGAGCTGGCCAAAGTGGGGCACTATCTTGCAAGCCGGGTCTGCGCGGCCGGTGCCATGTTGCATGGCGGGCCACTGCAGGCCGCCGCCGTGTGCATGTACAGCCACGGACCCGGCAATTCTCTGGGCCGCATCGGCAGGTAGAGCCGGGTGCTCTACGTTGCCTTCCTGGTAGCCCCCAGCGAAACGGAGGATCGGTGGCTGCTTTTGCGCCAAATTTGCGCAGTGGTCGTGAAAGGCCACCATTTGCACGTCAGCGTCAGGACATGGCCTGAGAATCAGAGCGTCCAGCCCATGGTTAGTACAGTTGCTTCACAGCTCCAGGGTCTCAGGTTTGATTCCCGGCTTGGGTCACTGTCTGCACGTTCTCCCTGTGTGTGCATGGGATTCCTCTGGGTGCTCTAGTTTCCTCCCACAATCCAAAGATGTGCGGGTTAGGTGGATTGGCCATGCTAAATTGTCCTTAGTGTCCAAAAAAAGGTTAAATCGGGTTACTGGCTTATGGGGATAAGGTGGAAGAGTGGGCTTGAGTAAGGTGCTCGTTCCAAGGGTCGGTGCAGACGCGATGGGCCGAATGGCCTCCTTCTGCACTGTACATTTGAGGTTCTACGAAATAGAAAGCTGATACCAGTTAAAGTGACTATGAAGCGATTAGATTGTCAATAAAACCCAACTGGTTCACTATTAAATTTTATTAAGAAAAGGAGAAGCGCCTTCCTTACCCAGTCTAAGTTTGTAAATAAGTCACAATTTTCTAACATTTCTTGCCCCCAATGAGGTGACCAATATTGCTGGTTGTACAGTAACACTTCAAAGAGGAGCGATGGATGCATGAGAGTAATCTGGAGCAGCAGAGAAAGTTTTGCAGCACTTACAATAGATAGGAAATTAAATATTGGAAGCCTTTAAGCTCAAAATACAGATCTGATCGCAATAGAAATGAATGCGTGTTGAGAGTTTTTTCCTGATGGCAGCCAAAGATCCTTTTTAATAGCAGCTCCATGACTCAAACCACCCAGGGTGAGTGTGCAGATTGAGGAGTTTGTAGAAGCTACTTTATTTGTGCAGATGAGAGTCTAATAACATTATTTGATTCTGATTTTTATATCTTAACAAAGATCCTTGCTTTTCTTGCAGGAGCTCTAGTCAGATAAGTTGAAGTCCACATGAAATTTGGAATGGACGAATCTGTAAGTTAACAGTTTAGTTTCTTACGTAGATTCAGATTTATTGCCGCATGTACCGAGGTACAGCGAAAAGTATTGCTCTGCTTCCAGTTCTGGCAGATTGCTCCATACATGAAAAACAAAGGATATAAAATAAATACACAATGTAAATACATAGACATAAACATTGGGTGAAGCGTGTGGATTATAGTGCTACAACAGTAGAGAAGACGCATAAAGAGATCAGTTCAGTCCATAAGAGGGTCGTTTAGAAGTCTGGTATCAGCGGGGAAGAAGCTGTTTCTGAACCTGTTCGTGCGTGTTCTCAGACTTTTGTATCTCCTGCCCGATGGAAGGGGTTGGAAGAGAGAATAGCCCAGGTGGGGTTATGCTGCCCGCGTTCCCAAGGCAGCGGGAGGTGTAGACAGAGTCAATTGATGGAAGGTGGGCTTGTGTGATGGACTGCACCTTATTCATGACTCTGTAGTTTCTTCCAGTTTTGGGCCGAGCAGTTACCATACCAGGTTGCTATGCAGCCAAGTCGGATGCTTTCATTGGTGCATCTGTAAAAAAGGGTAAGAGTCAATGTGGACATGCCGAATTTCCTTAGTTTTCTGAGGAAATGTAGGCTCTCTTGTGCTTTCTTGGTTGTAGCATTGACATGCGTGGAGCAAGACAGATTGTTTCTGGTGTGTACACCTGGGAATTTGAAGCTGTCAACCATCTACACCTTGGCACCATTGATGCAGACAGGGTTGTGTACGACACTTCGCTTCCTGAAGTCGATGACCAGTCCTTGGTTTTGTTGATGTTGAGGGAGAGATTGTTGTTGTTACACCATGCTACTAGGTTCTCTATCTCCTTCCTGTACTCTGACTCATCATTGTTTGAGGTTCGACCCTCTATCGTCATGTCATCGGCAAACTTGTAGATGGAGTTGGAGCTGGAATTTTCCCCACAGTCGTGTGTGTATAGGGTGCATAGTAGGGGGCTTAGTACGCAGCCTTGCAGGGCCCTGGTATTGAGGACTACCTTGGAGGAGGTGTTATTGTTTATCCTCACTGAGTGTGGTCTATGGGTCAGGAAGTCGAGGATCCAGTTGCAGAGGGAGGAGCCAAGTCCTAGGTTTTGGAGTTTGATATAAGCTTGGCTGGGATAATGGTGTTGAAGGCAGAGCTGTAGTCAATGACTAGAAGTCTGACATAGGAGTCGTTGTTGTCGAGATGCTCCAGGGATGAGTGTAGGGCCAGGGAGATAGCATTTGCTGTGGACCGGTTGTGGCGGTATGTGAATTTGACCAACCTCTTGACGCATTTTACAGTGATAGATGCCAAGGCCATCGTACAGTAGTCGTTGAGGAACGTTGCCTGGTCCTTCTTTGGCACCGGAATAATAGTGGTCTTCTTGAAACAGGTGGGAACTTCGGAACGGAGTAGGGAGAGGTTGAAGATGTCTGCGAACACACCCCCCAGTTGGTCCGTGTATGATCTGAGTGCATGACCAGGGTCTCCGTCAGGACTTGTTGCTTTCCCAGGGTTCGCTTTCAAGAAAACCAATCTGATTTCTGAGCCTGTGTATCCGAGGCTGTTGGAGCAGTTGCCCATTCCACCAATTTGTCTATGTGGTTTTGAAGTTCTACAATGTTCACGAAAGGACATAGACAAGTTGGTTTGGTTTTCGTCTACCTGCTACTCCATTTTTAGATGTAAATGGGTGGTTGCATGATGGAAATTGGCTCCAGTAACTTATGTGGGACACAATTCCCAAGGCACTTGCACAGTTCTAAGTGGCATTCTGATTATGCAAATCTAGAAAGTGATTTTTGTGGACTATCAAACCTGTGCTGAAAAAAGAGACAATCTATTGAAACCTTTCAACTTGCACTTATCAGGCCAGGTGCAAGAATGGCAAATTTATTCTGCATTAGAAAAGAGTGCTGATTGGTTGACAAGTCAGCTCTGATTGGTCGAGGCATAACTATGATGACTGCAGCAATGAACTATTGTTCTCCATGCTTTTGTTTAATTCAGAAAAAGTGCAAACGTCTGGACATGTTCCTTTTGCTTGCAGAAAACAGGTCACTGCATATGAATATATGTAGCTTCGAGCAAGTGTAAGTGAGCTACATTGTGGGCCTAACTGGTAATCTTAAATTGGTATTTAGTGTAATTTTTAACAAAATACCACATTCAGTGATACGATAATCAATTGACCAATAAGGAAGCCAATTTAACTGTTTTAAAATATTGAAGCAAGTTGTGAGAATTTCAGAGAAGAAATTTGACGCAATTGAAATCAAGTGTTTGCTGATTGTGAAATCATGGGTTCAGGTTTGCAGGTACTCACTTTGGAAAACACATTGGAGTATTTTTGAGAATGGCCATGAAGTCATGGAGCAAGGCACTGCTTAGGATGATGGACCTAACTAAAATAAGTCAGTGTTAACTCATATTGTCAATGATTCCCTCTCCTCAGGTACTGTCTCCCAGGGCTCCTTCAATTCTGCCATCATCACCCGCTCCAGCTTGTAAATTATGGCCCCATCGTCAACTTCCATACCATTTCCAAAGTCCTTAAATTGCTGGCACCTCTGAAATCTGTCCATTTTTCCAGGAACTTCATGCTCGATTCCTTCCAATTAGGCTTCTGCCACAGTGGGAAATTGGCCCTCATCAAGCTCACGAATAGAATCTGATGTGACTGTGACTATGTTAAACTAATACTCCTCATCTTTCTCGACTTGCCCGAAGCTGGTGATGGAGTTGATCACACGATCCTCCTCCAATGCCTCTCGTACATTTACCAACAGGATGCTACTGATCTCTATTCCTATCTATCCAGGCATAACTAGAGAGTCATCTGCACTGCCTTCTCTTCCTCTCAAACACTACTACATCTGGAGCCTCCAAAGATAAATCCCAGGCATGTTGACAACAACTCTACCTCACTAACACTTCTCTCAACTTTTCTACTATCTCTAATTTGCCACACTACCTGTCTCAGATTCAGTACTGGTTGAGCAAAACTTTCCTCCAGCTGAATATCAGGAAGAATACGCCAGAGGGACAAATTCTCCGGTCCCGCCCACAACAGGAAATATCAACGGTGGGACAGAAATTTTGATTGGTCATTTAAAGGTCCATTGACCTCAGGTGGGAATTTCTGGTCAAGGCGCAGCCGGGACTGGAAAATCCTGCTCATTACCTTCAGTTCCCACCACAAACTCTGTTCCCTAGCCACAGATTGAATTCCACTACCCACAGCTATCTGAGGCTGTGTCAAATCCTACCAAAGATTAGCACTGTATTGGACTCAGATGTGTTTCTGACCACATCTCCATTTCATCATCAAGACTGCTTGCTTCCATCTCCATAACATTGCCCAACTCCACCCCACCTAATTTCCTCAGCAGCTAAAACTCTCAACTATGTTTTTGCTACCTCTAAACTTGGCTTTTACAATGTATTTCTGACTGGCCTCATATACTCCCCTCTCCGTAAACTTGAGCTCATCCAAAATGTTGCTGTCTATATCCTCTAACTCACACCAGGTCCCTTTCACCCTGCATGCCTGTGTTTGCTGACGTATATTGGCTCCTGGTCCAGAAACCTGGTCCACTTTTAAAATTCTCATCCCTGCTTTAAAATCCCTCCATGGTATTATGGTATGACCTCCCTGACCCCTACAGCTCTCCGAGATGTCCCTCCAATTCTGACTTATTGCAGATCCCTGGTTCTAATACTCTGTGACTGTTTCTTCAGTTGTCCGGGGCCTTAGCTCTTTAATTCCCTCCTCAAAACTTCTCCACCGTTCTCCCGCTCTTTTCCCTTTTAAGGAGCTCCTCAAAACCTGTCTCATTCACCAAGCTTCGGTTATTTATATTAGCATTTTCTTATTTTTCTTTTTAGCCCACACAGACCCCACTGTCCCAGCCGTGTACCAATAAGGAATCACTAGCCCACACCGACCCCACTGTCCCAGCCGTGTACCAATAGGGGATCACTAGCCCACACCACTCCCACTGTCCCAACCGTGTACCAATAGGGGATCACTAGCCCACACCACCCCCACTGTACCAGCCGTGTACCAATAGGGGATCACTAGCTCACACCACTCCCACTGTCCCAGCCGTGTACCAATAGGGGATCACTAGCTCACACCACTCCCACTGTCCCAGCCGTGTACCAATAGGGGTCACTAGCCCACACCACCCCCACTGTCCCAGCCGTGTACCAATAGGGGATCAGTGACCCACACCACACCCACTGTACCAGCTGTGTACCAATAGGGGATCACTAGCTCACACCACTCCCACTGTCCCAGTCGTGTACCAATAGGGGATCACTAGCCCCCACCACCCCCACTGTACCAGCTGTGTACCAATAGGGGATCACTAGCCCACACCATCCCAACTTTCCCAGCCGTGTACCAATAGGGGATCACTAGCCCCCACCCCCCACTGTCCCAGCCGTGTACCAAGAGGGAATCACTCATCCACTCCACCCCCACTGTCCCACCACGTACCAATAGGGAATCACTGACCCCACACCTACCCCACTGTCCCAGCCGTGTACCAATAGGGGATCACTAGCCCACACCAACTCCACTTTCCCAACCGTGTACCAATAGGGGATCACTAGCCCACACCATTCCCACTGTCCCAGCCGTGTACCAATAGGGAATCACTAACCCACACCACCCCCACTGTCCCGGCCGTGTACCAATACGGAATCACTAGCTCACACCATCCCCACTGTCACAGCCGTGTACCAATAGGGAATCACTAACCCACACCACCCCCACTAGCCCAGCCACGTACCAATCGGGGATCACTGACCCACACCACCCCCCATGTCCCAGCCGTGTAACAATAGGGGATCACTAGCCCACACCATCCCCACTGTCCTGGCCGTGTACCAATAGGGGATCACTGACCCACACCTACCCCACTGTCCCAGCCGTGTACCAATAGGGGATCACTAGCCCACACCAACTCCACTTTCCCAACCGTGTACCAATAGGGGATCACTAGCCCACACCATTCCCACTGTCCCAGCCGTGTACCAATAGGGAATCACTAGCCCACACCACCCCCACTGTCCCGGCCGTGTACCAATAGGGGATCACTAGCCCATACCATCCCCACTGTCCCGGCTGTGTACCAATAGGGAATCATTACCTCACACCACCCCCACTGTCCCAGCCGTGTACCAATAGGGGATCACTAGCACCCCCCTCCCACTGTCCCAGCCGTGTACCAATAGGGGATCAGTGACCCACACCACTCCCACTGTCCCAGCCGTGTACCAATTGGGGATCACTAGACCTCCCTCCCACTGTCTCAGCCGTGTACCAATAGGGGATCAGTGACCCACACCACTCCCACTGTCCCAGCCGTGTACCAATCGGGGATCACTAGCCCCCCCTCCCACTGTCCCAGCCGTGTACCAATAGGGGATCAGTGACCCACACCACTCCCACTGTCCCAGCCGTGTACCAATCGGGGATCACTAGCCCAACCCTCCCACTGTCCCAGCCGTGTACTAATAGGGGATCAGTGACCCACACCACCCCCACTGCCCCAGCCGTGTGCCAATAGGGGATCACTAGACCCCCCTCCCACTGTCCCAGCCGTGTACCAATAGGGGATCAGTGACCCACACCACTCCCACTGTCCCAGCCGTGTACCAATAGGGGATCACTAGCCCCCCCTCTTACTGTCCCAGCCGTGTACCAATAGGGGATCACTAGCCCACACCACTCCCACTGTCCCAGCCGTGTACCAATAGTGGATCACTAGCCCCCCATCCTACTGTCCCAGCCGTGTACCAATAGGGGATCACTAGCCCACACCACTCCCACTGTCCCAGCCGTGTACCAATAGGGGATCACTAGCCCCCCCTCCCACTGTCCCAGCCATGTACCAAAGAACAAAGAACAAAGAAATGTACAGCACAGGAACAGGCCCTTCGGCCCTCCAAGCCCGTGCCGACCATGCTGCCCGACTAAACTACAATCTTCTACACTTCCTGGGTCCGTATCCCTCTATTCCCATCCTATTCATGTATTTGTCAAGATGCCCCTTAAATGTCACTATCGCCCCTGATTCCACCACCTCCTCCGGTAGCGAGTTCCAGGCACCCACTACCCTCTGCGTAAAAAACTTGTCTCGTACATCTACTCTAAACCTTGCCCCTCTCACCTTAAACCTATGCCCCCTAGTAATTGACCCCTCTACCCTGGGGAAAAGCCTCTGACTATCCACTCTGTCTATGCCCCTCATAATTTTGTATACCTCTATCAGGTCTCCCCTCAACCTCCTTCGTTCCAGTGTGAACAAACCGAGTTTATTCAACCGCTCCTCATAGCTAATGCCCTCCATACCAGGCAACATTCTGGTAAATCTCTTCTGCACCCTCTCTAAAGCCTCCACATCCTTCTGGTAGTGTGGCGACCAGAATTGAACACTATACTCCAAGTGTGGCCTAACTAAGGTTCTATACAGCTGCAACATGACTTGCCAATTCTTATACTCAATGCCCCGGCCAATGAAGGCAAGCATGCCGTCTGCCTTCTTGACTACCTTCTCCACCTGTGTTGCCCCTTTCAATGACCTGTGGACCTGTACTCCTAGATCTCTTTGACTTTCAATACTCTTGAGGGTTCTACCATTCACTGTATATTCCCTACCTGCATTAGACCTTCCAAAATGCATTACCTCACATTTGTCCGGATTAAACTCCATCTGCCATCTCTCCGCCCAAGTCTCCAAACAATCTAAATCCTGCTGTATCCTCCGACAGTCCTCATCGCTATCCGCAATTCCACCAACCTTTGTGTCGTCTGCAAACTTACTAATCAGACCAGTTACATTTTCCTCCAAATCATTTATATATACTACAAAGAGCAAAGGTCCCAGCACTGATCCCTGTGGAACACCACTGGTCACAGCCCTCCAATTAGAAAAGCATCCTTCCATTGCTACTCTCTGCCTTCTATGGCCTAGCCAGTTCTGTATCCACCTTGCCAGCTCACCCCTGATCCCGTGTGACTTCACCTTTTGTACTAGTCTACCATGAGGGACCTTGGCAAAGGCCTTACTGAAGTCCATATAGACAACATCCACTGCCCTACCTGCATCAATCATCTTAGTGACCGCCTCGAAAAACTCTATCAAGTTAGTGAGACACGACCTCCCCTTCACAAAACCGTGCTGCCTCTCAGTAATACGTCCATTTGCTTCCAAATGGGAGTAGATCCTGTCTCGAAGAATTCTCTCCAGTAATTTCCCTACCACTGAAGTAAGGCTCACCGGCCTGTAGTTCCCGGGATTATCCTTGCTACCCTTCTTAAACAGAGGAACAACATTGGCTATTCTCCAGTCCTCCGGGACATCCCCTGAAGACAGCGAGGATCCAAAGATTTCTGTCAAGGCCTCAGCAATTTCCTCTCCAGCCTCCTTCAGTATTCTGGGGTAGATCCCATCAGGCCCTGGGGACTTATCTACCTTAATATTTTTTAAGACACCCAACACCTCGTCTTTTTGGATCTCAATGTGACCCAGGCTATCTACACACCCTTCTCCAGACTCAACATCTACCAATTTCTTCTCTTTGGTGAATACTGATGCAAAATATTCATTTAGTACCTCGCCCATTTCCTCTGGCTCCACACATAGATTCCCTTGCCTATCCTTCAGTGGGCCAACCCTTTCCCTGGCTACCCTCTTGCTTTTTATGTACGTGAAAAAAGCCTTGGGATTTTCCTTAACCCTATTTGCCAATGACTTTTCGTGACCCCTTCTAGCCCTCCTGACTGCTTGCTTAAGTTCCTTCCTACTTTCCTTATATTCCACGCAGGCTTCGTCTGTTCCCAGCCTTTTAGCCCTGACAAATGCCTCCTTTTTCTTTTTGACGAGGCCTACAATATCTCTCGTCATCCAAGGTTCCCGAAAATTGCCGTATTTATCTTTCTTCCTCACAGGAACATGCCGGTCCTGAATTCCTTTCAACTGCCACTTGAAAGCCTCCCACATGTCAGATGTTGATTTGCCCTCAAACATCCGCCCCCAATCTATGTTCTTCAGTTCCCGCCTAATATTGTTATAATTAGCCTTCCCCGAATTTAGCACATTCATCCTCGGACCACTCTTATCCTTGTCCACCAGTACTTTAAAACTTACTGAATTGTGGTCACTGTTACCGAAATGCTCCCCTACTGAAACATCTACCACCTGGCCGGGCTCATTCCCCAATACCAGGTCCAGTACCGCCCCTTCCCTAGTTGGACTGTCTACATATTGTTTTAAGAAGCCCTTCTGGATGCTCCTTACAAACTCCGCCCCGTCTAAGCCCCTGGCACTAAGTGAGTCCCAGTCAATATTGGGGAAGTTGAAGTCTCCCATCACCACAACCCTGTTGATTTTACTCTTTTCCAAAATCTGTCTACCTATCTGCTCCTCTATCTCCCGCTGGCTGTTGGGAGGCCTGTAGTAAACCCCCAACATTGTGACTGCACCCTTCTTATTCCTGATCTCTACCCATATAGCCTCACTGCCCTCTGAGGTGTCCTCCCGCAGTACAGCTGTGATATTCTCCCGAACCAGTAGCGCAACTCCGCCTCCCCTTTTACATCCCCCTCGATCACGCCTGAAACATCTAAATCCTGGAACGTTTAGCTGCCAATCCTGCCCTTCCCTCAACCAGGTCTCTGTAATGGCAACAACATCATAGTTCCAAGTACTAATCCAAGCTCTAAGTTCATCTGCCTTACCCGTAATACTTCTTGCATTAAAACATATGCATTTCAGGCCACCAGACCCGCTGTGTTCAGCAACTTCTCCCTGTCTGCTCTGCCTCAGAGCCACACTGTCCCTATTCCCTAGTTCTCCCTCAATGCTCTCACCTTCTGACCTATTGCTCCCGTGCCCACCCCCCTGCCATACTAGTTTAAACCCTCCCGTGTGACACTAGCAAACCTCGCGGCCAGGATATTTATGCCTCTCCGGTTTAGATTCCCAGTAGGGAATCACTAGCCCACACCACCCCCACTGTCCCAGTCGTGTACCAATAGGGGATCAGTGACCCACACCACTCCCACTGTCCCAGCTGTGTATCAATAGGGGACCACTGACCCCCCCCACCACTGTCCCAGCCGTGTACCAATAGGGGATCATTAGCCCCCACCCCCCACCGTCCCAGCCGTGTGCCAATAAGGGATCACTAGCCCACACCCCCCACTGTCCCAACCATGTACCAATAGGGGACCACTGATCCACACCACCCCCACTGTACCAGCCGTGTACCAATAGAGGATCACTAGCCCACACAATCCCATCTCTCCCAGCCATGTACCAATAGGGGATCACTAGCCCCCCACCTCCCACTGTCCCAGCCGTGTACCAAGAGGGAATCACTGACCCACACCACGGCCACTGTCCCAGCCGTGTACCAATAGGGGATCACCAGCCACCCCTCCCATTGACCCAGCCGTGTACCAATAGGGAATCACTAGTCCCCACCCCCCACTGTCCCAGCCGTGTACCAAGAGGGAATCACTGACCCACACCACCCCCACTGTCCCAGCCATGTACCAATAGGGAATCACTGACCCACACCACCCGCACTGTGCCAGCCGTGTGCCAATAGGGAATCACTACCTCACACCCCCCACTGTCCCAGCCGTGTACCAATATGGGAACTGTAGTCCACACCATCCCCACATCC
This sequence comes from Scyliorhinus torazame, assembly GCF_047496885.1. Lineage (NCBI taxonomy): Eukaryota > Metazoa > Chordata > Chondrichthyes > Carcharhiniformes > Scyliorhinidae > Scyliorhinus > Scyliorhinus torazame. The sequence goes on along the minus strand of NC_092717.1, from coordinate 129,657,469 downwards.
CAGCCATGTACCAATAGGGGAATCACTGACCCACACCATCTCCACTGTCCCAGCCGTGTACCAGTCGGGAATCACTACCTCACACCCCCGACTGTTCCAGCCGTGTACCAATATGGGAACTGTAGCCCACACCATACCCACATCCCAGACATGTACCAATAGGGGAACTGTAGCCCACACCCACCCCACTGTCCCAGCCATGTACCAATAGGGGAATCACTGACCCACACCATCTCCACTGTCCCAGCCGTGTACCAGTAGGGAATCACTACCTCACACCCCCCACTGTTCCAGCCGTGTACCAATATGGGAACTGCAGCCCACACCATCCCCACATCCCAGCCATATACCAATAGGGGATCTATAGACCACCCCCACCCCACTGTCCCAGCCATGTACCAATAGGGGATCACTAGCCCCCACCTCCCACTGTCTCAGCCGTGTACCAAGAGGGAATCACTGACCCACACCACCCCCACTGTCCCAGCCGTGGACCAATAGGGGATCACCAGCCCCCCCCCTCCCATTGACCCAGCCGTGTACCAATAGGGAATCACTAGTCCCCACCCCCCACTGTCCCAGCTGTGTACCAATAGGGAATCACTGACCCACACCACCCCCACTGTCCCAGCCGTGTACCAATAGGGGATCACCAGCCCCCCCCTCCCACTGACCCAGCCGTGTACCAATAGGGAATTACTAGTCCCCACCCCCCACTGTCCCAGCCGTGTACCAATAGGGAATCACTGACCCACACCACCCCCACTGTCCCAGCCATGTACCAATAGGGAATCACTGACCCACACCACCCCCACTGTCCCAGCCGTGTACCAAGAGGGAATCACCAGCCCCTCCCCTCCCACTGTCCCAGCCATGTACCAATAGGGAATCACTGACCCACACCACCCGCACTGTGCCAGCCGTGTGCCAATATGGGAACTGTAGCCCACACCATACCCACATCCCAGACATGTACCAATAGGGGAACTGTAGCCCACGCCCACCCCACTGTCCCAGCCATGTACCAATAGGGGAATCACTGACCCACACCATCTCCACTGTCCCAGCCGTGTACCAGTAGGGAATCACTACCTCACACCCCCCACTGTCCCAGCCGTGTACCAATATGGGAACTGTAGCCCACACCATACCCACATCCCAGACATGTACCAATAGGGGAACTGTAGCCCACGCCCACCCCACTGTCCCAGCCATGTACCAATAGGGGAATCACTGACCCACACCATCTCCACTGTCCCAGCCGTGTACCAGTAGGGAATCACTACCTCACACCCCCCACTGTTCCAGACATGTACCAATAGGGGAACTGTAGCCCACCCCCACCCCACTGTCCCAGCCGTGTACCAATAGGGGAATCACTGACCCACACCATCCCCACTGTCCCGGCCGTGTACCAGTAGGGAATCACCAGCCCCCACCCTCCCACTGACCCAGCCGTGTACCAATAGGGAATCATTAGCCCCCACCCCCCACTGTCCCAGCCATGTACCAAAAGGGAATCACTGACCCACACCACCCCCACTGTCCCAGCCGTGTATCAATAGGGAATCACCAGCCCCCCTCTCCCACTGTCCCAGCCGTGTACCAATAGGGAATCACTGACCCACACCACCCGCACTATGCCAGCCGTGTACCAATAGGGAATCACTGATCCACACCATCCCCACTGTGCCAGCCGTGTACCAATAGGGTAATCACTGACCCACACCACCCCCACTGTCCCGGCCGTGTACCAATAGGGAATCACTGACCCACACCACCCCCACTGTCCCGGCCGTGTACCAATAGGGAATCACTGTGTAGCCACTTAAAATGGCCAACTCACGATTTAAAATGGTGAATGGCAAAGGCTGATGGGAAAGTCAGCCAACCAGACAAAAATCAGCAGCTGCAGGTTGGCTGTGTAGTTACCTCTGGAAAGGCCAGACAATATCGACACCAGCAACCATCAGCATAACAAAACAACAGCCATCTGCATACTAATGAGCAACCCCCAGGAACAAAAAGCAACATTTAGACACACAAAGCAAAACCAGACTCTTCGGCGTCAGCAAGAGCCTACACAAAAGGAGGTGAACGAGCACCTCAAGACCGCCCATCAATCAGGGAACCTCTCCAGCATTGGAGAAAATCGAACCAAGCGAATGGGACAAAGTCCAATCACTTGGGACCAGGTACAGGGTCCGCCCCGAAAGGCGGGAAGCCCCTGGGGACTATAAGAATTGAGCCCCAAGTTCAAATCGCTCTCTTCTTCTCCACCTCTTCGCTCTCTTCACGCTCTTCTTCCTGCCCGGGTCACCCAGCAACAACGAACCAACATTGACCATCACCGGAGCAGTGAAGATCGAAATCGTAAGTTTAATTCAACGCTCGCTATGAGATAGGCGCTCCTAGCTACCAATCTGTACCAACTTCGAATCCCGCAGACTCAGAACCCGAACGAAAGGCCATTCGTTTCCCTGACCTGGTGGGCCAGTTCCAAGTTAAGTATAGGCCTGTTAGTTGTAGAAGTAGCTTAGACGTAGAATTTGTGCATGAGTAGCGATTACTGTGCATAATAAATGTGCTTTGATTTAAATCTTACTAATCGGTGTATTGGATTATTGATCATTACTCGGACTTGAACCTCGTGGCGATATCATAAAGATACCTGGCGACGCAAGAGCAAAGGTAATAAAACAGAGCAATTGAACTAAGGCAAAGTTAGCAACAACTGATCCACACCACCCCCATTGTCCCAGCCGTGTACCAATAGGGATCACTAGCCCACACCATCCCCACTGTCCCAGCCATGTACCAATAGGGGATCACTAGCAACCACCCTACCACTGTCCCAGCCATGTACCAATAGGGGATCACTAGCCCACACCTTTCCCACTGGCCCAGCTGTGTACCAATAGGGGAGCTGTGTACCAATAGGGGATCACTAGCCCACACCATTCCCACTGTCCCAGCCGTGTACCAATAGGGGATCACTAGCCCACACCACCCCCACTGTCCCAGCCGTGTACCAATAGGGAATCACTAGCACCCCCCCTCCCACTGTCCCAGCTGTGTACTAATAGGGGAACTGTAGCCCACACCCACCCCACTGTCCCAGCCGTGTACCAATAGGGGACCACTGACCCACACCACCCTCACTGGCCCAGCCGTGTACCAAGAGTTGTTGCTGTAATGACTTTTAAATTTGCAGAGGATCACGATGTTCAGTTCATGTTATTAAGGCAACGTTTTATTTACTCTAAAAAAAAAGGAGATATATTTCATGGACAGTCCCAGATGGGTTCCACATCTTACACTTCTAAATAAATTCAAAAGTTGTAAACATGGGGCGGAATTCTCTGACCTACCGCGGCGCCGCGTGAATTGCGGGACGGGATCGACGCTGGGACGCCATTCTTCATGGCGCCCGGCTGCTCGGAGAATCGCCAAAAACGGTTGCAGCGGCGATTCTCCGCTGGAGCAAGGATTCTCCGGGCCGGATGGGAAGAGGTTCCGCCGGCGGAACCGGATGTCACGCCGGCGCCGTTCCAACATGGTACAAAGCAGCGTCAGCCACTCGTGCTGGCTAACGCTGCGGGAGGAGGTGGGTGACATTCGGGTCAGGCCCCGGGGGGTGGGGAGGGGTTTGACGGCATTGGGGGTGGGGAGCCCAGGAGGGGGAGCGGCACAGCCGGGTCTGCGGGCGGTGTGGGAGAGCCTGCCGGGGGTGGGGTGGCGGGGCGGGAGGGGGGGCACACATCCGGAGGTGGGGGTGGGGAAGGAGCAGTGGGGGCAACAAAGGCTGCGGGCGGCCACGGCCCGCCATGGCAGGGCGGATCCAACGGTCAGACCCCATGACGGTGGACACGTGGCTGTCCACCCAACCCGTTCGCTTCGCAGCGCAGGCAGCCCGGCCGTCCTGACGTGTGCCAGACACCCGCACCCCCCCCACCAAACTGGCGACACCCACCAGTGGGTATGTCCAGGGCGGCACACACGGGATCCCCCCCGTGTGGGCACTGCCACCAGACGGTGGCCTTGGCAGAGGGGACGGCCAACAGATCTCAGGGCACCGAGGGGGCAGGGGTGGGGCGCGCGCTGGCAACCGGGCCGGCCATGTAGCCCATGGCACCTGGTTGTGGAGCGGGGTATTCCAATGCTTAAACCCTGTCTATCCCACCCCCTACAGATAGTACAATGTTTAGCCATCTTCCAGCGTTGTATGGCCGCCGTGGCGGGGGCTGCTGCCCTGCATGAGGCCCAGTGGCAGCTGGATCATGGGCGTGCCAGGGAGGTGGCGGAGCTTGTTGAAGAGCAGCGGGCTGCAGTGGGGCACATGCAAGCCACCCAGGCCGCTTGGCCACATGCCCGAGAGGCACAGGAGGAGCACCAGACCGTGCGGGAGCCACAGCAGGAGGATGACGAGGAGGAGGAGGGTGTGCCATGGCCACGGAGGCGTCCGATGCGACAACGTGTGTACTGGCCCCGCATGTCCGTCGAGGACCTCCCTGACAGGGCGTGCAGGAGGAGACTCCGGCTGAGGTGGGAGACCGTCGCCCACATCTGCCACCTGATGGCACACCTGGCACCACGTGGGACCGGGGGTGGACATGCCCTCACGGTGGCCTCAAGATGACGGTCTCCCTCAACTTCTTCGCGACGGGGTCATTCCAGTCACTGAGTGGGGACCTGTCCGGCATCTCCCAGCCATCGGTGCACAGGTGCGCCCGGGCCATCACCGACGTGCTGTACGATATCGCGACCAGTAATATCGACCGGTACACACATTTTCCTGTGGACCGCGCCCACCAGGATGCCCGCGCAGCGGGTTTCGCCGCTGTTGCCCGGTTAACCATGGTGCAGGGGGCGATCGATGGAGTGCACATCACCATGCGGCCCACGTCGGAGGAAAGTGTCATGTCCCTGAACAGGAGGGGAAAATATTCATGAACGTGCAGGTGGTCTGTGACCACAGGATGACGATCCTGCATGTCTGCACCAGGGACCCTGGCAGTGTGCATGACTCCTTTATACTGTCCCAATCGTTCATCTCCGCCATGTTCGAGGGACACCCCCCGCCTGTGGGGTTGGTTGCTGGGCGACAGGGGTTATCCTGCGGTCGTGGTTGATGACGCCTTTCCGGAGGCCTCAGACCGACGCGGAACGTCGCTACAGTGATGCCCATGCAGCGACCAGGAGTGTGGTCGAGAGGTGCATTGGGCTGCTGAAGATGCGCTTCAGGTTCCTGGACAGCTCTGGGAGGGGTCTCCAGTACCCATCGGAGAGGGTCGGCTGCATCGACGTGGTCTGCTGCATCCTGCACAACAGAGCCCAGCAGAGGGGCGAAGTGCTGGAGGAGGAGGACGGTCAGGATGAGGGGAACTCGTCTCCAGATGAGGGGGATGGCGAGGGGGAAGCAGATGCATGGGACATGTGGGATGGACGGCAACAGGAGGCTGCCCAGCGCCGCCGGCTGGTCCAGCAGGCACGGGTGTCGCTGGAAGCTGCACGTTTCGGTGACCATGGTCATCATAGATTATGATAGAATTTACAGTGCAGAAGGAGGCCATTCAGCCCATTGAGTCTGCACCGGCTCTTGGAAAGAGCACCCTACCCAAGGTCAACACCTCCACCCTATCCCCATAACCCAGTAACCCCACCCAACGTTAAGGGTGGGGGTCAGCAGTGATGGGCTGATAGTAGAGTTCGGCATCACCCCTACCACCGACCACCCTCACCTCCCCCACCACTGACCACCCTCACCTCCCCCACCACCGATACTGCATCCCATGGCCTTGGCGTATGGCTGGGGGCAGGTAGGCGTGGGAGAACTGTGGGGTGGGGGGGCGGGTGGCGCGGGGCCACACGTCACATGCACCGGAGCTCAACTTCTAACGCAGCGCCCCTCACACACACTGGCACACAGGCCCCGCCAGCATCGGACAGAGTACAGAGGCAGCTCACATAGGTGTGGAATGTGTTCAATAACAGACGTCCTGTACATGTGCCCTAGCCCATCTCACTATTCTGTGCCCTGCACCCGTGTCACCTCACTCACCCGTATCTACCTTTCTGGCCTTACGGGCCCTATGACTACAGCTCGGTGTTCCCCCAGATAGTACAGCAGAATTGCAGGTGGACTCCTGTGATACCTGCCCTGTGACTAGGGTCCCCTTTGGCGGCCGTTTCCTGGGGTGGCCTGGCCTGGATGGGCTAGGCTGCACTCGGGCAATTGGGATGGAGTGATGCCACCCTTTTCTGCCCACTGCCCACTAGATGCACCAGGGACAGTAAGGGGGGGTGTCCGAGGTGGCACGTCGTTCCGGAACCCCCCTGCAGGGGGAGCCGGAACGGGCCCCAGCATCTCCTCCTCCCTCGGGCTGCGCGGTGGCCCCCGGGGCTCTCCATGGATGGGGGTGCGAGCGGATCCAGCACCTGGGGCACCACTATCACCTGGAGGCCCGCGCTGGTATCGACCAGGGTCTGGACGTTCACAGCCATGGAGCTCAGGGAGTTCGCCATCCCTGTCTGGCTCTGTGCAACGCCGTCCATCACCCGGGCAATGGCGCTGATGCTCTCAGCGATGGCCTGCTGGGACTGGACCATGGACTGCTGAGACCGCGCCATGTTGTTGAGCGCCTCTGCGATGTTCAGCTGGCCCTGGCTCATGGCTGCCTGTGAGACGGCAGCCCTGTCCTGGGCCGCGGAGGATGTGTGCACAGATAGCCCCAGGCCCTGCAAACTCAGTCCCATGCCCGACACCGTCGCCACCATTGTCTCCATCGTGGACGCCACCCATGCGGTGTTGGCCTGTGTGGCACTCATGACCGGCACCATTTCCTGCTCCTGGACACGGATGCACTCCTGCACTTGCGTCTGCAGGTGCTGGAAACCAGCCGTCACACTATCACGCCCCTGGGTCCCTGACTGCATTGGGTCTATGGGTGGGCGGGGGAACTCCAGGAACCCGGGACCCGTCTGGGCGGCAGGTGTTTGCCGGGGCTGGGCTGCCCTCCGACCGTCCGGCCCCTCGGCTGCTCCTACCTCCACCTGCTGTACCGGATCAGCTGTGTGGTGCGCACCAGTTAGCGTCCCAAAAGCCTCATCACTAAAATGGCCGACCGAGGTGAGAGTATCTGCGGTGGTGGAGGGTACAGGGGACAGCTGTGATGCAACCTCAGTGTCTTCATCGGACCTGCGGTCGGAGCTACCCTGGGGTGCCATGTCCCATATGTTCGTCCCCTCCGTGGTGGTGTCATGTTGTGTTCTTTCATGTCGGTCAGTGCCCTGTGTGCTGGTGTCCTCTGTCGGCGTGTCGTGCCTGAATGTCCCCTGTGTGCTGGTGTCCTCTGTCGGCGTGTCGTGTCTGTCTGTCCCCTGTGTGCTTGTGTCCTGTGTTGTCGTGTCGTGCCTGAATGTCCCCTGTGCGCTTGTATCCTGTGTCATCGTGTCGTGTCTGTCTGTCCCCTGTGTGCTTGTATCCTGTGTCGTCGTGTCGTGTCTGTCTGTCCCCTGTGTGCTTGTGTCCTATGTCGTCGTGTCGTGTCTGTCTGTCCCCTGTGTGCTGGTGTCCTGTGTCGTCGTGTCGTGTCTGTCTGTCCCCTGTGTGCTGGTGTCCTGGGTCGTCGTGTCATCACTGGACTGGGCCGGAGGGCTGTTGTTGGAGCTGCCCTCCCCATTGCTGCTAGAGTCCTTGCGGGCTGGCCACCCAGGAGCTGGCCGGGGGCAGTGTCAGTCAGGTGCCCCGGGTCGGTCACCGTGTGGCCCTGCGACACACAATACACCATCATGGTTAGGCAGGTGAGGGGAGAGTCCTGGGGGTAGTGTGCTGAGGGGAGAGTGCTGGGGGAGAGTGCTAAGGGGAGAGTGCTGGGGGAGAGTGCTGGGGGTAGTGTGCTGAGGGGAGAGTGCTGGGGGGAGAGTGCTAAGGGGAGAGTGCTGAGGGGAGAGTGCTGGCGGGAGAGTGCTGAGGGGAGAGTGCTGGGGGGAGAGTGCTAAAGGGAGAGTGCTGAGGGGAGAGTGCTAGGGGGAGAGTGCTGGGGGTAGTGTGCTGAGGGGAGAGTGCTGAAGGGAGAGTGCTGAGGGGAGAGTGTTGGGGGTAGTGTGCTGAGGGGAGAGTGCTGAGGGGAGAGTGCTAAGGGGAGAGTGCTGAGGGGAGAGTGCTGAGGGGTGTGTGCTGAGGGGAGAGTGCTGAGGGGAGAGTGCTGAGGGGTGTGTACTGAGGGGAGAGTGCTGAGGGGAGAGGGCTGAGGAGACAGTGCTGAGGGGAGAGTGCTGAGGGGAGAGTGCTGGGGGAGTGTGCTGAGGGGAGAGTGCTGAGGGGTGTGTGCTGAGGGGAGAGTGCTGAGGGGTGTGTGCTGAGGGGAGAGTGCTGAGGGGAGAGTGCTGAGGGGTGTGTGCTGAGGGGAGAGTGCTGAGGGGAGAGTGCTGAGGGGAGAGTGCTGAGGGAAGAGTGCTGGGGGAGTGTGCTGAGGGGAGAGTGCTGGGGGTAGTGTGCTAAGGGAAGAGGGCTGAGGGGAGAGTGCTGAGGGGAGAGTGCTGAGGGGAGAGTGCTGAGGGGAGAGTGCTGAGGGGTGTGTGCTGAGGGGAGAGTGCTGAGGGGTGTGTGCTGAGGGGAGAGTGCTGAGGGGAGAGTGCTGAGGGGTGTGTGCTGAGGGGAGAGTGCTGAGGGGAGAGTGCTGAGGGGAGAGTGCTGAGGGAAGAGTGCTGGGGGAGTGTGCTGAGGGGAGAGTGCTGGGGGTAGTGTGCTAAGGGAAGAGGGCTGAGGGGAGAGTGCTGAAGGGAGAGTGCTGAGGGGAGAGTGTTGGGGGTAGTGTGCTGAGGGGAGAGTGCTGAGGGGAGAGTGCTAAGGGGAGAGTGCTGAGGGGAGAGTGCTGAGGGGTGTGTGCTGAGGGGAGAGTGCTGAGGGGAGAGTGCTGAGGGGTGTGTACTGAGGGGAGAGTGCTGAGGGGAGAGGGCTGAGGAGACAGTGCTGAGGGGAGAGTGCTGAGGGGAGAGTGCTGGGGGAGTGTGCTGAGGGGAGAGTGCTGAGGGGTGTGTGCTGAGGGGAGAGTGCTGAGGGGTGTGTGCTGAGGGGAGAGTGCTGAGGGGAGAGTGCTGAGGGGAGAGTGCTGAGGGAAGAGTGCTGGGGGAGTGTGCTGAGGGGAGAGTGCTGGGGGTAGTGTGCTAAGGGAAGAGGGCTGAGGGGAGAGTGCTGAGGGGAGAGTGCTGAGGGGAGAGTGCTGAGGGGAGAGTGCTGAGGGGTGTGTGCTGAGGGGAGAGTGCTGAGGGGTGTGTGCTGAGGGGAGAGTGCTGAGGGGAGAGTGCTGAGGGGTGTGTGCTGAGGGGAGAGTGCTGAGGGGAGAGTGCTGAGGGGAGAGTGCTGAGGGAAGAGTGCTGGGGGAGTGTGCTGAGGGGAGAGTGCTGGGGGTAGTGTGCTAAGGGAAGAGGGCTGAGGGGAGAGTGCTGAGGGGAGAGTGCTGAGGGGAGAGTGCTGAGGGCAAAGGGGCCAGGCAGGGGGGGGATCTCACTTGGTGGCGCGCCCCCGATCTCGACATGGGCAATCTCCCGGTCCTCGGGTGCATCAGCTATGTCCAGTGCCCTCTGCTCATGCACGATGAGAGGCCACAAGTCACTTTCACCCCCTCCGGTTCGGGCACGTTCTCGCTGGTTATGGGCACTCTTCTCCTGGGGGATGGGAATGACAGCATTGTTAGGCGGTCCGATGCATGCAGTTGGATCTATGTTGGCATGGGTGCACAGGGCACACAGCCAACATGACTTGCATGGGTGGCTGCAGCCATGAGGGTCACGGCTGTGGTTGTATCGTCCCCCTGGGGAGGAGGTGGATGTTACACATATAGGGGGGTAGGGGGTTTGGTGAAATGGGCAAATTGCTGGGTACTCACCCTGGATGCCCACAGTAGGTCGTTGAGCTTTTTGCGGCATTGCTCGCCAGTCGTGGGTGTCAACGCGATGGCACTGACGGCCAAGCCCACCTCCCTCCACAGACACCGGACCACATTGTGTGGGACCCTCTGGCCAGGTCCAGGGTACAGACACCCTCTCCTCTCCTCGAGAGCATCTAGGAGCTTCTCCAGTTCATGGTCGGTGAACCGCGGCACAGCGCGGCGTGGCGCCATGTTGCTCCATCGGCAGCCTGTGCGCTCGCGTCGCCTTATGTGCGACGCGTCGATTGCATGGTGCCACGTCTCCGACGCGGCTCCGAGGCTGCGCCCCTGCGCTTCCCACTGCATCCCTGCTGGCCCCCTTGTACGGCGCAGAATGGGGTCCTGGAACGGGCGCCGACCGCGGAGTGAAACACTCCTGTTTTGGCGCCGGCGCCAACACTCTGCTGTAGAAGCGGAGATTCGCGCCCGATATTTGTGGCCAGGTTTATGTAAAATCATGCAAGAGCCATTAACTAATTTAGTTAAAATGTTAACAAGTTTTTAAAATCATGCACGGCAGAATTTTGCGCAACATTACACAATATGCCAAAAATAGCACTTGGGGTATGTGTTGAAGTTTGATTTGTCCATTCCAATTTTTAAGATAAATTCATATGAAGAATTGTTGCTGACGTACCTTAACCATGGATAAGGATTCCTATTATGTTTTCTTAAAATTTTCCAGGTTTGGTGGATTATATTTGATTCTTAACTTGAAAATTACTGTATGTCTGTTGTACTGTAGAGGCTTCATATCCATTTATGAGTTACCAGAAAAGTGCCATTTACATTGTCTGTAATGGCCTTGAGTTGTCTTTATTACGGAATTTGTATTCTTAGTCCCCTGGGAGTGCTAACTCCGTGATACCTTTGTGTTTTGTAATTATAAAACCTCAATCTGGCATTTATGAGCATATAAATAATACTGTGCTGAAAGGGGTGTAAAAATTCTGAACTCTGGAGATTTGACAATAGATGTAGAGTTTATACAAACATGTTCTGTGAGACTCCTTTCCAGGGAGTGTTCATGGCTAAAGATTCTATTTGTCTCCTCTCTCAGCCCATTTTGATTAATAAAAGGCAGTTTTTGTTAGCAAATGGAAATTGCAGTGAATCTCAGTCGTTGTAGCTGCCAACCTTTATATTGCTATTAACGGCTCTGTTGGCTGTTATGTGAACAATAACGAATTATAAGGCAATGTGAACAATGAAAAAAGCAGTGCACCCAGATTCAGAAAGATCTCAATCTTTTTGTTAGTTGGGCCAGTAAGTACAATTTATAAATGGAAGGAAAGAATGACAAGATGAGCATATGTTGAATAGAACAGTCATCATGCTGATCAAAAGTTTCCAGGGATTCAATCCATGCTGACATAGTGCTGAGCTGCAGTTAAACAGGGAAATCATGTACTGTTTTCATCAGTAAAGGGGCAGATTGCAATTGAAAATAAGTTTTCTTGGTCCCATGGGCCCATGGACCTTGATTTTCTATCCATTAGGGATTAACAAGGAGTAAGCGACCATGATCATGCAGACTACAATTGTATACAGTTCTCCTGCTGTTGGTGGGCAGTATGCATGTTTACAGCATAATTTTGTGGTGGTGAAACCAAAACATCAAGGGAATCTAGAAGCTGTGAGAACAAGGGAAGCAACTGTGTACATCCTTTATCAGATTGGAGAACTCTGGGCTGGATTCTCCGCCGGTGGGATGCTCCATTTTGCCGGCAGCCCGGTTCCCGGCGGCATGGGGCTGCCCCACAATGGGAAAGCCCATTGACCGGCCGGTGTAACGGAGCATCCCGCCGGCGAGGTGAAACAGAAATGTGGCGTGGCGGGACGGAGAATCCAGCTTTCTTCCTGAGGTGTGCAGAGTCTGAATCAGGAAATATCAGTTCGGAATACTTAATTCAATGCCAAATTATGCACAGAGGGGGAAATGACGAGAGGGAAAGAAAGATGAGATTATGAGAGAGAGATAATAGAGGCTGAAAAAATTTAATACTTCTCCAATAATAGATAAAATGTAAAAAATTGAAGCACCAAATTTGTAGAAGATCATTTTCAGTGCCAGAGAGGGTTTTTTTTTTCAGTTATTAAGACATATTTTCCAAAGAAATTCCTTTACATTTGAACAGACAAGCCCTAACTCTTTGGGGTGTATTTTATTGAACAGCTGGCGGGCAAGTATGGCGGTTTCACATTCTTCATGTATTTCAATGCCAAGTCTCTGAGCGATATATCAAATACCAAAATATCTGGAGGAGCAGAGCAACACAGATAACAGTTTACTGATTTCTATGTCTATTGGTGCAGGTAACTGCTGCCCAATTTACACTTTAACAGGGGGAGCGCTGTTAGCCTCTGGGGTGAACCACTGTATTATATTGTACATACTGTTCTTACTTATTGTACTTACTGCTCTGTTTGTTCCATGTCTGGGTTTGTCCCTGCTGGCTCTGCCCCTTGGGCTCAAGTATAAAGGTAACTAACCTCCAGCCCTGCCCTCATTCTGGGACCGGCTGCCAGCAGGTGTCTTTTAGCTGAGTAAAGCCACATTTTACTCTTCCGACTCTCGTCTGTCGTCATTGATGGACATCAATTTAATCAGCTAAAATTTTAAGATGGATCCATCACTCAAGCCTGATCGCCTGGAGCTGGACCCCAAGCAGCTGACGCCACTGCCACGTTTGAACACTGGCTAAGCTGCTTCGAATCTTACATTGATTCCTCCGCCGCCACCGTCGCTGAGACCCACAAGCTGCGAGTCCTCAACTCCTGCGTCAGCCCGCAAGTTTTCCTTCTTATCAGAGATGCTACCTCGTTCGAGGATGCGATAACGCTGTTGAAGGGGCAGTATGTTAAGGAAGTCAACGAGGTGTATGCTAGGCATCTCCTTGCCACGAGGCGACAGCGCCCCGGAGAATCGCAAGCTGAATTTCAACGCGCCTTGCGGGTACTCGGCCGGAACTGCAGTTGTAAGGTGGTATCGGCTGTCAAGCATACTGAATTGTTGATCCGGGACGCCTATGTCGCAGGCATAAAATCTAATTACATCTGCCAGTGCCTGCTAGAAGGGGGTACACTCGACCTCCAAGACACAGTACAACTCTCGGAGTCGTTGGAAGTGGCCTTCCATAAAATGGATGCCTACACCTCCGGCCACGCGGCACCCTCGTGGACGTCGTGGGCGCCGCCATCACCCAACCCAGGGGCGCCGCAAGCCTGTGCCGCACAGTGACCCGCCAACTCCGGAGGCCCGAAATGTTACTTCTGTGGCCAGGGTAAGCACCCCAGACTACGCTGCCCAGCGAGGAGCGCGATCTGCAATGGGTGTGGAAAGAAGGGCCACTTCTCTAAGGTCTGCCAGGCCCGATCTGTTTCTAAATCCAGCAGCGCTGTGTAGACCGCAGAGATCGTCCCCATCTTCCACATCATCTGCCATGTGCGACCCGTGGGGGCCGCCATCTTCGAAGTCACCCGCCACATGCGACCCGTGCGGGCCGCCATCTTGGCCGCCATCTCTGACGCCACCCACCATGTGCGACCTGTGGGGGCCGCCATCTTCAACGCCACCCGTCACGTGTGACCCGTGGGGGCCTCCATCTTGGAATCACCCCGCCTGGAACCCCTGCTCACCAGGTTGTACGCTGGCCTTCGCTACCCTCGATCAGCCCACCCACCTTCCGAAGCTCGCCTCCATCACCAATCGCGATCTCATCACCTCACTAAATCCATGATGGCCGTCTGGATCAACGACCACGAGACGACCTGCCTCTTCGACTCCGGGAGCACGGAGAGTTTCATTCACCCAGATACGGTACGGCGCTGCTCCCTCCCAATTTTACCCGTGACCCAGAAAATCTCCCTGGCTTCCGAATCACATTCCGTGGAAGTCCGTGGGTACTGTGTCGCAATCCTTACGGTACGGGGTGTCGAGTACAAAAATTTCAAGCTCTACATCCTTCCCCAACTCTGCGCTGCCCTACTACTAGGTCTAGATTTCCAATGCCACCTCAAAAGTCTTACCTTGGCTTTCGATGGACCCCTGCCCCCTCTCACCATCTGTAGCCTCTTGACCCTTAAGTTCGCCCCACCCCCGCTCTTTGCTAACCTCAAGCCTGTCGCCACTTGGAGCAGACGATACAGTGCTCGGGACAAGGTCTTTATCAGGTCGGAGGTCCAGCGGCTCCTGTGGGACAGGATCACAGAGGCCAGTACTAGCCCCTGGAGAGCCCAAGTGGTGGTTGTCAAAACTGGGGAGAAGCAACGGATGGTCATCGACTACAGTCAGACCATCAACCGGTACACGCAGCTCGATGCGTACCCTCTCCCCCCCATATCTGACATGGTCAATCAGATTGCGCAGTACCGAGTCTCCTCCACTATTGACTTGAAGTCCGCGTACCACCAGCTCCCTATCCGCCCGGAGGACCGCCAATACACTGCCTTCGAGGCAGATGGCCGCCTCTACCACTTCCTCAGGGTCGCCTTCGGCGTCACCAATGGAGTCTTGGTCTTCCAACGTGAGATGGACCGAATGGTTGACCAGTACGGGCTGCGGGCCACGTTCCCGTATCTGGATAATGTTACCATCTGCGGCCATGACCAGCAGGACCATAACGCTAACCTCCAACGTTTCCTCCACACCGCCAAGCTCCTTAACCTAACATACAATAAGGAGAAATGCGTTTTCCGCACAACCCGCCTTGCCATCCTTGGCTACGTTGTGGAACACGGAGTCCTAGGGCCCGATCCCATCCACATGCGCCCCCTCCTGGAACTTCCCCTCCCCCACTGCCCAAGGCCCTGAAGAGATGGCTGGTGTTCTTTTCCTATTATGCCCAGTAAGTCCTCAATTATGCGGACAAGGCCCGCCCACTCATTAAATACACCATTTTTCCCCTGACAGCTGAGGCCAGCCTGCCCTTCAACCACATCAAAACAGATATTGCCAAAGCCGTGATGCAAGCAGTGGATGAGTCCATCCCGTTCCAAGTGGAGAGCGATGCGCCTGACTTTGCTCTGGCCGTTACCCTCAACCAGGCGGGCAGGCCCGTGGCTTTCTTCTCCCGTACCATCCTGGGCTCCGAAATTCGACACTCCTCCGTCGAAAAGGAAGCCCAGGCCATTGTGGAAGCTGTGCGACATTGGAGGCATTACCTGGCCGGCAGGTGATTCGCTCTCCTCACTGACCAACGGTCGGTTGCCTTCATGTTTAACAATATGCAGCGGGGCAAGATCAAGAATGACAAGATCCTAAGGTGGAGGATCAAACTCTCCACCTATAATTATGGCATCTTGTATTGATCTGGGAAGCTCAATGAGCCCCCAGATGCCCTATCCGCGGTACATGTGCCAGCGCACAAGTAGACCGACTTCGGGCCCTCCACAATGACCTTTGTCACCCGGGGGTCACCCGTTTTTTCCATTTTATCGAGGCCCACAACCTGCCTTACTCCATTGAGGAGGTCAGGACCATGACCAGGGACTGCCAGGTCTGCGCGGAGTGCAAACCACACTTCTATCGGCGGATAGAGCACACCTGGTAAAGGCCTCCCGCCCCTTTGAGCGCCTCAGCATCGATTTCAAAGGGCCCCTCCCCTCCACTGACCGTAATGTGTACTTTCTCAACATCATTGATGAGTACTCACGTTTCCCTTTCGCCATACCATGCCCTGACATGACCTCTGCCGCAGTCATCAAGGCCCTGCATGGCCTCTTCACCTTAGAATCATAGAAGAATCATAGAAGTTTACAGCATGGAAACAGGCCCTTCGGCCCAACCAGTCCATGCCGCCCAGTTTTTACCATTAAGCTAGTCCCAGTTGCCCGCACTTGGCCCATAACCCTCTATATCCATCTTACCCATGTAACTATCTAAATGCTTTTTAAAAGACACAATTGTACCCGCCTCTACTACTACCTCTGGCAGCACATTCCAGACACTCACTACCCTCTGAGTGAAGAAATTGCCCCTCTGGGCCCTTCTGAATCCCTCCCCTCTCACCTTAAACCTATGCCCTCTAGTTTTAGACTCCCCTACCTTTGGGAATAGATGTTGACTATCTACCTTATCTATGCCCCTCATTATTTTATAGACCTCTATAAGATCACCCCTAAGCCTCCTACGCTCCAGGGAAAAAAGTCCCAGTCTATCCAGCCTCTCCTTATAACTCAAACCATCAAGTCCCGGTAACATCCTAGTAAATCTTTTCTGCACTCTTTCTAGTTTAATAATATCCTTTCTATAATAGGGTGACCAGAACTGCACACAGTATTCCAAGTGTGGCCGTACCAATGTCTTGTACAACTTCAACAAGACGTCCCAACTCCTGTCTGTCCACCTGCGACTCCACCTTCAAGGAGCTATGAACCTGTACTCCTAGATCTCTTTGTTCTATAACTCTCCCCAACGCCATACCATTAACTGAGTAGGTCCTGGCCTGATTCGATCTGCCAAAATGCATCACCTCACATTTATCTAAATTAAACTCCATCTGCCATTTGTCGGCCCACTGGCCTAATTGATCAAGATCCCGTTGCAATCCTAGATAACCTTCTTCACTATCCACTGTGCCACCAATCTTGGTGTCATCTGCAAACTTACTAACCATGCCTCCTAAATTCTCATCCAAATCATTAATATAAATCACAAATAACAGTGGACCCAGCACCGATCCCTGAGGCACACCACTGGTCACAGGCCTCCAGTTTGAAAAACAATCCTCTACAACCACCCTCTGTCTTCTGTCATTCAGCCAATTTTGAATCCAATTGGCAACCTCACCCTGGATCCCGTGAGCTTTAACCTTCTACAACAGCCTACCATGCGGTACCTTGTCAAAGGCTTTGCTAAAGTCCATGTAGACAACGTCTACTGCACTGCCCTCATCTACCTTCTTGGTCACCCCCTCAAAAAACTCAATCAAATTTGTGAGACATGATTTTCCACGCACAAAGCCATGCTGACTGCCCCGAATCAGTCCTTGCCTCTCTAGATGCTTGTAGATCCTGTCTCTCAGAATACCTTCTAGCAACTTACCTACTACAGACGTTAGGCTCACCGGTCTGTAGTTCCCAGGCTTTTCCCTGCTGCCCTTCTTAAACAAGGGCACAACATTCGCCACTCTCCAATCTACAGGCACCTCACCTGTGGCTGCCGATGATTCAAATATCTCTGTTAGGGGACCCGCAATTTCCTCCCTAGCCTCCCTCAACATCCTGGGATACATTTCACCAGGTCCCGGGGATTTATCTACCTTGATGCGCTTTAAGACTTCCAGCACCTCCTCCTCTGTAATATGCACACTTCTCAAGACATCACTATTTATTTCCCTCAGTTTCCTAACAACCATGCCTTTCTCCACCGTGAATACCGATGAGAAATATTCATTCAGGATCTCACCCAACTCTTGTGGCTCTGCACATAGATGTCCTTGTTGATCCTTAATAGGCCCTACTCATTCCCTAGTTACTCTTTTTCCCTTTATGTATCTGTAGAAGCTCTTTGGATTCTCCTTTGCATTATTTGCCAAAGCAATTTCATGTCCCCTTTTTGCCCTCCTGATTTCCCTCTTAACTCTATTTCGATTCCTTGTTCGGTTTCCCCACTTACATCCATAGCAATCGGGGTTCCTCCTTCATGAGTGATGAGCTGCGTCAGTTCCTGCTTAGCAAGGGCATCGCCTCAAGCAGGACTACCAGCTACAACCCTCAAGAAAATGGACAGGTGGAGAGGGAGAACACGACGGTCTGAAGGCCGTCCTTCTTGCCCTACGGTCTAGAAGTCTCCCTGTCTCCTGCTGGCAGGAGGTCCTTCCCGATGCGCTCCACTCCATCCGGTCGCTCCTGTGTACCGCCACCAATGTGACCCCTCATGTGAGGCTGTTTGTTTTCCCCAGGAAGTCCACCTCAGGGGTCTCATTCCCGTCCTGGCTGACGGTTCCAGGGCCCGTCTTCCTCCGGAAGCATGCGAGGAGTCACAAGTCGGATCCCCTGGTCGAACGGGTCCTTCTCCTCCATGCTAACCCCCAATATGCCTACGTGGCACAGCATGACGGGCCGGAGGACACAGTCTTCCTTCGGGACTTGGCACCCGCAGGTTCCCCAGCGACCATCACCACTACCCCCGACTCTACACTGTCTCCCTCCATTGCTACTCACGACTCTCCACCGTCTCCCTCCGTTGCTACTTATACGGAAGACGACACGCTTCTGGATACGCAGGCCTCAACACTTCATCCGACACCAGTGTCCTCACCACAGCCGGGACTGAGGCGATCACAGCGGAAGGTCAAAGCCCTCGACAGATTCGATCTCTAATTCAGCCCGTCCACTTCACCCCCACCGGACTCTTTTTTAACAGGGGGTGAATGTGGGAACCACTGTATTATATTATACATACTGTTCTTACTTATGGTACTTACTGTTTGTTACATGTCTGGGTTTGTCCCTGCTGGCTCCGCCTGTGGCTCCGCCCCTCGGGCTCAAGTATAAAGATGGCTAACCTCCAGCCCTGCCCTCATTCTGGGACCGACTGCCAGCAGGTGTCTTTTAGCTGATTAAAGCCACAGTTTATTCTTCCGACTCTCGTCTGTCGTCATTGATGGTACATCAGCCTCATCATTGTTTTTACTGCAAAGTCCGTGTTCATTAGTTTTCATCATATTCTGATGAAAGATGATATTATAGCACTAGATATCTTCACTTGAAATCGGCTGCAAATGATAGTCACTGTGCCTCACCCATAGATTTCAAATTACGTACTTACTGCTTAACCATTTGTTGATTGATGCTCAATCAATGACTCCAGAAGTGAGATTGGATGACAATTGAAGGCTTTATTGGACTAGGTGTTTCCCCCAGCAGCGCAGGTACAGAATGCAGCTGCTAGGGAGACACAGACTCTTATACTCCGCCTTACTGGGGGGAACTGTTGCTCTTAGTAGCCTTAGTTTTATTAGCTCTAATTCTGTCACCTTTGCTCACGAGTCGCCAGGTATCTTTCTGATACCGCCACGTGGTTCAAGCTCAAGTAATGATTAATAATGCAGCACACCGCTTAGTAAAAGTTAAATCAACGATCATTTATTATATATAGCAATAAATACTTATACAATAATCCTACTTCTAGACTACTACCTACCACTAAAGGCCAATACTTAACTTTGGGAATGGCCCACCAGGTCAGGGAAACAAATGGCCTTTCGAACTGGGTCTGAGCCTGCGGGATTCAAAGCTGGTACAAGTCGTTAGTCAGGAGCACCTATCTGGTAGCGATCGCTGGAGTAAGACTTACTGTTTTCTTTGTCGAAGGGTCTCGAAGGTTGCGAGCAGGAGAAGAAGGGTCGAATTGAACTTGGCCCCTATTTTTATAGTTCCCAGGGGCTTCCCGCCTCTCGGGGCGGACCTCGTACCTGGTTCCAAGTGATTGGACTTGGTCCCAATCATTTGGTTCGATATGCTCCAATAACGGGGCAATTCCTTGATCGGGGGGTGGTCGTTTACCTTCCTTTGTGTCAGCCCCTGCTGGAGCCGACAGGTCTGGATCGGCTTTATGTTGCTAATGTGTAGCAATTGTTCCCAGGGATGGCTGCTTAATATGCAGATGGCTGGGTTGTTGTGATGTTAATGGCTCAAGGTATCGGTCTGGGCTGACTTCCCCAGAGGCGAATACACTGTTTTACCTGCAGCTGTCTGTTTGAGTCCTGTTGGCTGATTTTCCCATCAGCCTCTTTCGTTCGCCATTTTAGATCGGGGTTTGACCATTCTAATCGGGAATCAGCCATTTTAGGTGGCTACAGAACCAGCAGGCAGGCTTCACCAATGATCTTCCTGTCTCAGGTACCTCCCACACCAATGATCTTGCAGCCTCAACCTAGGTACTTTAATACCCCTAATACCGTCTTTCACCCCCTGTTAAAAAAAAGAGTCCGGCGGGGGTGGTGGTCTCGCGTCATAGAGGTTATTGTGGTACCCGTCGGTGGTACAGTGTTTTGCCTTATTACATGTCACAACTATTTACAGTACTCATTCTACATGTACATATCAGAATGAAGCAATTAGTCGATCGGGGGCCCTGGTCATCCTCTGTGATCGTCGCAGTTTCGGCGGTGATGCAGGCGCCGGCTTGGGCATCCGTGACTCCGGGAGCGTGACTTTGGCTTCTTCGGTGGCTTCATCACCCCTGGGTGGGGCCAGTGGGAGAATCGATCCACCTGGGAAGGGGGCAGCCGTGGGGTGCGCCAGTGGGAGGGAGGGTGGGGTTGGTGGTGGGGTGGGGGGTGTGGGTGGGGATCCAGCGGGCGTCAGGTCCTGTAGGGAGACCGTATCCTGCCGGCCGTCGGGGTATGCCACGTAGGCGTACTGAGGGTTAGCGTGAAGGAGGTGGACCCTCTCTACCAATGGGTCCGACTTGTGCGCCCACACGTGTTTGCGGAGTAGAATGGGTCCAGGAGCTGCCAGCCAGGTTGGGAGCGAGGTTCCGAAGGAGGACTTCCTAGGGAAGACGAGGAGACGTTCATGAGGTGTTTCATTTGTCGTGGTACACAGCAGTGATCGGATGGAGTGGAGCGCGTCGGGAAGGACCTCCTGCCAACGGGAGACTGGGAGATTCCTGGACCGTAGGACCAGTAGGACGGTCTTCCAGACCGTTCCATTCTCCCTCTCCACCTGCCCGTTTCCCCGGGGGTTATAACTGGTCGTCCTGCACGAGGCGATGCCCTGGCTGAGCAGGAATTAACGCAGTTTGTCGCTCATGAAGAAGGACCCCATATCGCTGTGTATGTAGGCAGGGAAACCGAACAGGGTAAAGATACTGTGGAGGGCTTTTATGACGGTGGCTGCGGTCATGTCGGGGCAGGGGATGGCGAATTGGAACTGGGAGTACTCGTCAATCATGTTCAAGAAGTACGTGTTGCGGTCAGTGGAGGGGAGGAGCCCTTTGAAGTCCATACTGAGGCGTTCAAAGGGGCGGGAAGCCTTTATCAGGTGCGCTTTCTCTGGCCTGTAGAAGTGCGGCTTGCACGCCGCGCAGATTTGGCAGTTCCTGGTGGCTGTCTTGACCTCCTCGAGGGAGTAGGGCAGATTGCGGGTCTTGATAAAATGGAAGAATCGAGTGGCACCCGGGAGGCAGAGGTCCCCATGGAGGGCCCGGAGTTGGTCCACTTGTGCGTTGGCACATGTGCCGCGGGATAGGGCATCAGGAGGCTCAGTTAGCTTCTGGGACGATACAGATCTCATAGTTGTAGGTGGAGAGCTCGATCGTCCACCGTAAGATCTTATCGTTCTTTATCTTGCCCCGTTGTGCATTATCGAACATGAAAGCTACCGACCGTTGGTCAGTGAGGAGCGTGAATGTCCTGCCGGCCAGGTAATGCCTCCCGTGCCGCACAGCTTCTATTATGGCCTGGGCCTCCTTTTCAACGGAGGAATGACGGATTTCTGAAGCATGGAGGGTGCGTGAGAAGAAGGCCAAGGGCCTGCCCGCTTGGTTGAGGGTGGCCGCCAGAGCTACTTCAGACGCGTCGCTCTCGACTTGGAAGGGAAGGGCTTCATCGATTGCGTGCATCGTGGCCTTTGCGATGTCCGCCTTTATGTGGCTGAAGATCTAGCGGGCCTCTGTCGACGGGGAAAACCGAGGAATGGATTAGTGGGCGGGCATTGTCTGCATAATTGGGGACCCACTGGGCGTAATATGAAAAAAATCCCAGGCAGCATTTCAGGGCCTTGGAGCAGTGGGTGAGGGGAAACTCCATGAGCAGGGGCATGCGTTCGGGATCTGGGCCTATGATTCCATCATGCACTACGTAGCCGAGGATGGCTGGACGGTCGGTGCTGAACACGCATTTGTCCTTGTTGTAGGTTAAGTTAAGGGTTTTTGCGGTATGGAGGAATTTGCGGAGGTTGGTGTCGTGGTCCTGCTGGTCGTGGCCGCAGATGGTGACGTTGTCGAGGTACAGAAACGTGACCCGCAAACCGTACCGGTCAACCGTTCGGTCTGTCTCCCATTGGAAGACCGAGACCCCGTTAGTGACACCGAAGGGAACCCTTAAGAAGTGGTAGAGCCGCCCATCTGCTTCGAAGGCAGCGTACTTGCGGTCGCCCGGGCGGATGGGGAGCTGGTGGTAGGCAGATTTGAGGTCCACCGTGGAAAAAACTTTAGGCGCGATTCTCCGCTCCAGCGACTAAGTGCCCACGCCGTCATGAACGCCGTCGAGTTTCACTACGACGCGAAACGGCCCCGATTGCGATCAATTCAAGGCCCGAAAATGGGCTAGGAGCGGGGCCGGGAGGAACACGGGGGGGCGTGGCGTGAAAGTAGCGTCATATGCGCGAGATGCCCGAATGACGCGGCGCTGCGCCATAAATGGCACGATCCGCGCACGGAAGGTCCCCAGAGGAGGAGAAGGAGGAGAGATGGCTGAGCCCCGACGAGCCGCACCGAGGTTCCGGGACACGGACCTGGACACCCTCCTCGATGAGGTAGAAAACTGAAGGGCCACCCTCTGCCCAAGACGTAGGCATCGCCGGACATCCAGCACGGTGAGGCGTGCTTAATGTGAGGTTGGCACCGGGCACGAGGGGAGGAAGTGGGGTAGGGGGGTGGGCAGGGGGTGGGTGGCTGGGGGGTTCAGGGTGCACAACGTTGTACTTGACCCACATGAGCACCGGGACCCCCCCTGGAGAGATGCCATGGTGTGGCTCCAACTGTCTCCTCACCCAGCATTAATATAGCTTATATCTGCACGCCCTGATGATACCCGCCTAATTATAATACTTTATCCAAACCCCCACCCCCAGGACAAGACAGCTCACAACAAACGTGCGCGTATGAGAACCGGAGGGGGTTCTCCTGTGCTGCACGCCCTAAATGTTCTGGAGCAGAGGGCCCTGGACCTCGCTGGGGGATCCACCACCCGGGAGGTCGCGACATGCCAGGACGGAGGCGCAGAAGCAAGTGAGACAACCCTGCATGTCCTCCCCCCCCACCCCCCCCTCCCCCCCCCCCACCCCCCCCAACCCGTCATCGCCCCCTCACACTCTGGCCACTGCACCCTCGATCCCCTCCCCCCTCACACTCTGGCCACTGCACCCTTGATCCCCTCCCCCCCGCCCACACACTGCCCCCACCACCACCATACACCCGGCCCAGCGTGTCTAACGAACCCCGTATCGTTGTGTTCCCCAGGGCCAGCCGCCGAATGTCCAGGGTCCTCTCAGCCAAGACACAGCCGACCGTCTCCAACCTCAAGCGGACCCAGGGACGCATGCCAGAGGGTGGCAGTAGGTCGGACAGGAGGGCCATCCTCTCAGTCTGGGACGCTGGACAGGGACGCACAGAGGACGGACAGAGACAATCCTGAGGGGCACAGGACGGACAGTGACGCAGACGCACAGAGAATGGCCACACAGTCCACGGAATCACCTGGAGCACAACATGACATGGGCCGCATGCACCTTGCGCCGGGCCATGAGGGGGACCAGTACACACCAGACTTCCTAACGAACGATGACCTTGAGCTAGCGGCACTGCTGTCTCCCACACCATCCACCATCGCAGAGACACTCACCTCGGTTGGGCAGATAAGTGATGAGGCTCCCGGGTCACGGTCTGGTGCGCAACTCACAGCCGAGCCGGTACAGCAGGTGGAGTTTGGAGCAGTCGGAGGGCAGTCCAGGCCCAGCAAACAGCTGCCGCCCAGACGGTTCCCGGGTTCCTGGATGTACATGACCCACCCGGACAACCGATGCATGTGGACACCCAGGGACTGAATAACGGGATGAGGGCCATCTTCCAGGACCTGCACACGCAGTTGGAGGAGTCCATTCGCGTCCAGGAGCAGGGAGTGGTGCCGCTCATCGCAGCCACCCAGGACGGCACCGCACGGGTGGCATCCGCGGTGGAGGCAATGGGTGAAACGGTATCGGCCATTGGTCAGGTTCTGCAAGGCGTTGGGCTTCACGTGCATGCATCACCCATGGCCCAGGAGAGGGCTGACCTCTCACAGGTAGCCATGCGCCAGAGCCAACACGACATTGCCGCCGCTCTCCGGGCCCTGGCCTCGTCGCACCATGCCATGGCCCGGTCCCAGCAGGCAATTGCACAGTCCCAGCAGTCAGTCGCGGAGAGCATCGACCGCCTGGTGCACGTGATGGATGGCGTAGTGCACTCACAGGTAGAGATAGCACAGTCCCTGGCAGGAATGTCGCACTCCCTGGGCTCCGTCTCTGTGAGCATTCGGACCGTGGCCGATACCGCTGCAGGCCTCCAGGGCTGGCAGCGCCAGGTGTTGGTGATGCAACGGGGCATGTCTCCGATCGCACCTCCATCCCACAGTGAGGCCCGGAGGCTACCGGGCTTCCCGAGGGAGGAAGAGGAGGTTCTGGGGCCCGTCCAATTACCTCCAGCAAGGGACGTCCTGGGACACTCGGCCTCCCCCTGTTCCGTCCCTGGCGCATCTGGTGGGCAGCGGGCAGGACAGGGTGGCAGCAAGCCATCCAGCACGCCCGCTGAGCAGCCTGGCCCATCGAGGCCGGGCCGCCACAGGAAACGCGTGCCGACGGGGAGCCATGTCGCATGGCGTGATTCTCAGCAGTCCGCCTCCACTCCTGCTGTACCATCTGGGGAGACACCTACACGTAGTGGTAGGGCCCGTAAGGCACAGACGTTAGGCACATAATAAGTTGGCATGGGTGCAGGGCACAGTTTAGTTGTAGGGGGTTGGGCATCTGTATGTGAATGTCACAAATAAACTCACTGTTGTACTTAACTTGTAAGACTCTGTGCTGTAAGACTCTGTGCTGTAAGACTCTGTGCTGTAAGACTCTGTGCTATGTCTGGTGCCGGGGGCTCGTGAGGGTGACCGAGTGGCGCTGTGGTTAACGAGCGGTTCAACGTCGGTGCCGGATGTGCTGTGCCTTTCCCCCCGCCTCCCAAAATCGGACACCGTAGTCCTCGGCACTCGGACGCCAGCTACCCCACACGGGCATTTGATGAAATGTCCGTTACGAAGGCTGTGACCACCGGAGTGCATGGTTCAGCTATAGCCATGAGTCAGACCTTGGCTGGCGAATCTGAGCTCACAGCTCATCGCAGAGCGGGCTGTCATCATTCAACATGGCACTGATCACACCCGCTTACCCAATCATCAATGTTGTGCAATCCCGTAGTGACGCAGTGGTAAGGTGATGTGGAATTGGTGCCGTGAACGCGGTGCGGGGGTGCGGGGGGGGTGGGTGGTGGGTGCAGCGTGGTGCCCGTGTGCAGGACTGGCGGTGCAAGTGGCAGTGTTTAGCGGATCCCTCCCCCACGGTGCGTGAACCGTGCGGCCACCAACGCGTCGCGTGCCCGCTGTCCTCGACGGTGCCGTCGTGCAGCCTCCTGGCCTCCTGGACGTAACCAGCACCCGGGCAGTGTCTGTGTCCTGTGCCCCTCCCCCACCCTGATGCACGCCATCCTCCTCCTCCTACTCCTCCACTTCGTTTGCGTTAGCTCCGGTGCCGTCGGGTCCTCCCTCCGACTCCTCCACCAGTGCATCTCCCCTCTGCATGGCAATGTTGTGCAGCGCACAGCAGACCACAACTATGCGACCGACCCTGTCGGGCCGGTACTGCAGGGCCCCTCCGGAGTGGTCCAGGCATCTGAATCACATCTTCAGCAGGCCGAAGCACCGCTCCACCACACCCCTGGTTGCTGCATGGGCCTCGTTGTACAGGCTCTCCGCGTTGGTCTGAGGCCTCCGTATTGGCGTCATCAGCCATGACCTCAACGGATAGCCCCTGTCGCCCAGCAACCAGCCCCTCAGCCGGGCGGGAGGGGCATCCATTGAATATTGCGGGGGTGAACGACTGTGCCAGAATGTAGGCGTCATGCACACTCCCGGGGACCCTTGCACACACGTGCATGATCTTCATGTGGGGGTCGCACACCACCTGAATGTTCATGGAGTATGCGCCCTTCCTGTTCATGAACACTTCCCTGTTGTCTGCAGGTGGGCACATGGGGACGTGCACACCATCGATGACACCCTGGACCATCGGTATCCCGGCCACCTTGGCGAATCCACATGCCCGTGCTTCCTGCTGTACTCGGTCCTCGGGGAATTTAATGTACCTGTCCGCGATGGCGTACAAGGCGTCGGTCACGGCCCTGATGCACCTGTGGACCGATGCCTGTGAGATCCCGGATAGGTCCCCGCTTGGCACCTGGAAGTAACCGGTAGCGTAAAAGTTTAGGGCCACCGTCACCTTGACGGAGACTGGTATAGCATGTCCTCCACTCATTCCAAGTGGTGCGAGGTGCGCCACGAGGTGGCATATATGTGCGACCGTCTCCTTGCTGAACCGTAGTCTCCTCCTGTATGTGATGTCCGGTAGGGCCTCGAACGACATTCTGTCACGATACATCCTAGGCCTTGCTGGACGCCTGTGGTGCCCTGGCACCACCATCAGTGGCTCCTCCTCCTCCCCCCCCCCCTCCCCCAAGCGCTTCGATATCAGTGCCCACTTCCTGTGCATTCCTCGCCGTCGGGGGTCAATGTTCCCCTCGGCATCCCCCTGGACATTCCGGCCCTGAGCGCCTGTGGCCTGCGCGGCGGCGATGGGCCACTCCGCGGCCATTCCCTCTGCTGCAGCAGCAGCAGCCGCTGCATCTGCAGCCACTGTGGGCCGTCGCAGTCTACGCTGCCGGATGGCCAACTGCAGAGCTGCGGATCCAGCCACGGCAGTGAACATCGCTGTCTGGTTGGCATACATGATGACCTGCAGGAGGGTGGTGGGGGGCAGAGAAACAACATGTTACACGGAGGTTCTTCCACACCTCGACAGCCGGGTTGCATGAGATCCCTGTGTGCCTCGGTGGCCTGGTCGCACTGCAGATACGCAGCCAGCCTGACACCTGGTCACTGTCTGCGTCCAACAGTCAGTTCACACCGTCCTCCTCACCAGTGTGCCAGTTGCCTGTGCCCATCAGCCACGCGACAACCTGCGGCCGTGTCCTTGTCACTGTCCTGCCACATCAGGGCGGCTGACATGTGACACCCTCCACACTCTCCCTCCCCCCTCCCACCTCCACTCCCTCCCTCACACCATCCCACCTCCACTCCCTCCCTCAACCCCCTCCCACCTCCATTCCCTCCCTCCCCCCCTCCCACCTCCACTCCCGCCCTCCCCCCCTCCCACCTCCACACCCTCTCCCCCCCCCCCCCCCCCCCCCCCCTTGGCCGCAGCGTTCTCGGGGAAGCCGACCCGGGCTGCAGGAGCTCCGGGAAAGTCCGCTCACCTCCTCACTGCTCAGCGTCAGCCAGCACGACTGGCTGACGACTTTATTTACCAGGTGTGAACAGCGACGGCGTGAACTGGGGGCACGCCGTCAGGACTTCGGCCCATCCGGGCCGGAGAATAGCGGGAATAGCGGAGAATCGCCATTTTGGGTGTCTCGGGCGATTCTCTGGCCTGCGCCGGGCAGAACACGGCGGGACCGTTCTCGCCGCTCGGGTGAATCGTGGGAGGGCGTTGGACGGGCGTCGCGTGGAAAAATGGCGCGGCAGGCGATTCTCCCAACCGGCACGGGAGCGGAGAATCGCACCCCTTGTATTGTGCAATCTGATTGACCAAATCAGATATGCGGGGCAGAGGGTGCGCGTCGAGCTGCGTATACCTGTTGATGGTCTGACTATAATCGATGACCATCCTGTGCTTCTCCCCGGTCTTTACAACCACTACTTGAGCTCTCCAGGGGCTGCTGCTAGCCTCGATAATACCTTCCTTCAGTAGCTGCTGGACTTCCGACCTAATGAAGGTCCGGTCCTGGGCACTGTACCATCTGCTCCTGGTGGCGACGGGTTTGCAATCCGGGGTGAGGTTCACAAAAAGGGAAGGCGGGTCGACCTTGAGGGTCGCGTGGCTGCAGACAATGAGGGGGGTATGGGGCTGTCGAATTTAAATGTTAAGCCCTGGAGGTTGCATTGGACGTCCAATCCCAGGAGCGTGGCAGCGCAGAGGTCAGTGAGGACGTAGAGTTGGAAATTTTTTAATTCTCTTCCCTGGATCGTGAGGTTCGCTACGCAGAACCCCTCGATCTCCACAGAGTGAGACCCAGAGGCTAGGGAGATTCTTTGGTTAACTGGGTGTCTGGGGAGAAAACAGCGCCTTACCGTGTTGGGGTGTATGAAGCTCTCTGTGCTCCCGGAGTTGATCAGGCAGGATCTTTTGCGCCCGTTGATGAGCACGGTCATCGTCGCGGTCGAGAGCGTTCGGGGCCGAGACTGGTCCAGGGTCACCGAGGCAAGTCGTGGTAAAAGTTGAAGGTTTTCCTCGGGTGGTGTGTGGTCATCCGAATCGGGGTCCTGAGACTCCAGCCAAGATGGCGGCACCCACAGGTCGCACATGGCTGGGGGTGGGCAGGATGGCGGCGCCCACACATCGCACGTGGTCCCTGGTGAACAAGATGGCGGCGCCCGCGGCCCGCACATGGCCTGTGGAGAGAGTTGCGGTGGCGGCCCCGGTTCACCCCCGGAGGCAGCGGTGACCACCCGGGTCTGGCATACCACTACAAAATGGCCCTTTTTGCCACAACCTTTGCAGGTGGAGGAGCGGGCTGGGCAGCGTTACCGGGGGTGCTTGGCTTGCCTGCAAAAATAACAGTGGGCCCCCCCCTGGGGTTGCCTGGTAGCCGCGCGGCACAAGCTTGTGGGGGGATGGGGGATGCATAGGGGTCGGCCTTGGGTGGGTTCCAAGCTGCCCAAGGGGTTGCCGCGGGGCCGGGGACATCCGCGCGGGCGTTTCGGGAGGCCACATCCAGGGAGCTAGCAAGGGCCCATGCCTCCTTGAGGCCTAGTATCTCTTTCTCCGGCAGCCGCTGACGGATTTGGGAAGACAGCATACCTGCAAAGAATGCGTCCCGGATTAAAAGTGTGGTCGCTTGCTGAAACTTGTGGGCAGTCACAGTTCCTTCCTAGTACCAGGAACGCGCGATAGAATTCATCCAGTGATTCTCCCGGGATTTGTCGCCTTGTCGCTAGCAGATGTCGGGGGTAAACCTGGTTTACTGGGCGAATGTAGTGTCCTTTCAACAGGGCCATCGCGGTCTCGAAATCGTCCGCATCCTCAATGAGGGTGTAGATCTCTGGGCTCACCCTCGAGTGGAGAACTTGCATCTTCTGGTCCTCCATGGGTGCAGTCGTGGCTTCCTGAGGTACCCGTTGAAGCATGCCAGCCAGTGTTTGAAGGTTGCCGCTGAGTTTGCCGCATGGGGGCTGAGTTGCAAACACTCTGGCTTGATTCGGAGCTCCATTCTTTAAAATCTAGTCCAATAAATTGATTCTCGATCAATAACTTCAGAAGCTTTATTGGACTAGATGTTTCCCCCAGCAGCGCAGGTACAGAATGCAGCTGCTAGGGGGACACAGACTCTTATACTCCGCCTTACTGGGCGGAACCAGCAGGCAGGCTTCACCAATGATCTTCCTGTCTCAGGTGCCTCTCACACCAATGATCTTACAGCCTCAACCTAGGTACCGTAATACCCCTAATACCGACTACCACATTGATTACATCATGTAGTTATTAATATTCCATGAAACAATTCCTTTGCATTCTGTTTCCTTCAAGTCCACCATTATTGCAAATTATGGGTTGGATTCTCCTCCGCCTGCCACCCACTGTCGATAGCGGAGTTTGCAATGTGGCGGAGAATTGAGCGTAGAGAAAAAGCGGGATTGATGCTTGGTCCCGTTTCCGATGCTTCAGTCCCCTGCTAGTGGCAGCATTGAGGTTTGCCACACGCACCAGCGGCAGAAGCCACCCCCCAAAAAACAGAGACCCCCTAAAAACAGAGACCCCCACCCAATACTTCACCCCTGCCTGGAAGCTAAAAAACAGTCTCGGCAGAAACAGTGAAAAAAGTCACTGATTTTTCACTCATCTGTCCCTTACACCTGCTGCCTCAGACAGATGTCCAGAAAGCAGCAGCTGTAACTTCGTAGAAATCCCAAACCACATCACAAGGCTTTAAATTCCCTCAGATCCATTGATCTGCAATCTTGCAGCATTGACTTCAAAGAGAAATAGCTTTTAGTAGGCTGTAACTGACAGCTTCCAGAAAGCCAGATATTCTGGACTGTTTATTCTAATTTTCCTTTACCCTTGAATGTATCTCAAGTAGCCTTCTTTAAACCTAACCACAATGTTTATAAACATTTAGGAGTTAAGTGCTTTCACTTCCTCTCTTTCAAAGCAGAAAGCATTTAATTGGTTTTGGTGTGGCTATGAGCTGTCACTCATAGCTTGATATCCCGCTCAAAATGGCAGCATGATAGCAGGATTAGTGATGGAATCTCTTGTGATTCCCGCCATGCATAAATTTGCATGGTAAGAGACAGTGAATCACTTGTTGACATCGCTTCTAGGGCTAACGTGAAACAGAAGTGATTCAGCTCCGGCGTGAGATCATAGGGCTGGATTCTCCGTTATTGGGACTATGTCCCCACGCTGGTATCAGAAATGTGGACCTTCACGCAAGAAAAACTGGCATGAAAGTGCCACACATTCCTAGCCCTGCAGGGGGCTAGCAAGGACTCAGCGTAGATCTAGCAACTTTTGCTGCAGATACGGGCCCCCACACGTCTGGGTCAGAGGCCGCGCAGTGCTCCATGGCAAACTCGGACCGCGGAGCTAGACCCTAAAAATAAACCGCTCGATTGGCCGCGCGGCCAACCCTCAACGTCCGCACAAACATCTCCCGGCTGCATATAAGGCCCCGCACTCCAATCGGCCCGCCCCCGACCAAGGCGGCCACAGACTGAGTCCGCAGCCGCCACGCGAATATCCCGACTGGCTGGACCATATTAGATCCATGCCGTCGGGACTTCGGCCGGGCGGGGGCAGAGTATGGTGGATCGGGCCTCCATCAATGGCCCCAGGTAGGTGCTGGGCAGAGCGGCGTACCTTTTTCGGGGCCAGCAGAATCGGCAAACCAGCCCCGATACCGAATCCGTGCAGGGAAATGGATTCGCCGCCTCCGCGCTGGCCGTGATTTCGGCGTCGGGGTGCGGAGAATCCAGCCCATAGTCTCCCAAATGGAGAACCCTGCACATATCTTTAGAGTTGTAACAATGGTACATTATCCTTCCTTGTCTTTTATATCTCCATAGCATTTAATATGATTAAGCATCACCTCATTGCTGTCAAGCTGCATGGTAATACCTTCATGTGGTTACTCCCAAGCATGTCTGAATGTTATCCGTCTCCGGAGTCCCTCCGGAATTATCTCTAGCTCGCTCCTATTCCTTACCTGCATGCCAGTCCTATAGGTTTTTGCTGGCTGGTCAGTGACCAATTAGTGACCATCCTTAGGGAAAAATCTCTTTGGCGCCAAGATTGCATGTCTGGCGGTTGAAGGTTGGACAAATTCAACCTATTGTGGCAGGAATGATACATCAGCCAAACTGATCTCCCTTGCAGAATTGATGGTGACTACTCAGTATGACTAATTACTGGATCCGAGAGGAATAGATCTGTCAAATCTCGATAGTGGCAAACTGAGATTTTAAAATGTATTCATTCAAGGAATTTGGGCCTGCATCCAATGCCCATCCCTAATTGCCCTTGAGATTCTTCCCACATGGCTCCAGATAATTCTGCAAACCAATGCCCTAATAGATGGCATAGTCCTGGAAAGAAGCAGAAACTTGCTTACATTTGGTGTTCCCTCAGTCTTTTCTCTTGCTGACTTGTGTTGGAACACTCTGACATTCTGCAAGTGGTATGTGTGCACATGGAGAGAGAGAGAGAGGAGAGAGCGAGAGAGAAGAGAGAGAGAGGGAGAGAGAGGGAGCGTGGAATCATACTGCCGTAGTCTTTGGTGTAATGTCGCGATCAGCTTTGGGAAGAACCCGAATCGTCAATGTGTGGACAAGGTGGTTGCTCTTTGCCAGAGCAAATGAATGAAGAACTTGCCTCAAGGCTTCCCAACCAATTAGTGAGGAGGAGTGGAATATTGCATCCATTCTGTTAAAGGATGGATTTCTATTTAAGGGACCCCGGCACATTGCAGAGAAGATCACCAGCACTTGGTTTCTTTGGGCTCATCAACCACAGGACTGGAGAGGAGATCTGGGAAGACTGCTCCCAGGGGATTCTCACTCTCTTAACTGGAGGTCTGGCTGAAGGATTGGAGGGACGGCAGTGAGGCTATCTTTTCCAAGGATGGGAGGAAGAAGAAAGTTCCTCCAACGAAGAAGTGTGGATATAAGTGGCCCAGGACACAGCTACAAGGATGCACCAACTGAAGCCATCTGCTCACAGTGAACACTATTGAGCAGATCTCCAGACTTCAGAAGATGCTGGTCTGGTGCCTGGATTGGTCAGGTGGTCAAGAAGACCACCATCATACCGGTACCAAAGAAGAACCAGGCAACCTGCCTCAATGACTACCGACCAGTGGCCCTGACTTCAGTCGTAATGAAGTGCTTCGAGAGGTTGATCATGAAGCGCATCACCTCCATACTCCCAGACCGCCTTGATCCACTTCAATTCGCATACCGCTGCAACTGGTCCACATCAGACACCATTTCCCTGGCCCTACACTCATACCTAGAGCATCTCGAAAACAATGACTCCTACATTAGACTCCTATTTATTGACTACAGCTCCGCCTTCAACACCATAATCCCAGCCAAGCTCATATCAAAGCTCTAAAACCTAGGACTTGGCTCCCCACTCTGCAACTGGATCCTCGATTTTCTGACCAACAGACCACAATCAGTAAGAATGAACAACAACACCTCCTCCACAATAGCCCTAAACACCGGCGCCCCACAAGGCTGCGTACTTAGCCCCCTAATCTACTCCCTGTACACACACGACTGCGTGGCAAAACCTGGTTCCAACTCCATCTACAAGTTTGCTGACGATACGACCATAGTCGGCCGGATCTCGAATAACGATGAGTCTGAATACAGGAGGGAGATAGAGAACCTAGTGGAGTGGTGTAGTGACAACAATCTCTCCCTCAATGACAGCAAAACTAAAGAGCCGGTAATTAATTTCAGGAAGCAAAGTACTGTACACACCCCTGTCAGCATCAACGGGGCCGACCGAGGTGGAGATGGTTAGCAGTTTCAAATTCCTAGGGGTGCACATCTCCAAAAATCTGTCCTGGTCCACCCACGTCGACGCTACCACCAAGAAAGCACAACAGCGCCTATACGTCCTCAGGAAACTGAGGAAATTCGGCATGTCCACATTGACTCTTACCAACTTTTACAGATGCACCATAGAAAGCATCCTATCGGGCTGCATCACAGCCTGGTATGGCAACTGCTCGGCCCAGGACCGCAAGAAACTTCAGAGAGTCGTGAACACCGCCCAGTCCATCACATGAACCTGCCTCCCATCCATTGACTCCTTCTACACCTCCCGCTGCCTGGGGAAAGCGGGCAGTATAATCAAAGATCCCTCTCACCTGGCTTACTCACTCTTCCAACTTCTTCCATCAGGCAGGAAATACAGAAGTCTGAAAACACGCACAAACAGACTCAAAAACAGCTTCTTCCCCACTGTCACCAGACTCCTAAATGACCCTCTTATGGACTGACTTCATTAACACTACACCCTGTATGCTTCATCTGATGCCAGTGCTTATGTAGTTACATTGTATATGTTGTGTTGCCCTATTATGTATTTTCTTTTATTCCCTTTTCTTCTCATGTACTTAATGATCTGTTGAGCTGCTCACAGAAAAATACTTTTCACTGTACCTCGGTACACGTGACAATAAACAAATCCAATCCAATCCAATCCAATCCACTGTTTACTCCTGCAAGGGTTGCTTGTATTGTGGTGGTCTGATGCAGGGCCCTCCCGGAAGAAGTGGACTTTGAAGAAGGTGAAGCGCTAAAGTGACACAGCATATTGAAGATGGAGGAGAAAGAGGAAGATGCAGAGCAAGCCCCGGTTGTGTAGGGAGATGGCTGGGGCTGGCTCGAGCATCAAAGCTTTCATCAGAATGGTGTGAATACCAGAGAACATCTGATCCAGGCACGTTTCACCTGAATGAACACGTCTCACCCTGCAGGTCTGCATGCCCTGGAATGTACTTTGATCTGCCCGTGAGAACACTTCCAATGAAGACACAACCTTCAACAGATCCATTCTTGCCACCGATAAATAATTCACATCTGTCCAGCGGCCTCACTGTGCTTCTTCAAAGACCATTGCTTCCTTTCATCACTTCCCTTCCAATTTTGCCATTGATGAATGGAAGCTCAGAATTTGTGGTGTTTGCAAAAAGTTGCAAAGTGCACATTAACAAGTGAAATAAACCCTGGTGAACCACTCAGTGCTCTGATTGACAAAGTGATTTATGCTCTCAGCCTCTTTCATGTGGTGCTCTTGTGGCCTTGGATGTGGTGAAGGCAGCCGGATTACTTGGCTCTGCCTGTGGCTGAAATACCCATGGCAATTGTCCTCTTTGTGAAGGTACCATTATGTGCATCTCAGGAGTCTGCTGCACCAGCATCATAGTAGGGGCAGCTTCCATCACAGCACCCTGTTGCAGAGATGGTTCCCCAGTCAGAGGGGTCAAGGAGGCTGCTGAGAATTATCATCGAGGTGATCAAAGCACAGCAAGGAGAGCTTGCTTCTTCAGTGAAACCAACAGGCTGGAAAAATTTTGATCAATTACACTGAAGAGCTCCAACAATTAAGCGACTGCTGTTAAAACCATTCCTTCTCTCAGAAGGCACTTTCACTACTTGAAAGGTAATTGTCAACATCTTATGCAGTTCCACCTTTCACTTCTGCTAAGGGTCAAGAGCAGAGGCATTTGACAAGGTGTCGTATAAAAAGACTGATCCAGAAGGTGAGATCGCAGGGGTTTGGAGGTAGAGATTGGATTGAGGATTGGCAGACTGTCAGAAAGCAGAAGGTTGGGACAAATGGGTCCTTCGCTGGCTGATGAATTACAACTGGTGGGGTGTCACAGGGGCCAGTCTCGGACCTCAACTGTTTAAAATCTATATAAATAATCTGCAAGCAGGAACAGAGTAACATAGCAAAATTTGGGGATGCTAATAAAATAGATAGGAAAGGAGGCAGTGAAGAGAAGAAAGAGTTTACAGACGGATATAGATAGGCTGAGAGGATAGGGTGTTGGTGAGACCACATCTGGGTATTGTGTCCAGTTTTGGTTTCCTTATTTGAGAAAGGATGTGGGTGGCATTGGAGGCAGTTCAGAGGAGGTTCACCAGATTGATGTATGAGGAGAGATTAAACAATTTAGGCTAATACTCACTGGAGTTGAGAAGGATGAGAGGGGATCTGATCGAGGTATATAAAATACTAAAAGGGCTTGATAAAGTAAATGTAGACCAGATATGTCCCCTTGTGGGGCAATCTAGAACGAGAGGTCACAGATATAGGTTGAGAGGCGGCAGATTTAAAACTGAGATGAGGAGGGACTAAAGATGAAAATGCTGGAAAATCTCAGCAGGTCTGGCAGCATCTGAAGGGAGAGAAAAGAGCTAACATTTCAAATCCAGGTGACCCTTTGTCAAAGCTGAGGAGGAACTACTTCTTGCAGAGGGTGGTGAATTTGTGGAACTCGCTGCCCCATAGTGCGGTGGAGTCTGAATCATAAAATGATTTCAAGAAGGAGATAGATATATTTTTGATACAAAACTGGTTTAAGGGATATAGGGAGTAGGCAGGTAAGTAGATTTGAGACCAGGAAGAGGTCCGCCATGATCTGATTGAATGGCGGAGTAGGCTTGAAGGGCTGAATTGCCTTCTTTTGCTCCTAATTCCTATGTTCCTATGATCACACTATCAATCGCTGCAGCAGTAGGTGAAACAACACCAGCAGACTCCATCCCCACCCCTCCCCCCCCACCCACCCACAGCAGAAGGGATGGAGACCGAATTCCATCTGGAAGGAGGCAAAACATCCAA
The DNA here is from genome assembly GCF_047496885.1 of Scyliorhinus torazame. Lineage (NCBI taxonomy): Eukaryota > Metazoa > Chordata > Chondrichthyes > Carcharhiniformes > Scyliorhinidae > Scyliorhinus > Scyliorhinus torazame. The sequence continues at coordinate 129,621,584 of NC_092717.1, read as the reverse complement.
AACTGGGTCTGCAGCTGGAGGATCAGTTCTCTCTCCATGAGCGAACACCAGTGTCTCAGGAGGTGCAGGCTCTGTTGACATCTGCTGTCTCCTGTGATAAGAACTCCTTCCCAGTGGGCTAAGTGGGCATGCATTGGCAATGGCTGAGAAGGTGCCTGTCACTAAAGGGCCAACCCCTCCTCCCAACCCCTGGGTCTCTGCTTTCTTGCCAAGCTGTGTGTTTTCTTCTCATGCAAGGACAGAAAGCCTGCAGATGTGAGTGTTGATAATAGCTTGTGCACAAAGGAGAGAAGGACACTATTTATGGAGGTCGACTGTGAGGGACTGGTGCAATCAGGAAATAGGACAATACGATGAAGGTGGGTGTGATTTTGGGCTCTTCAGATGGAGCTGTGAGGATGCCCTGGAAAGAGAGGAATAAGTGGAGCTGCAAGGTGTGTTGTTATGAGGAGTACTGTGCTGGGGAATGCAGAGAAAATTAGATTGTGGGCCTTAGCACCTTGAAAGTGTTTTGCCACTCATGCTTCCCACCCCCCTGAGGCCTGGGGCTCCCTTGGTGCACTGTCTCCAGGTTGAAGGAATCACAGTCTGGCTGCTGACTTCCTCAGCTGGCGAGAATCCCGGCCGTGATTCTCCAAAACCCCGGCTAAGTGTTGACGCCGGTGTAAACACCGGAGTGTTTCACGCCAGCGTCAACAGGCCTCTTGGCCCAGTGACTCAGTGGCCATCAGAGGGCCAACATGGCGCCGGAGATATGCAGCCCTGCACTGCCGGCACAGGTCCGCACTTGCACGTGACGGGCGTTTCCACGCCGGCGCATGAGTAGGGTGGCTGTTTTTGCAGTGGCGCATACGCGTGGTGGCCATTTCTATGCCGGCATCACGCAACATGGCGTAGTGATACAGCGGCCCGTGTGGAAGAAGGTAGAACCCCCCGTATCACGCGCACCCACCGTTCGGTAGCCCCCGATCGCGGGCATGGCCGTCGTGGAGGCCCCCCCCGGGAGTCTTAGTCCCCGCCCCCCCAACAGGATGGCCAGCCTGACCGCGGGTGCGAGCTCCCGCTGGGTGGAACCAGGTTGGAACCACACTGGCGGAACTCGTCGGGAAGTCAACCGGTTGATCGCGGACAATCGAACGGCCCCCGACTGCCGCTGCGTCAACTGCGCGACTTCTGCCGATTCTCCAGTTGCCAGAGATTCGGGTCTCGGCGTTGGAGCGGCGTGGTGGGAATTTCCGGCGACACCGGCGACTCTCCGACCTGGTGCAGGCTCAGAGAATCCTAGCCCCAGTCCGAACTCTGGCAGGATTTTACATACACGTCGCTGTTTATACCCGCGAATCAGAGGAATGGAACACAGGATGAATATAGGGCGAGAAGATATTGCAGAAAGAGGGGAATTAAGGAAAATAAAAATGAGCCTCAGGATTTTCAATTTAATGCATTGGGAAAAAAGGAGATCAGTTAGGGCTAAAGACTGAATGGCTTAATATGGGGCTGAATACATATGCCATAGCTCTGGACAGAAATCATCATAAAACTGCTTGGCAAATATTTTTTTCATCTGCTATCAACCAGATGGCATTACATTAGCTATTGTGAAACACATAATGAAATTGATCGGCTCGATGTGACAATGAAAATTTATGTTTGGTTCTTTCTCTCACCAAACATTTAAAAATTGACGAACTAGACTTTTTATTGAGAGAGCATCCACTTAAAATAAGACAATTGCTGAGAATATTACTAGTACGTCCCTATTATAGTATAAATAATGGATCTTCCATGGCATTGCTCATAGGGCTGTCTTTTAATAAAGATATGTAACATAGGATGGATAATGCCACTGAGAAAGTGTTATTGTATTTAACCCTACCTTTTCCTTTTCGGATTTGAAATCTAATTGAGGTGAGGTCAATTCAATGGAAATTGCTATTCGTGACAACCACCATTGTTATCATAAATAAAAACAGAAAGTACTGGAAAAACTCAGCAGGCCTGGCAGCATCTGTGGAGAGGGAAACAGAGGGTGGGATTCTCCAAGCAGTGACGCCGGAATCACGAATCGCGAACAGGAAGAGAATCGGGCGTCAGCCGGAAATCGAGGTCCATCAGACGCCCAGTGGAACGCCATACTCCGGTGTCTCGATAGCGGCGTGGGCATGCAAAATGTATAGTAACATTTATTAACATATCATTAAGGGGCCCGACCTGGTAGTCTCTGGCCTTCCGCGACGCTCTGCCTCCACCAGGCAGAAGTGTCGCCAGCACAGTTCACTTGCGGTATTTAAAAACAGAAACAGACGCCTTGGCTGTTGAGGGAGAGAGAGGAGGTAAAAAAAACTTTCCAAAGGCGCAACTGTGGGCTGACAGTTGTGCCTCTGGCTGGCGGGCATCTTCCAGGGCTGGTGCGAGTAGCGGGCTGGACAAGGAGATGGGCCGTGACCCAGGGTGTCCCCGCAGTACCGGCTTGTCCGGACATGGACCGCCATTGCCACAGTCTGCGTACTCCACTAACTGTCTACTCTGCCCCATAAATGTATAGAGCACCAAGGACTGTATGAGGGAACCCCTCCCTCACCCAGGCCACCCCCCCCCACCGCCCCCAGGAACCCCCAGACCCCAGCCGGCCCATCCAGCGAATGGACATGGTCCAGCACAGCCAGTGGCTTACCACGGGTTGGCATCCCTCGGTGTACCCATCCCAGTGTCTGCCCACTGCAGGAGGAGCAGTGGACGAGCACAGCGCAGCCCGAACAATGGATACATACACCGTGGTCTTTGCCACCCCCTCCGGCACAGTACCCCCATGGCGATGCCCCACCAGTGGCACTATCAGCCTGCCCACCCTGCAGGAAACACGAACCGGAACCAAGCCCTGTCTGCCCACTGTGCCCCTGCTCCCATCCATCCTACCTCCGGACAGGCAGGCATAACCAATGCATTGCAAAGAGTACCCACAGCACACTACAGTTACAGTCCCAACGGGTGCCCACCTCACTCGCCTAGCCCAGCACGCCACCAATCATGGTGCCGGTTGGTGAACATGGTGCCCCCCGCAATCAGGTGGCAACCTGCTGCCGGGGTACCAGATGGCCCACCCAAGGAGAGCACCCACAATAAACCCCACAGGAGGGCATGATACAGGGGCCACAGGGCATAACGTCGGCAGGGACAGATGGCGGGGCAAGAGGTCCCTCAGTGACAGGCACCAGCAGAGCCAGGGGCCCACCAGACCGCCCGGGAGCGGGATGTGGTGCCATCTCGAGCATACTCCAGGTCCAGAAGCTGATTGACCGGACACAGGTCCCCCTAGGAGCACCGGCACATGAGGGGACATCTTCATCAACCGGCAAGGGTTCCACTCCCTTAATACGCAGTCACAGCGTCAGCAAGCAGTCTCCCAAATGGAGCCCAGAGTTAATGGCCAGAACATTTCAGCCGTTCACGCAAGTGGGACTTTATTGGTCCCTCCGAAGGTGCACCCCAGTTGCGGATTTCATAGTGGCGAGGGGTACGTTCAATGGGAAACCCCGCTGATAAGGGCGGGAACAGAATATTCCACCACTGGTCAATGATGGACTGCCTCCTGCTGCTGGGAAATATGTGGCAGGTTGCCTGGAGAATCCTACTGAATGTTTTGATTTAATATGACTGCGGTGAATGTATTGTACTAATAATCCACCATTGTATCAGTATCATGCTTTGCCTTTGTATTTGCATCTATGTTATGCTGTTGCCCTTGTGGGCTCCACCTATGGGCCATTGTATGGCATCATCCATAGGGGAACATGTTGGGACACGTATGGGCTCCGCCCATGGCCCCTCCCCTTGAGGGGGGTATAAAGAGCAGTCGACCTGTAGGCAGCGCACAGCATTGTATCAGACGCAGGCAGGCACTGTTCTAAGTTGATTAAAGCCACGGTTTACTTTTACTCTTGTCGCGAGTGAATTGATGGTCGCATCAATGACTCTTCGTTGGAACATGAAATGAGATAGGAATGTGATGGACTTTATGCAGTTGAGAAAGCAGGGAGGGGCATTAGAGAAAAAGAGAAGGTCAGGGATAGGTTAGAGAGTGTGGGAGATCAAATGACAATGATGTCATGGAACACATGAAAAGTGAATGGCAATGATAGTATTAAAAAAACTAAGCTTAGTCAGAGTAGGTGTTAATTGCAAAATAAAGGTCAGCACCATCTGAAAGCAAAGTAGCAGGAGGTGGCATAGTGGCTCAGTGGTTAGCACTGCTGCCTTATAGCGACAGGGACCCGGGTTCAATGCCAACCTTGGGTGACTGTCTGTGTGAAGTTTACATTTTCTTTCCATGTCTACATGGGTTTCCTCAAGGTGCTCCAGTTTCTTCCACAGTCCAAAGATGTACAGATTAGGTGGGATTATGGGCTTACTGGGATAGGATAGAGAAGTAGACCTTGGTAGGTTGCTCCTTCAGAGGGTTGGTCCAAATGGCCGAAGAATAAAGGTTAGCACTGTCTGAAAGCAGAAACATGAGAACAAGATACAGACGGGTACTCAGGGGAAAAAACCAAAATGGAGGATTTATGTTCTGAATTTGTTAAACTCAATGTTGAGTCTGGAGGGCTGAAACATCTCTAATCAGCCCCACTCCCCCTTTTACTGTTCATATGACTATAGTTGACTTTTGGATTTACCTTTATGTTAGCTGTCAGTCTCTTTTCATACTGCCTCTTTGTTTTTCTTATTTGCTTTTTTACTTCTCCTCCAAATGTTCTATATTCAGCTTGCTTCTCAATTGTATTATCCACCTGACAGCTATCATTTTTTTTTCTAAATTTAAAGTATCCAATTCATTTTGTCCAATTAAGGGGCAATTTAGGGTGGCCAATCCACCTACCCTGCACATCTTTGGGTTGTGGGGGAGAAACCCACGCAAACACGGGGAGAATGTGCAAACTGCACACGGACAGTGACCCAAAACCGTGATCGAAACTGGGACCTCAGCGCCGTGAAGCAGCAGTGCTAACCACTACACCACCGTGCTGCCCACTGACAGCTATCATACGCACACTTTTTCTGCTTCATTTTAATCTCTATCTCTTTCGTCTCCAGGGAGCTCTGGATTGTAAGCCTTAAGATATGGAATATATATTGACTGCATTTGAACTATCTCTTCTGAAAGGCAGTGTATTATTCAGATACAGTTTTACCTGCTAATCTTTGATTCAATTTATCTGTACCACATCATTCTTACCTTATTAAAGTTGGCCATCCAAGCACCAATCTTTACTTTGGTGAATGAATTTGTAAAACTTAAAATTATCCTTGTGTCAGTACTAAGCGCCTGCTAATTGGGCTGGAAACCAATTGTTCATCCATGGTGCTATTGCCCTGGAAAATTCTTCTGAAACTTTGTAGTCTTGCTGCCACTTTTCCAATTTTCAAGAGCTCTGTTAAAGCCCATCTTATTTATCAATTAAGTAAAGGATATTGGAACATTAAAAAAAAGAATAAACCTTTCAGTGAATAATACGTCATTACAATGGAAAACCTGGGCCTAAATCATACCAGGAGACAACATTAGCTTTTCCGCACAAAATCCTTTTATCTTTAATTCATTCATTTGAAATTCCATAAAAAGTTAAAAAATACCATCCAAGCTTTGGTTAGTGCGAGACAGAATGCAGAGTTGCGATATAAAACATTACATATGTACTTTCTGGAAAAGATTCAGAAATCTCATCGCAGGCCATTTATGGATAATAGGTATTTTTCTCCTCAGCAGATTAGCAGAATAATGTACTCCTTAAATTCCAAGTCAAGATAATAGACCTGACCTGATGTAAGAACTTAATCGAGATATTCTTTCCACCTTGCTGCATTCATTTTTGCTGTACCCATTAGCGCAGTGTTAACATGCTTTCTATGTCTGTGCTTAAGTACATATTTTTTGGAAACAGGGAAAACATATATCTGATTCTATTCCATTCAGATCTCAACCTTTTGTTAATCTCCTCGTGCATAAAGTGATGTTTCCAATCTACCTATGTATTTGTGCATGTGCCTAGCATGAGAACAAGAGAAAAGCTTTTTCGAAAGTCAGAACTTTAGTCACGTAAGGCATCTTCAGCTGGGCTAAGTTAATAAAACAATAAAACTAGGTGCTTGACTAGGTGAATGGAGTACTCAACAAAATGCTTTTGCTTTTGTTTTTGTTTACATGTTAAAGGTATTCATGGAAACAACAACAAATGTCTTTTGAGGCTTCAAATTGTGATAACATCAGGTCGACTTGTTTTCAGCAGAATTAGTCATCGTTAACTCCATGTTTCATGCATATATTTAGTGTTAAAAATATTACAATTAGACACTAAATCAAGATGATCTGAGGCTTGTTGATACCTTTCTTATGAAGTAGAATTTTAATCGATGCACGGAAAAGGTTTAAAAAAGGGCTGTTCAGTAAACAGATTAGTCATCATTCATGGGTCTTTCGTTCAGTGAACATTATGCTTGGTGGTGAGATTTTGGTGCTCCAGGCCATAACATCACGATTCCTTTCACAGACATTTTAATCTCAGGAGGAGGGGGTAGAAAAACTCACCAAAAATCCTGTCGTCTACCTGCTACGAGTAATAGCAGGGAATTTTGGAAGTTTGTTGTGCTGCATTGTCTTTGCTGGTCAATAACCATGAGACCTAAATGAGTGAAGAGAAATTCAAATTGAGATGAGGATTTTCACATTTTTTTAGTATTCTTGTTTATTTTAAATCACTGTGGCCTGCAAGAAATCAAAAGCATAGTTAGCAGCCTTTATTATGTGGATGCAGGGATACAAGAATACTTTTGACCTATGTGAGTAGGAAAGAGTTAAATGGCTAACCTTTTCTTCAAAGTTTTAATACCAAGAAACGTGACTTCACATTGGAAGTGATTTTATTGGATCCGAAGGAAAGGTAAAGATTACTTTAGTTGATTTAAAACTTTAAATACATGTAGTGGCAATGAATGCCCAACATTCTCTAATGTGTTTCCATTGGAAGTAGAGGCAGATTAAAAAAAGCACACTTTGATGTTGTTGTATGAAGCAAAACATTTCAGCACCTGCTTTGATTAATATACCTCATGATGTTTTTAATTTAATTACCCCTGTGACATTTATTAAAAATTGTACATTTATTGAACTACTGGTACACATTAATTTACTATACAATGTCAATGTCAGCATGTTCACACATGAACACATTACACATCTTTTGAAAAACAGACATAACAAATGCTCTTGGAGTAAAACATTTATTGAAGATAAATGAGTCAGGTTTCTAAACATTTCCAGAGCAATACACAGGCTTAATGTATCTAAGATTTAATGAAAAATATTACTTTGTATAATTTTAAACTGTTTTTGTGTGGAGTCAGAGTTTATTACAAAGTTAGTAATGATTTAGTTTAAAGGACATAGAAAAACATTCGCCAAAAATACAAGAGGAATCTATTCCCAATGTTAAAGCCAAATTTTCAAAATTGGTGAAGTGTAATATTTGGAGAAAGAGTAACAATTATTAGTCCAAATAATGCATTGAATGGCTTTGACAAAACTATAGAGCGTACATTGCAATTAACATTATTTGCAGTTGCAGATGATGGCCCAGAAATTCCTGGAGACTTGCACACCTCCAATGTTGTAAAGTCTCAGAAAAATATAGCTCAAGTTAATATTATTAATGCCCGTCACCAAATTTTGCTGGAACCACATGTCATTTTGTCAATATCTTTGGAAAAAACACACAAAATCATTTATCACAGCTCCCCCCTTCTCAGTGAACGTAATGATGATGGCTAATTTCCTGGTATCTTAGTTTCCTGGCTGCAACCACTTGGACTGAAAAATAATGGCGCAGATGGATCTATGTAAATTCATCAGTGCAAAATAACTGATTCAAGTCAAACAGAATCTCTCCTCTTTCTTGAAGTTTAATTATTGGCTGACAATAGTATGTTTAGTGCACATTATATGTAGGGTATAGGGCGTTGCAGTGCCTGCATTGCAATCGATGAAAGTGGGAATGAAATTTGTTTGTCCTTGGTTAGCAATGCTCATAGAACTCGCCATGCGATGGAAGCCCAAGTCTTATTCAAAATTATCTCCCTTTTGTTTAATCATGGACGTTTCAGATGCCCTTCAGCCCATATTGTCCCTTCTTCAAAAACATTAACTTGCAGTTACATAGCTTCACAGGGGAATTGAAAAGCAAGATACAACACCAAGTCACATAAGGAGATATTAAGGTAGATGACCAAATGCTTGGTCAAAGTGGCAGATTTTAAGGAATGGCTTAAAGTAGAAAAGTGAGGCAGAGAGGGGTAGAGAAGGAATTCCAGATCTTAGGGACAGGTAGCTGAAGGTACCACCACCAATTTTAGAACAATTTAAATCGAGGATGCTCAAAAGGCTGGAGCACAAAGATCTTGGAGGGTTGTGGTGTTGATAGATATTACAGAGATAGGGAGGGGTGAGGCCATGGAAAGAAATATTGCTTACCTGGGAGCCAATATAGGTTAGTGAGCACAGAGGTGATGGATGAATGGAACTTGGTGCAGGTAAGGACACTAGAAGCAGAACCTTAGGTGACGCCAAGTTTGCAGAAGGTAGAATTTGAGAGGCTGACCAGAAGTGCAATGAGACAGTCAAATATCATTGAAATAAAGGCATCAATAAGGATTTCAGCAGTAGATGCACTGAGGCAGAGCAGAGATGGGTGATGTGGAAAATAGCACCAATACAGTATTTGATCAGAAGTTCATTTCAGGGTTATATGTGTTATCAAAGTTGCGCACAGTCCACTTCGGCCTCAGGATCATCGTGGATGGGACAGACAATTTGATGGAGCTTTGAAGCATCCATTGACCTCGGGTAGGAATTTTGATCTCGGGTGGGTGGGACAGAAAATCCCACCCAATGTCTTTGGTCTTCCTAATATGTAATTGAAGGACATTTCTATTCATCTAGTATCAAATGTTGGATAAGCAATCTGACAATTATTAGTCAGTGGAGGGGCTGGAAGAAGTGGTTACAAGGTAGAGCTGGGCATTGTCAGCCTACATGTTGAAACTGATGTGTTTTCATATGGTGTCACTGAGGGACAGCATATATTTGACAATTAGGAGGGGCCAAACGTAGATCCTTGGGGTACACGAGAGGTAACTGCAGTTGAAGAAAGGAAAGTCACGGTGATTCTCTGGCTATGATTATAGAGATCAGAATTGAACCAGGTGAGAGCAGTCACACCCAACTGAATGATAGTGGAGAGGTGTTGGAGAAAGATCATTTGCTCAACCATGTCAAAAGCTGCAGACAGGTCGAGAAGACGGGGAAGGGTAGTTTACCTTTGTCACAGTTGCATAGGATGTAATTTGTGACTCTGATAAGAGTCATTTTGGTGTGGCAGAGGCAATCACCTGATTGGAGGGATGGAATCATGGAGTTCCAGGAAAGATGGGCATAGTTTTGGTATGTGAAAATTTAACATGAAGGATTTTTTAATATCTGGATTTTCTTGATTTACATTCAAACTACCTTCATCAACTTCTTTCAAACCATCTGCCCAGGCAATAATTGCAGAACAGATACATAGAAGATAGGAGCAGGGGGAGGCGTTTTAGCCCTTCGAGCCTGCTCCGCCATTCATCACGATCATGGCTGATCATCCAACTCAATAGCCTAATCCTCCTTTCTCCCCATAGCCTTTGATCCCATTCTCCCCAAGTGCTATAGATACATAGAAGATAATAGATACATAGAATTATGAAAGCTTAATTTTAGGATCCAGGTTTCCTACACATCCCTCAGTTGAGTTATAAAAATATTTGCTGTGAGCTTCCTCAGGCTGTCCCCTCATAAACTATTGTAACCTTAGTGGGAAACTCTGCATATGTAAATTAGCTTTGCTGAAGTTAAAGTGGGAGACAGTTGGGAGAATGCCAAAGGAAATCGACTTCCCTTGTTCCTTTGAAGCTTCCAAATAAATTATTCCAAGTTCTTTTGTCCTTCAGGCAAGACTAACCAAGAGCTGCCATCTCTTATCCTTGCTCCATCTTTGTACTCCATCATCTGTGACCATTGTTGTCCAAACCATCTCTTCGAATCTCACTGTTTAAGAAATGTAGGGGTTGGATTTCCACTTGTATTGCCCAATCCCCACCATAATTTCAAGTGTGAATGGCTATTATAGAATTTCTCTGAGCGTTCTGCCAACATCACTGTGGGAGGTCAAAAGAACTACCACAGAAATCACTGGCATTTTTTTTCATCTAGCCCAATAATTTCTTCTCCTCTCAATTGTTCTCAAAGGCTCGGAAAGCCCAATCTGTCCAAGACTAAAATATTGAGATCATATCTGAGGTCAAGTTTTGGCACTCCCTCACACTCTTGATTGGTACTCCTTTGAGCTTTTATTTTCTGTAATTTAAGGGGCAGCACGGTAGCACAGTGGTTAGCATAGTTGCTTCACAGCTCCAGGGTCCCAGGTTCGATTCCCGGCTTGGGTCACTGTCTGTACGGAGTCTACACATTCTCCCCGTGTCTGCGTGGGTTTCCTCCAGGTGCTCTGGTTTCCTCCCACAGCCCAAAGACGTGCAGGTTAGGTGGATTGGCCATGATAAATTGCCCTTAGTGTCCAAAAGAGTTAGGTGGGGTTACGGGGTAAGGGTGGAGGCGTGGACTTGGGCGCTCTTTCCAAGAGCCGGTGCAAACTCGATCGGCTGAATGGCCTCCTTCTGCACTGTTAATTCTATGAAAAATGCTAATGTCCAAAGTTTGCCACCTTATATGCTATTTCCCCTCTCTACCTCCTCACTGTGTACAAATCAGGGCATTTTATACAATTTCCTTGTTTTTAAAAAAATCTTAAATTGTGAAGCTCTTTACTTTCCTGTGTCTTTCCTCCCTTTCAGAACTTTTGGCACTTAAATACAAACATGGAGCCCAGTCATCTCTGGATTTACTTCATTTTATATTTACTCTTTTTAACATTGCTGGAGCTCTGCATAAAAAGAATTGGCCTTCATCTTGGTTTCTGAATTTAACAAAGGGATATTTATAACATGTGCCATTTTGTATTTTCACTGAAACATTGAGCAAATTTAGAAGGTGCCCCATACATGAGGAGATCAGAGTCTGACCCAAAATCTATAAAACATCCTTGCGTGCAGATGATATGCAATGAGACCTGGAAAACTTGGTTAAACATTTGGGAGAGTATTGGGATATCCTATCAGTTGGATGTTGTCCAAGGTTATTCTTTTGTCTAAAGTTTACATATCTAGGTGTTGGAGGAAGCTATGTTAAGCTGGGTTGAAAATGGCACAACGTACCTCACTGATTATTTTCAGATATGTTGGGGGTGATACAGCGGATTCAACTTAAAGTCCTCTCAAGGGCACAGCTAGCGAGGAGTTTCTCGGTGGTTGCAGCGCCGCGAGAAATCCCACTATCCAACGGCACTTTGCGTCTTTCTTGGCCTCAGCGAGTTTCTCCCCGCTGAGGTCGCACTTAGAGGGATTTCCTGAAAGGCTCCTTGCAAATCTGGGTGTCATATTGGCCAACAACCTGATCTTTCCACCCTCCTCCACCGCGTTTCTTTTGATCCTTTTCATCCCCCAACCTTGCGAAGGCCCCCGGGAAAGGGTGGCACTGCCAGGGTGCCAAAGTTGCATTTCCAAAATGCCAGGCTGGCAATTCTATGGTGTCCAGGTGCCAGGGTGAGTGCCAGATTGACTCGTGATCAGCCCAGTGCGGAGTCCAATTTAGGGCTCACTCACGATACACCCGTTGCGTCAGGATACGCGCCTGGAGCAATAGGGTCGCTGAATAGCGTCCATTATTGCAGATAGAATGTGGGGGTCTTGTTAAATCAGATTATAAGTAACGGTTTCCACAAATTCAGTCCCCTATCTTAACATTCTGGTCTGCAGTGAGTTAATTGGCCGAAATTCCCGGCCTTTCGCTGGCGACGGGATTCTCTGGATCTGCCGGCAGCGCACCCCTGCTTATGGATTTCTTGGCTGAGTGGGTGGCTTCAATGGGAAATCCCATTGACAGCGGCGGGAAGAGAGAATCCCACTGCAATGAAAGGTGGTTACTTCCCACTGCCGAGAAACACGTGGCTGGGGGGAGAACGGAGAACCCCCACCCAAAATATCTTGAACACTTGTGGCAGTGAGGTTGTGACAGTTGACTTCAGGCTGAAAATCAGCAAAGATTTGAGCTCTTGAGTAATTATAACTTGCGTGATAGGTGATGAGGACCTTTCAAATCTTTAAGCAGCTAAAAAAAGGCAATAGGCCTTATCAAATACCAATAACAAAATTGTTCTGCTTAACCCTTTCAAATTCTGCATAAGTCTGCCCCGGCTGTCTCCTTGGGTGAGATACTCCATCCCACGGTGCGGCACGATCCCAGGATTTTCCGTCTCGCCAGTCAACCAATGAGGTTTCCCATTGTGGGCAGCCCCACGCCGTCAGTAAATCCCCGGGCTGCGGGCGCAACCGAGAAACCCAACAGCGGAGAATCCAGCCCCTTAAATTCTGAAACTTTTAGTTATATGCTTCGGAAACCAATTTGTATGCATCCAGAATAGCCTTTTTTAAAAATAAATTTAGAGTACCATTTCTTTTTTTCCAATTAAGGGGCAATTTAGCGTAGCCAATTCACCTACCCTGTACATTTTTTGGGGATGTGGGGGTGAGACCCACGCAGACACAAGGAGAATGTACAAACTCCATGTGGTCGTATGCATTAGGGGTCATGTGGGACTGTGAAGCCGTGATGTCATTGGCTGACAGATCCCGGGTCCTGGTTGGCTGTTGACCTCTAGCTCCGCCCTGAAGGCGGAGTATAAGAACCTGGAGTTCACCCCCGCAGGCCAGTCAGCTACTGAACTGCGGGGAACTAAGTCACGCTTAATAAAGCCTCATCGACTTCATCTCTATTCGTCTCTCGTGAGTCTTTGTGCGCTACAATTTATTAAGCGTGCTTAAAAGAACTATGGAGCTCAGGATCATCCCGGAATGCCTGAGGATCAGCCCCAACGCAGTGAACTCAGCAGCAGTTTTCAAACACTGGCAGACTTGTTTCGAGGCCTACCTCAGAACGGCCCCCGGCCGGGTCACAGAAGACCAGAAACTACAGGTCCTGCATTCGAGGGTAAGCCCGGAAATTTTCCCTCTCATCGAAGACGCAGAGGATTACCAGACGGCGTTCGCAGCACTAAAAAGCATCTATGTTCGCCCAGTGAACCAGATCTACGCACGCTACCAACTCGCAACGAGACGGCAAAGTCCCGGAGAATCGATAGATGATTTCTACACCGCGCTACTAATTTTGGGACGGGCCTGCGGCTGCCCGCCGGTAAACGCGATGGAACGCACGGACATGTTGATGCGTGATGCTTTTGTGGCTGGTATGAACTCTTCCCAAATCCGCCAAAGACTTTTAGAAAAAGAGTCGCTAGGACTCTCAGAGGCACGGGCCCTTGCAGCCTCACTAGATGTGGCCGTGCGAAACGCCCGCGCCTACGGCCCCGACCGCGCGGCAGCCCCTTGGGCTCCGTGGACCCCCGTCGTGACAAACCCCCCCTCCCCCCCACCCCACAGGCTTGCGCGGTTCAGACGCCAAGTCGTCCCGGGGGAGCCCGCTGCTATTTCTGCGGCCAGGCGAAACAGTCCCGGCAGTGCTGCCCGGCCCGCGCAGCGACTTGTAAGAGCTGCGGGAAAAAGGGCCATTTCGCGGCTGTGTGCCGGTCCCGGGAGGTCGCCGCGGTCCCCGGCGAACAAGGATTCCTGCGCGCTTCTTACACTCCCCAACCCCCCCAGCGCCCCATGTACGACCCGCAGGCGCAGCCAGTTTGGGTCCCGACTACCGCTGTCCCCGGAGAACAAGGCGATCTGCACGTTTCTGACGCTCCCCAACCCCCCCAGCGCCCCATGTGCGACCCGCAGGCGCCGCCATTTTGGGTCCCGGCCACCACGAGGGGAGATGGGGCGCCGCCATCTTGGGATCCCCCAGACCTGTGCGACACAAGGGGACGGCCATTTTGTCCACCCCCGCCGCCATCTTGTGATCCCCCATCCATGTGCGATGCATGGGGGCGGCCATTTTGTTCACCCCCGCGCCATCTTGGACGGCAACAACGGACCCCAGTGTCGACGGCTCCACGGGGTTCGAGGAAGAAGCTCAAATACTACAATCACATCTGGCCTCAATGACGCTGGACCAAGCACGGCCCCGGACGCTCCAGACGACGACAACAACGGTGCTGATAAACGGGCACGAGACACCATGCCTAGTCGACTCCGGGAGCACGGAAAGCTTCATCCACCCCGACACGGTAAGACGCTGTTCTTTGACCATCCATCCAGTGCGCAAAAGATTTCCCTAGCTGCAGGATCCCACTCCGTACAGATTAAAGGTTTCTGCATAGTGACCCTAACGGTGCAAGGGAGGGAGCTTAAAAACTACAGGCTCTACGCCCTTCCCCAACTCTGCGCGCCCACATTACTGGGATTAGATTTCCAGTGCAACTTGCAGAGCCTAACATTTCAATTCGGCGGCCCAATACCCCCACTCACTATCTGCGGCCTCGCAACCCTCAAGGTTGAGCCTCCATCCTTGTTTGCAAACTTCACCCCGGATTGCAAACCCGTCGCCACTAGGAGCAGACGGTACAGCGCCCAGGACCGGACCTTCATTCGGTCCGAAGTCCAGCGGCTGCTGAAGGAAGGCATAATCCAGGCCAGCAACAGTCCCTGGAGAGCACAGGTGGTAGTAGTCAAGACAGGGGAGAAGCAAAGGATGGTCATAGACTATAGCCAGACCATCAACAGGTACACACAACTCTCCCTTCTCCACGCTAACCCGCAGTACGCTTACGTGGAGTACCCTCTCCCCCGCATATCCGACATGGTCAATCGGATTGCCCAATATAAGGCCTTCTCCACCGTGGACCTCAAGTCCGCCTACCATCAGCTCCCCATCCGCCCAAGTGACCGCAAGTACACAGCCTTCGAGGCCGACGGGCGATTATACCACTTCCTAAGGGTCCCATTTGGCGTCACAAACGGGGTCTCGGTCTTCCAATGAGAGATGGACCGAATGGTTGATCAACACGGGTTGCAGGCCACGTTCCCGTACCTCGACAACGTGACCATCTGCGGCCACGATCAGCAGGACCACGACGCCAAACTCCAAAAATTCCTCCAGACCGCTAAAGCCTTGAACCTCACATACAACGAGGACAAGTGCGTGTTTAGCACAAACCGGCTAGCCATCTTGGGATATGTAGTGCGCAATGGGATAATAGGCCCCGACCCCGAACGCATGCGCCCCCTCATGGAATTTCCCCTGCCGCACTGCTCAAAAGCCCTAAAACGCTGCCTGGGGTTTTTTTCATATTACGCCCAGTGGGTCCCCCAGTACGCAGACAAGGCCCGCCCCCTAATACAGACCACGACCTTCCCCCTGTCGACAGAGGCTTGCCAGGCCTTCAGCCGCATCAAAGCGGATATCGCAAAGGCCACGATGCGGCCATCGACGAGTCCCTCCCCTTCCAGGTCGAGAGCAACGCCTCCGATGTAACTCTCGCGGCCACCCTTAACCAAGCGGGCAGGCCCGTGGCCTTTTTCTCCCGAACCCTCCACGCTTCAGAAATCCGCCACTCCTCAGTGGAAAAGGAAGCCCAAGCCATAGTGGAAGCTGTGCGACATTGGAGGCATTACCTGGCCGGCAGGAGATTCACTCTCCTCACGAACCAACGGTCGGTAGCATTCATGTTCGATAATGCACAGCGGGGCAAAATTAAGAACGACAAGATCTTAAGGTGGAGGATCGAGCTCTCCACCTTCAACTATGAGATCATGTATCGTCCCGGAAAGCTGAACGAGCCGTCTGACGCCCTATCCCGCGGCACATGTGCCAACGCACAAATTGACCGCCTCCAAACCCTCCACGAGGACCTTTGCCACCCGGGGGTCACTCGGTTATACCACTTTATAAAGTCCCGCAACCTCCCCTACTCTGTGGAGGAGGTCCGTACAGTCACAAGGAACTGCCACGTCTGCGCAGAGTGCAAACCGCACTTTTTCAGGCCGGATGGTGCGCACCTGATCAAGGCTTCCCGTCCCTTTGAACGCCTTGGTCTGGATTTCAAAGGGCCCCTCCCCTCCACTGACCGCAACACATACTTCCTGAACGTGGTGGACGAGTACTCCCGTTTCCCCTTCGCCATCCCCTGCCCTGACATGACAGCGGCCACAGTCATTAAAGCCCTTAACACCATATTCACACTGTTCGGTTGCCCCGCATACGTCCACAGCGACAGGGGGTCCTCCTTTATGAGTGACGAGCTGCGCCAGTTCCTGCTCAGCAACGGTATAGCCTCGAGCAGGACGACCAGCTACAACCCCTGGGGGAACGGGCAAGTAGAGAGGGAGAACGGCACGGTCTGGAAGACCGTCCTCCTGGCCCTACGGTCCAGGGACCTCCCAGTTTCACGGTGGCAGGAGGTCCTCCCGGACGCTCTCCACTCCATCCGGTCGCTACTGTGTACTAGCACTAACCAAACGCCTCATGTGCGCCTCCTTGTCTTCAACAGGAAGTCCTCCTCTGGAACGTCGCTGCCGGCCTGGCTGGCGGTCCCAGGACCCATCCTGCTCCGAAAACATGTGCGGGCGCACAAGTCGGACCCGTTGGTCGAGAGGGTTCGCCTCCTCCACGCTAACCCGCAGTACGCTTACGTGGCGTACCCCGACGGCCGACAGGACACGGACTCCCTGCGAGATCTGGCGCCCGCCGGCAACACACACACCCCCCCGACACCAATCACCCCCTCCCTGCCACCGGCGCACCCCGCGAGCGCCCCCTTCCCGGGGGGATTGGTCCTCCTCCCAGGTCCGACCAGAAGTGAAGCGAAAGCAGAAACCGTAAGGCTCCCGGAGACGACAACACGGGAACAAGCACCACCACCGGGGCCGAGGTGATCGACGAGAACGACCAGACCGCCCGACCGACTTGTGGCATCAATGTAACATTACTATATTGTGGACTGTAACGAGAACGTTTTCCTTTTCCCCCTTTTACTGTAAATAGTTCAAAACACAAAAAAAAAACCTCTGTACATGCAAATGTTTTCCTCCCAGGACCAGCCTTGTAAACCCTTACCACCATATGAAGCACCACCCCGCCGGGTTCATTTTTAACAAGGGGTGAATGTGGTAGTATGCATTAGGGGTCATGTGGGACTGTTAAGCCGTGATGTCATTGGCTGTCAGATCCCGGGTCCTGGTTGGCTGTTGACCTCTAGCTCCGCCCTGAAGGCGGAGTATAAGAACCTGGAGTTCTCCCCCGCAGGCCAGTCAGCTACTGAACTGCGGGGAACTAAGTCACGCTTAATAAAGCCTCATCGACTTCATCTCTATTCGTCTCTCGTGAGTCTTTGTGCGCTACACTCCACATGGACAGTGACGGGGCTGGTATTGGATCCTGGCCCTCGGCAACATGAGGCACCGAATAGCCTTTTTTTTACCTCATCATAATTCTTAGACACCCGCTCTGACAGCGAAGCATAAACATTCTGTGCCTGCCCCGTCATGTGGTAATCCCCACTTTTCTTTTGGCCACTCCATTTGGGTTGCTATTTTTGCAAAAACCCGAAAATAGGGTTTCTACCTCCTTCTTATCAAATTTTAGGAGGGCCTGTATAAATGTAAACATACCATCACTGGGTTCTGTTCTAGGATTAAGTCCCCTCTACTTTTTGGCAGCTTCCCTCTAATTTCCAGTGCCTTCATCTGGAACTCTCTATCTCTTTTGTTTTTTCCTCTTTTGACCTCCTTTCAGGTCTATATCTTCCTGCATGGGCAGGTTAGTTCGTGCCAAACCTTGCTTTCAGTCCATGGTTTGACTTCAAGCTTTATCAGTCTCACGAGACAGACACCGAGTCTTGCTGGAGAGTCAGCCCTCACAGTGGCCTTATGGAAAGGATTTGTTCGGTATTTTTTGGAGAGAGTTAGTGGAACCTCGTGACTCTAAAAGCATTCCATGGGATCAGATCCAATAACCACCTGCTACCGGGCAGAGCACAGCCCTTTGGGCCAGTTCATTGGCCACCAGCCAAATCAATCAATCTGAGTCATCACTGATGCCAGCCAGGCTGCAATCACCAGCTTGAAACAGCACAACCTTCTGGATTCTTCTGTTGAATTAAAGGTACAGGCTGCTTACAAGCTGCTTTGACTTAAAGTCAGAGGTCCATGAAATATCCATGGATCAAAAATGTAATAGCAAAAATAAAAGAAAGGGGAAATAAGGGAATAAACAGGAACAAACAGGAAGCACCCTTACAACCTCTTCTGCTGTTTCAAATGGCGCCATGGGGTATTTTACACCCATCTGAGCAGGTAGACATGGCCATGATTTCAAATCTCATTCAAATTATAACACCTCTGATCATGCAAAGCTGCCTCAGAATTGCACTGGAGTGTTCTCTGGATTGGGACTTGAACCTAATATTCTGACTCAGAGGGAGGACTGGTACCCAAGGCTAAAACAGATGCGCTATAACAAGAATGTCCATATAAGATGCAACAAAATGGAGTTCCATATGTAAATAGAAAGAACTAAGCTGAAAAGAGTTTGGAAGTGAGAAAAATAAAAGGCTAGCAGGTAATATAAAAGAAAACAGCAAACATTTTTGTAAGTCAATAAAAATAGGACAATAATTAAAGGAGAGGATGGAACCACTCAGGGATATAAGGAAATATAATAATGGAGGATGTAGATATGGCAGTGATATTAAATAAATACTTTATATTGCTTTTAATTCTCATGGGAATTGAAAAAGTAGAAGGAAGTTACGTTAAACATACCCTTAGGTAATGCCTTTCACATCCCAAAGCCAACCCCAAAAAGGCCTTACAAAAGATGTACTTCTAAAATGTAGTCACTCTGGTAATAGAGGGGAACATTCCAATCTGTTTGCTCCCGACATGATCCTTCAAACAGCAATGAGATATTCTGCTTTCTCTCTCACAGTACTTTTTGTGTGGGCGTGTACTCTGTGTGGGCGGCACGGTTGCACAGTGGTTAGCACTGTTACTTCACAGCGCCAGGGTCCCAGGTTCGATTCCCGACTTGGGTCACTGTCTGTGCGGAGTTTGCACGTTCTCCCCGTATCTGCATGGGTTTCCTCCGGCTTCTCCGGTTTCTTCCCACAAGTCCTGAAAGACGTGCTGTTCGGTGAATTGGATATTCTGAATTCTCCCTCTGTGTACCTGAACAGGCGCCGGAATGTGGCACCTTTTCACAGAAACTTTTCACAGAAACTTCATTGCAGTGTTTATGAGAATAAAGACTATTATTATTATTATTGAAATTACATTTGGCTGAGTTTTCACTGCTAAATTGGAAAAATTCCCAAGGCTGCAAATCTGAATTGGGAGAAAGTGCCCTGGGCTTCTGATTTTCATCCTGGGGGCGCAGGTATTAACAGGAGTAGGGTGGGGCTCACTGTCGCTTGAAGCAACATGGAGGCAAGCACAGGAGCGGTTGGGTGCTGAGGTGGGCTGGCTGAAAGGACAGTTAAAAGGTTGATTAAAATTGCATCTGTTTGAAGGTAGCTGCACTTTTACAAATGCAGCTGCCGCTGTAAACCACACCAATTGCAACCCCACCTAATCCACATCACCCACTGCCGAAATGGGTGGTGATGGGAGCGGGGCGGGGGGAGCTGAACCTCTGGAATTAGGGTTTCGACACCATTTTGCCTAAGGCACGGAATCTTTCTGGCCTTGCGGGAACTCGATCCATTGATTTTTCTGCCCTCTTTGAGGCAGGCCTGGTCAGAGCACAATTCCAGACATTGGTGCCTTCCAGCATACTGTCAAAAGGACATTCTTCATATCTGAGCCTGAACAATAGTTGATCTATTCAGCTGTGAAGCATCACAATGGCCTAATTTTACTCCAGCAGCAGTCACTGAGCTGGAATCAAACTCACACACCCTAACCCAGAGAGGCTGAACTGCAACACCCTCAATACTGCCCAGGTTGCAACCATTAGTTTAGCACATAGAATCAAAGCTGCAGCCATCTGCTGTGGTTTCCATGATGCTATTCCTGGTCTGTATAACTCAAGCTGCAAAATGGGCCATCAAGTAATGACCAGGAAGATTATTTATTTAAATTAGGCTCTCTGGTGGTTAGGTTCCTATTCCTGCAAACACATTTTCTGTTGTGGTACATCTGAATTTACTGGTACACTTTTCACCATCACAAGCTGAGATTCATTACAAGATCTTTTCAGGTTTGCACACAAATATTTGAGAGCCAGATTCAAATTAAATCTTTATCGAGAGCCAGTTTCTGAGCAAGTTATTCAATCTAACTGCTCCTGAAAGGTGTCTAATATCTCATACCTCTTATTATGGGCCAGGGTTAAGAGAACACCAAAGTATATCATGGAGTTCACCTGACCCACAACTTTTAATAGATTTTGGTTATGAGGAGCACAAGGGTCCACTCTCCAGGTGTTATGCAACAGAGACCTTAAGTATTTTTTAAGACAAAACAATGTTTATTCTATGAATTCAGTTAACGCTTTATAAACATACAGTAAACAGTTTATCAACTACCAACACTGATAATCCCCACAGAAACAATACTCTATAGGTAACCCTTAATAACTTTCCTAACAACATACATAAATCAAAAGACACTTTTAAACAAAGACAGCAGGTTTGAAATCTCTACAGAAAGCTGGTATCACTTTTAAATTATCAAGTGATTTTAACACCTTTTTAACATACAGAGAGAGATAGAGACTCCAACATCCTTGTAGACTGAATACAGCTTTCAACTGAAAACAAAACTAAGACACACAGCAGCTCCCAGCTCAAAACGAAAGTAAAAGTCAGAATCACATTCGGGCTCCACCCACACAATGGCATCACTGCAGCCATTTGATAAAACACACTTTTCTGACAGGGACTCTCACATGACACTCTGAACCAACAGCAGTTTTGCAATAAAGAAAAGTGGTCCTCACTCTGACACCTGACTTGGTACAACACATGACGTGCTCGCTCCTCATTCCCTCTTTCATTGTCAGGTCAACAGTACTAGATCACTATCTCCAAGTATAGTGTACAAGTTACTGAGAAAGGCTGTAGGTGTATATATAAAGGAGGTTATTGAATAAATGGCAAAGGTAACTGTAGAAAAGCACTACTTCTGCACTGTAGGAATTCTATGACGTACAATGAATATGCCATACCATTAAAAGGATGCAGTATGGTGAGAGTAGAAGCAAATGAGTGGATGGTGATGTTGCCTTTTCATGTTGTCCGTGGAAACTTTCCTCCTCTACTTGGCAGAACAAGGATGGCTAAGGTTAGGCTTAACTGGGAAACAGTCAATCAATTAGTGGAATCCTATGTCTTATGGTCTTATATCAGGAGATCTGTTCTATAAATGTTAATTGTTGTTGTTGCACTAATGAAATAAAGAGGGAAGGGTGTTATGTACCTGGGAATACATTCTTGCTGGTTCTTCATCACATGATGTGTAGTGACATCAGCAGAATGTTTGAATGGGCTTTGAGCAGACACTATCTTGTGTGTATGAGCAACACCATTAATAAACCACTCATCGTGTTTTACAAGAGAGTGTGGGCACCTCCATACCTTTTCTCTTTGCAGCAACAAGGAAATATAACAGTTCACCAGATTGAGTCCAGAATGATGGACTTGACTTATGAAGAGAGATTGAGGAGTCCCTTGAGTGGAGACCTCTGGGTCTAGACAATAGTTTCCCAGAAGTTAAAAGTAGTTTTAATACTTGCAACTTCTTCTGGGTAATTATGTAACCTGGTCAGTACTACCCAAAGGTTGCGAGTGAAATCATAGTTTCAGATGGTTCCCGGTGGCAATTGCCGAGGGGAGGTTTACATTACACTTCTGGGCAATTGCCATGCAAATCTTACCTGTTACTTCCCAAAGGGATTCACAGGGCATCTTTGCATGCCCCCAATACGATGCCCTGGAGCTCAGGAGTTACAGTTTTTTTTAAATGTAGTTCAACACTGTTGAAGCACAGAAACAGGTCTTGCGTCTGTCATAATATACGCCAGTATATCATGGTGCAGCCACACACACCGATGGACACACAGCAAGACCGATCAACACACACAACACCGCAGCCAATCACCAGTTAGAGCACACTCACTATATAGACAGAGGGCATCAGAGTTCCCGCTCATTCGGGATGCAGCCTCTCAGAAGGACAGAGCTTACAGCTTACAGCACAGATCTTCACCATGTGCTGAGTTCATTGACTGGTTAGGACAGGCATAGGTCTTTAGTTTAATCTAGCATCGTGTTAACCCACAGTGGAAGTATGTTCAACAGTTTCTAACTTAATAAAATAGTGTTATACTATTTTAAGTGTTCGTGGCCTGTATGTGTTCCACGGATCCAGAGCACCCA
Organism: Scyliorhinus torazame; assembly: GCF_047496885.1. Taxonomy (NCBI): domain Eukaryota; kingdom Metazoa; phylum Chordata; class Chondrichthyes; order Carcharhiniformes; family Scyliorhinidae; genus Scyliorhinus; species Scyliorhinus torazame. Next base: position 129,599,070 of record NC_092717.1, on the reverse strand, counting down.
ACACATCATGGTACCAGGTGTTGAGGGATGTTAGAACCTCTTAGACCTACCTGCAAGTGATCTGCCTTCCACCAGCATACAGCCATCCTGCAAAATGGACAGCATCACTGGTAACCTAGGAGCCAACTGGAAGATATTCAAACAACGCCTGCAGTTCTACCTTGAAGCCACAGACCGGGAAGCTGCCTCAGACACCAGGAAGATCGCTCTCTTCCTATCCACGGCCGTGGCCCATGCTATCCACATTTTCAATTCTCTCACCTTTGCTGATGGTGAAGATAAATCAAAATTCAAGTCGGTCCTCCTTAAGTTTGACAGTCACTGCAACATAGAGGTGAATGAAAGTTTTGAGCGCTATGTATTCCACCGGCGTTTGCAGGGTATGGATGAACCTTTCTAGTCCTTTCTCACCCACCTCCGCATCCTTGCGCAGTCCTGTAATTACGGGCCCACCTCCGACTCCATGATACGCGATCAGATCGTTTTTGGTGCTCAGTCGGACCCCCTACGCCAGCAGCTCCTCAAGGCAAAGCAGCTCACCCAAGCGATTGCCATCGAGACCTGCGTGCTACATCAACCCGCCACTAGTCGGTATTCCCACATCCAAGCAGCTGAAACAGCGTGGCAAGGTCCCCACGAGGCAGAACGGGTCCAAGCAATTGAGCAACTCCAGGGCCTCAGCCTGGATGAGGGCGGCCATTTCGCGTGCTTTTCGCGGACTCCCGCGCTTGTGCGCACAGAACGAGGGGACAGCAACGCCGACGAACGTACTGTGCAGGCACGCACCACGTACGACCACACCATGCATGCACGGTGGCGCAGCGAACATACTGACACTACAACGTGCGGCAACTGTGGCTCTGCCCACTTAAAGCGGCAATGTCCTGCCAAATCCCGACGATGCCTGCGATGTGGCAAACTTTGCCACTATGCTGCTTTATGCAGATCAGCTCAGTCTGCCAACTCTTCGCGCTCCAACCAGCCTCACAGAAATGTCCGGGCCATTCAACCCACGGTCACCGAGCCCGATTCGGACTTGCTACCCGATATTGACATCGAGGACCCGAAGGCGCCTTTTCGAGTCGGTATCATTACAAAAACAGGGTGTCCCCGAAGCAAGGAATCCAGCCTCTATCAGTATACAGCATTGATTCGGACGATGAGTGGTGTGCCACCCTTACGGTCAACCGGTCCCAAATACGATTCCGCCAGGACACTGGTGCCTCCGCCAATATCATTACGCGGTCTGACCTCCAAAGTCTTTGTGTCAAACCAGCCATCCTGCCATCAGCCTGCCAGCGATTAGATTAAAATGGCAATGCCATTGCTGCCAGTGGCTCATGCCAACGTGAAGTGACGCACAGGTCACGCAAAGCCATCCTTCCCTTTGAAATCGTGGGCTCCTCGAAAGCCTCCCTGGGTCAGTTCCATGTGTAAAAAAGCCTTCCGGCGAATTGAAAATTTGCATTGATCCCAAGGATCTAAATCGTAATATTATGAGAGAGCACTATCCAATTCCCAAGCGCGAAGAGCTCACATGTGCGATGGCTCGCACCAAGCTCTTTACCAAACTCAACGCCTCAAAAGGATTCTGGCAAATCCAGCTCGATAAATCCAGCAAGAAACTCTGCACATTTAACACCCCCTTTGGACGTATACATGAGCATGGCCTCCGCCTCAACAGGGCCAAATGCTCTTTTGGTCAGACGGAACTCAAGTTCCTTGGGGACCACATCTCCCAATTGGGTGTGCAGCCGGATGCGGACAAGGTAGCTGCCATCACAGCTATGAAAACACCAGAGGACAAGAAGGCGGTCCTCCGATTTCAGGGCAATTTTTAAGGGAAATTCATCCCTAACCTCGCCTCTCATACCACGGCTCTCAGGAATCTGGTCAGAAAAACGACAGACTTCCAATGGCTCCCTGCCCACGAGCGTGAATGGAGAGAACTCAAGGCAAAACTGACCACGGTCTTAGCTTTTTTTGATCCAGCAAAGCAGACCACAATTTTGACCGCTGCCAGTCAATCCGGCATTGGGGCAGTGCTTCTTCAACGTGATGAGGCCTCATCATGGGCCCCAGTTGCATATGCGTCACGTGCGATGACACCCACGGAGCAGCGCTACGCGCAGATAGAAAAGGAGTGCCTGGGCCTTCTGACCGGTGTTGTTAAGTTTCACGATTATGTCTACGGACTTCCTCAATTCACCGTCGAGACCGCCCATCGCCCGCTGGTCAATATAATACAGAAAGACTTGAACGACATGACGCCTCGCCTCCAGTGTATTCTTCTCAAGCCCCGGTGATACGACTTCCAGCTGGTATACACCCCAAGCAAGGACCCGATCATTGCTGACACTCTCTCCAGGGCAGTCAACACTCCATGTGACCCAGTGGGATTTGTCTGCCAGGTTGATGCCCATGTGGCATTCGCGGCCTCCAATTTACCTGCCTCGGATGAACGCCTTGTCCAAATTCGCCGCGAGACGGTGGCTGACCCCTTGCTACAGAGTGTCATGCGCCACCTAACGGACGGGTGGCTCAAGGGCCAATGCCCTCAATTCTATAATGTCAGAGTTGATCTGGCGGTAATAGACGGGGTTCTTCTAAAACTGGACCGCATTGTCATCCCGCATAGCATGCGCCAGCTTGTCCTGGAACAACTACACGAGGGCCACCTTGGCGTGGAAAAGCGCCGCCAACAGGCCCGAGAGGCAGTGTACTGGCCCAGCATTAATGAGGACATAGCCAACACAGTGCTCAACTGCCCCACTTGTCAGCGCTTCCAGCCGGCCCAACCACGTGAGACCCTGCAGCCCCATGAGTTGGTCACATCACCATGGACCAAGGTGGGCATCGACCTTTTCCACGTGCTGGGTAGAGACTATGTCCTGGTCGTGGACTACTTTTTGAATTACCCGGAGGTGATACGGTTGCACGACCTCACCTCGCCTGCAGTCATTCGTGCATGTAAAGAAACCTTTGCTCGACACGGCATCCCGCTCACGGTTATGTCAGACAATGGCCCCTGCTTCGCCAGCCAAGAATGGTCCAACTTTGCCAGGCGGTACAATTTTGCCGATGTGACGTCCAGTTCCCTGTACCCCCAATCCAACGGCAAAGCAGAGAAGGGAGTACATATCGTCAAACGGCTCCTATGCAAGGCTGCCGATGCTGGGTCTGATTTCTTCCTCGCCTCGCAGGCCTATCGCTCTGCCCCACTATCCACTGGCCCGTTGCCAGCCCAGTTACTCATGAGTCGCACCCGGAGGACGACGATGCCGTCCATCCATGTCCCAGGCCTCGACCACGTTCTGGTCCTTCGCCGGATGCAGTTGTCTCGTGCACAGTACAAGGCGGCTCATGACTCCCATGCAGCTGATCTCCCTGCTCTGGCTCCAGATGACAATGTCCGCGTCCATCTTCCTGATGGTGGCTGGTCTGCAACCGCTGTTGTCCTTCAGCAGGTGCCCCCCCCCCGCTCGTTCCTGGTTCGTCTACCGGATGGCTCTATTCGGCGCTGCAATCGACGCGCCCTTCGTCTCGTTCCACGCTCGCCACGTGATCCTCCAGTGCCGCCTCGCCCTCCTGCTGACCCTGCCACGGACTATGCAGAGCTCCCTGTCACTCTGCCTCCCCCTGACTTTGACGCAGTCCAGCCCGCTCCTGAACCGGCGGCTCTCGACCCACCCTTGAGGCGGTCAACCAGAACTCGTCGTCCACCTCAGAGACTACATTTATGAACTTTTCGAATTTATGGACTCTCTTAATTGTTTTGTTGCTTTGTTTGATCATTTCCCTGGTTTGTGTATAGTGTTGATCTCGTTACTCTTGTTGCATACTGCTTCTCTGCACCAGGCACCTTCCCATGTAAATAGCTTAGTTCTCATGTACGTAGTCCTGTAAATATGTCTTCGCACCCCACACGTAGTTAGGAACATTCTCACCACACATTATTTATTGCCACACACATACATTTTTTTTATAAAAGGGGGGATGTCATAATATACACCAGACACACACACTGATGGACACACAGCAAGACCAATCAACACACACAACACCGCAGCTAATCACCAGTTAGAGCACACTCACTATATAGACAGAGGGCATCAGAGTTCCCCCTCATTCGGGATGCAGCCTCTTAGAAGGGGCTGTTTAGCACACCGGGCTAAATCGCTGGCTTTTAAAGCAGACCAAGGCAGGCCAGCAGCATGGTTCAATTCCTGTACCAGCCTCCCCGAACAGGTGCCGGAATGTGGCAACTAGGGGCTTTTCACAGTAACTTCAGTTGAAGCCTACTTGTGACAATAAATTATTTTCATTTCATTTCATTTTCAGAAGGACAGAGCTTACAGCTTTCAGCACAGATCTTCACCATGTGCTGAGTGCATAGACTGGTTAGGACAGGCATAGGTCTTTAGTTTCATCTAACATCGTGTTAACCCACAGTGAAAGTATGTTCAACAGTTTCTAACTTAATAAAATAGTGTTGTACTATTTTAAGTGTTGGTGGCCTGTATGTGTTCCACGGATCCAGAGCACCCAACACATCAGCGCCCAGCCCGCCTCTGCACCCGACAACCTGCAGATTTGTTCTAGGGCTGCCGCCCTAACTTACCTTTCAATTAGCCATGATGTGGAGATGCCGGCATTGGACTGGGGTGAGCACAGTAAGACGTCTTACAACACCAGGTTAAAGTCCAACAGGTTTGTTTCAAATCACTAGCTTTCAGACCACTGCTCCTTCCTCACCTGAGGAAGGAGCTGTGCTCCAAAGCTAGTGATTTGAAACAAACCTGTTGTGCTTTAACCCGGTGTTGTAAGGCTTCTTACTTCAATTAGCCAGGTACAGCTTGCTTTTTTAGAAGCCAATAATGTTGCAAATTGGGCACATGACCCAGAACAGCCCATTTACATTACCCCCTATATATGAGCTATTGGTTGAGCATTGAACTGCTGGTAAGAAGGAGTTTACGCTCTACTTATACAAACAATGGATACCATCAATTTCTCATGGCCAGTACAGTTCATTATAAAACATGTGAGTACATTGTCCCAGCTACCTTAACAAGACAAACTTGCATCATATTCTGTTGAATAATGATAATGTGGAGCTTCAGAAACTGCAACAACTGTCTTTTTAAAGACCAATCCTGTTCTTCGTGTAGAAGATTGTAGTTTAGTCGGGCAGCATGGTCGGCACGGGCTTGGAGGGCCGAAGGGCCTGTTCCTGTGCTGTACATTTCTTTGTTCTTTGTTGTTATGCAATGGTCCCTGAATATATAATCACATAATACTGTTTCATACTTACTCTTCAGGTACAGAGGGAGGAACATGTGCCATTTTATGCGAATAACAAACCAGAGGTCAAGTTCCAATCCAGCCATATGGAAAATTATGAAATGAAATCAATAAATCTAGTAATTTGTTGGTCGGCCTCAGAAACAAAATGGCAATGCAAGTTAAAGCTTGTTGTAAAAACACAACTGAGTGACTAGAGTCCTTGAGGAATAGGTACCAGCTAGCCCAAACACTGCCTGGACACCACACAAATCTAGCCTTACACTACATGGTGATTACTAATTCACTTTGAAGTGCCCCAGAAAATAATGCAAACATTAAAAAAGTTGGTACCTCAAGTAGCAGGCCCACCACCACCACCTCCTCGGGGCAACTAGGCTTGAGGAATGAATGAGGATCTTGCCAATGTCATTCAAAGCTCAAGACCAAATTAAAAATAATAACATTTCCACAGTTCTGGTGCCAAGCCGCAGGAATGTCTTCATCAGGGTGATGGCAGATATCTGTGTTTAGCATGGTGCAAGTATATATAGGGATGCCTCCAACATAAGAATCAACTTGATATTCCAGTAAATGAAGGATAACGCTGCACTCCAGACTTACTTGGCATGACTGCCCAATCTATGTCTTATATGGGGAATTTGATAATGAGATGTGAGAGGTTACAATAATGTGTGCTCCGGGAAGCAGTTCTGATTTTGGGCCAATGGAAAGGCAACTTCACTTTGTACCTCGTTTAGGAATGCCCGCTGTTGATTCTTAAAATTATTCAGTTTCACAGCATTGACGTTTCTTACATTATGGAACATTAACAAAAATATAAATTTCAAACAATAGAAGAAAGGTTAATTAGGTCGTCATTTAGCTACATGTAAACAGGTTTTGTTAAATCAAGTGGAAATGATTATACATCATCGGCCTCCACTTTAAAGTACCATCCAAAGTGAGTCCAAGAGCTTTATAGTAAATAGTGTCATAGCAAAACAATTGCTTTTGCAACCAAGAAATACTTGATTGAGACTCATGAAAGTACAAGGAATGATTTATAATGAGGGTGGAACTTTATAATCTAAATTATCCCACACCTGAAAAGAGTAAACCAGTAGGAAACCTAAAATCTGACCATGTGGCTGTGACTGAACACGTATTAGGAATGAACAAATCAGACTGTAAGGTCAAGCTGAGCCTGAACTGATTCTAAAGGCTGAATTGGCTCGACTAAACTCATTTTGAGCCAAGATCATAAAACACAACCTTCTACAAAGGAAACAAAAAACTGTTTCACTCGATGCTGAAGTGGGACAAAATTGCTTTCCCATTAAATAATTCAGGTTTACTTTTCTTATTTTTCGGTTTATATGTTTTTAAAGCTATTGGGATATTTTTTATTTCTTTCAGATACATATTTTCCTTTATTTCAAACTATTCCCGAGTGTCAATTCTTCTTTTATCACTGCCTATTTCAAGTCAAATATGTTGTTTTCTATTCTTGCTTTCATACTTTTAAAGCAGATGGGACAATTTGGTGGGGTGGCTGATCATCTCAGTCCAGGTCTATTTCTACACCCACTTCTAGAAAAAAAATGTAAAGACGGATATTCATCGAGAAAAAAAAACTTTCATTGAAAGCACTAGTTCTTGCTAACATCAAAATGGCTCTTCAGTTTCTATGATCCAGGATAATAGAGCTTCAGGACACATGACAGTGTGACGCATTACAACAAGCCCAATTTTCTTATCATCTAAATTACAATTGTTTATCATTGGTGGGTATCTATTTTCCCTTGGTACTCTTTTCCCTTGGTTTCTGTGGCTATTAGCACTCTTTTCCCTTGGTTTCTGTGGATGTGACTCATCTTTCATACAGACATGGGGAGAATGTGCAAACTCCACATGGACAGTGACCCAGGGCCAGGATCGAACCCGGGTCCTTAGCGCTATGAGGCAGCAATGCTAACCACTACATCACCACTAAGGGACAATTTAGCGTGGCAAATCCATCTAACCTCCACATCTTCGGGCTGTGAGAGGAAACTGGGGCACCCGAAAGAAACCCACAGAGACATAGGGAGAAGGTATAAACTCCACACAAACAGTTACCCAAATCTGCCTTGTCCCTGACCACCCAGTGGCTTCTATTGACCTGTGAGATAAGGGCATTAAAGGGTATGGGGACAAACAGCAATGTCAAGTTGGGGCGACAGTCATAATCTATAAAAGGCCGTGTAGGCTCGAGGATCCACATGGACTATTCCTACTCCTAATCTTATGTACGTTCGTATGTTCAGAGAAAGAAGAAAGAACTTGCACTTGTACAACCAACAAGATCAGGGCAGCAATTTTCTGGGCTTGTTCGCCATGGGCGCAATGCCTGTTTTTGGCCTCCGCGAGAATTAGCAAATTTCCTGGATCCTCCCTGCTGACATAATCAGGTTCACGGCCAGTGAAGGCGTGAACCTGATTATCATGAATTTAAATTCATTTACTTAAACGACTTAGCAGGGTTGCTTCTGGGGATACCAGATGTCCAGCCCCACCCCCCAACATGATGTCACCACTGGTTTCCAAAAATGAAACCCAACGATGATGACCACACCAAGGGCTCGGAGGTGATTATAGCCCTCAGGTTGGCACCTGGGTGGAGTCTCCAGGGAACCCCATTTGGGGTGTGGGGGGGGGTTTCCACTATGTGGGGATGTGGCCAAAGTTGGGGGGTGCGTGGAGCACTGAAGCCCCAATTCGCCGATAATGATGGGGGCGTTTACTTCCACAATGAGATCAGGGCACCCTTTAAAACGGTGCCCCACCTCTGTAAAGCTAGAGTGATGGTGCAAAACATGCCAACCTGCTTTTTTTGACAATGTGTCAGAAGATCTGACGAGAAAAACAAGCTGTTTCTCTGGGGAGAAACACGGCAATTTTCAGACAGAACCTGACACTTTGCCATTTTTGGGGGTAGATTCTGTCCCAGGTCTAAACTCTGCAGTCCTGCCACATCCGGTCTTGAATGGTAGTGGACAATTAAACAACTGGAGAAAGAGGCTCCACAAATATCCCCATCCTCAATGATGGGGGAGCCTAGCACACGAGTGTAAAAGATAAGGCTGAAGTATTCTCAACAATCTTCAGCCAGAAGTGCTAAGTGGATGATCCATCTTGGCTTCCTCCGGAGGTCCCCAGCATCATAGATGCCATTCTTCAGCCAATTCGATGAACTCCATGTGACATCAAGAAATGGCTGAAGGCACTGAATACTATAAAGGCTATGAGCCGGGATATTGTCAGCAAACATCCCCACTTACGACCTTATGACGAAAGAAAGGTCACTGAAGAAGCAGCTGAAGATTGTTGGACCTAGGACATTCCTCTGAGGAGCACTCACAGTGATATCCTGGAGATGCGATGACTGGCCTCCAAAAGCCACAACCGTCTTCCTTTGCAATAGGTAAGACTCAAACCAGCGGAGAGTTTTTCCTTGACTCCCAACGACTCTGGTCAAATGTGGTCTTGGTATCATGGGCAGTCACTCTCATGTTCAACTTGTTTGTCCATGTTTGAACCAAGGCTGTAATGAGGTCAGGAGCTGGGTGACCCTGATAGAACCCAAACTGAGTGCCCGTGAGCAGGTTATTGTTGAGTAAGTGCCGCTTGATTACACTCTTGATGACTCCTTCCATCACTACTGGTGATAAAGAGTAGATTGATGGGACAGTAACTGGCTGGGTTAGATCTGTCCTGCTTTCTGTGTACGGGACATCCTGGACAATGTTTTACATTGCCGGGTAATTGTCCATGTTGTAAGTGTACTGGTACAGCTTGGCTAGGGGAATGGCAAGTTCCGGATCACCACATAGACTGCAGTGGTTCAAGAAGGCAGCTCATCACCACCTTCTTGAGGGCAATTAGGGACGTGGAATGAATGCTGGCCGAGCCAGCGAAGCCCACACCCTTTGAATGAAGAAAAGAATCCTCACATTTCCCTGCTCAGCAAGGTTAATCAAGCATTAAGCAACCTAACCAGTGTGGGTGCCTACAGATTGGCAGCACTATTTAAATGTGGCTTGAACCTTAAAATGAGTTACGTCTCCTAATGGTAAGCAGCATGTAGCTCTATTGACCTTATGCCCATTTTGGGCAGAGGTCAAACATTGTCCCTAATATATTAAGCTGTACTGAGTAAAAATAGCAGCATGATTTGTTGCAAAATGTCACGAGGGTTTGATCTCATCCGAATTGAGGCTAATTAGATTCAATAGTTTTCAAATAATCTCTACGAAAGCTATTAGTGATTTGGGCTCATATACAGTAAATATTTCACATAAAGCCTATACTCAGGTTCAGTACATTCAGTAACTTATGTTTGTGGAAATTATTTCCTCATTAAATGGGAATTTGCAGGAGCCTGTCCATCTGTGTCACTGTTAACTGCTGCTGTCATGGTGCAACATTGACAATTAGCAAAAGAAATACAGGAAGAGCTCTGATTGGATGATGTATTCGGCTTTTGTCTCTTTCAGCTGTACTTTATTTCCTTACATTGTGCCACAAAGGTTCAGTCTGGAGATGGGGGTGGGCACTTACTCCTATTATAGCCTATTATGTCATCACAGATATTAAATCTGTGAACCAGCTAATGCAAACAATTACTGTAGTTCAAATGATATTTTCTGTTCAATTCAGAGCTGGAAGGGATTCTACCTTACTCAGAGGTTTCTATATTTTAAAAACCTAACCAGCAGGGGATCTCTGCACCAGTACAAGTGAAAGGACTGTTAGCATTATAGATATTGGAAATAGTTGGCTTTGAGAAGATTATTCCATAGAATCCCTATAGTGCAGAAGGAGGCTATTTGACCCATCGAGTCTCCACCAACCCTCCAAAAGAGCACCCGACCTAGGCCACAGGCCTATTATTTAAAAATAACAGAGGCAGTGACTTTAAAAAGCTAATAATGCCAGAACTGCTTGGCACATGGACAATCCTTTGGAAAAAATGGTGTACCAGTGTTCTACCAAAATTATATGATATGGAGTATGATGGCATAATGATTATGTAAACAGTCTGGTCACCCAATTACATGAATTCAAATCCTATTATGGAAGCTGGGGTTATGTAAATTGAACTAATTGAAATAAAAATACTGATTTAAAAAGCTAGTATCAGTAATGACGACCATGAAACAATCAGATTAATATTTTACCAGGTTGTTACTGCTGATAACTGTCAAGCTGTCAAGTGAAAGAGCAACATTGTAAAAGCGGAAAAGTCTTCAGATGCATTAGAATAGATTATCCACTGGATAAAGTGCTATTCTGTATTGTACAATGTTGAAAGGCTTATCCAAGTGTGGGGTTGAGAACAATTTTGTCCTGATGACTTCATTCATTCTTTGCAGAAGAGCTCACCCATCTCTTTGACTGTTTGAAAGTTTTAACAAATATGTAAGCTTTACTTCATTCTTTGCAGAGCGAGCAGCTTAACCATCTGTTTAGTTGTTTGAATGCTGTGACAGAATCTTTTAGATGCTTTCAAATGAACTGATCGATTCTGCACTGCAGGATTTGTTTGCTAACTAAAGGAGAATGAGTTTGATGTAATTGACAGACATATGGAGCGGGATTCTGCCTTCTGGGGTGTAAGTCCCAATGCCGGTGGGAAAACCTGCGTCAACCACTCCAACGTCAACAGCCCCCGAAAGTGCGGAATTCTCCGCATTTTCGGGGGCTATGTGGACAGCGGAGAGGTTGGCGCCGTTCCAGCCGGCGCCGAAGGGCTGGCATGAGTTTGTGCATGGGCGGAACGGCCGATGTGATCTCACACATGCGCAGAACGGTTGCCGTGATTCCGTGAATGCGCAGACCGGCCGGCGTATTTTCACGCATGCGCGCTGGCCCTCTTCTCCGCGCTGACCCCTGGGCAATATGGCGGAGCCCTACAGGGACCCGGCATGGATCAAGCCTGCCAGCAGATCGGTAGGCCCCGATAGCGGGCCAGGCCATGGTGGGGGCTCCCCCTGGGGTCGGATCCCCCGCACCTACCCGAAAACTGCCCTGCACACTCACCTGCCAGGTCCCGCTGTGTGTGAGGTGAGTAATTCATGTCGACGGGACTGGCCAAAAATGGACGGCCGCTCAGCCCATTGGGGCCCGGAGAATCGCCGTGGGTGGGGGGGGGGGGGGGGGGCGCTGTCAGGGGCCCCCGACAGACATGGCAGGAATCCCGCTGCCTCTCGAAAAACGGCGCTGGAGAATAGGGCAGCCAGCGTCAGGGCGGGCGGGGCGGGATTCGCGCCTCCAGCCTTGGATTCTCCGACCCGGCGGAAGGTCGGAGAATCTCGGCCATGGAGTGGGATTCTCAGTCGGCGGGATTCTCTGCTTCGCTGGCAGCACACTCGCGCCTATGGATTTCCCGATGACTTGGGGGTGGCCACAATGGGAAACACCATTGGCCGGCTGCCAGGATGGAAGATCTGGCACCTGAGATGGTTCAGTGTATTAACTATTAAGGCTTGAAAGGAGCTATTTGTCTGAGCAGATGAATAGATTCAGATATCGCAAGCTCAGGCCAGATGGTGGGGGAATGAATGTAATGCGACATGAATCCGAGGTCTCGGTTGAGGCCGTATTCATATGTGCGGGGATGCGCTGCACCAGATAAGGGGTCTGGTGAGACATAGAATCCCACCCATTATTTTCTGAAGTTGATCACTGGTGGGTTTTCTGTCCCGCCAACCCGGTTTTCCATTGCAGAGCGCCCCCACCGGCAGTGGGATTCTCCATTCCCGCAGCCAGCCAAAGGGGTTTCCCATGGTGGCCATCCCGGGTGTAGTTGTGCTGCCGGCAAAGTAGAGGATCCCGCCGACAGAGGATCCCACAGAAAGTGTTTTCAAGTGCTTATTTAAATGACGTTTATTTATTTAATGGATTTATGATGTTTTGAAGAGGATAATTGTTTTCAAGTGCTTATCAAGAATAATGTGTGTTTATTTTGACATATTTATGAGTTTTCTATGTACGTCTTGAATTATAGTGGGAAGAGAGGAAAATAGAGTTGAGCCTACAATCAGATTAGCCATTACCTAATGAAATGGCAGAACAGGTTTGAGGGATTGAATGGCCGACCCCTGCTCATAATTTGTATAGTAAGAAGTCTTACAACGCCAGTTTAAAGTCCAACAGGGTTGTTTCAAACACTAGCTTTTGGAGCACCGCACCTTCCTCAGGTGAATGAAGAGGTATGTTCCAGAAAAATAGATATAGACAAAGTCAATGATGCCAGACAATGCTTTGAATGCGAGCATTTGCAGGTAATTAAGTCTTTACAGATCCAGAGATAGGGGTAACCCCAGGTTAAAGAGGTGTGAATTGTCTCAAGCCAGGACAGTTGGTAGGATTTTGCAAGCCCAGGCCAGATGGCGGGGGATGAATGTAATGCGACATGAATCCAAGGTCCCGGTTGAGGCCGTACTCATGTATGCGGAACTTGGCAATAAGTTTCTGCTCGCCGATTTTGTGTTGTCGTGCGTCCTGAAGGCCGCCTTGGAGAACGCTTACCTGGAGATCAGCGGCTGAATGTCCTTGACTGCTGAAGTGTTCCCCGACTGGAAGGGAACATTCCTGCCTGGGATTGTCGCACGATGTCCGTTCATCCGTTGTCGCAGCGCATCTAGCCAATGTACCACGCTTCGGGACATCCTTTCCTGCAGCATACGAGGTAGACAAGGTTGGCAGAGTCGCAAGAGTCTGTACCACGTACCTGGTGGGTGGTGTTCTCACGTGTAATGGTGGTACCCATATCGATGATCTGGCACGTCTTTCAGAGATTGCCTTGGCAGGATTATGTGGTGTCGTGGTCGCTATTCTGAAGGCTGGGTAGTTTGCTGCAAACAATGGTTTGTTTGAGGTTGCGCGGTTGTTTGAAGGCAAGTAGTGGGGGTGTGGGGATGACCTTGGCAAGGTGTTTATCTTCATCGATGACGTGTTGAAGGCTGTGAAGAAGATGTTGTAGTTTCTCCCCTCCGGGGAAGTACTGGACGCGAACGGTACTCTGTCGGTTGCGTCCCGTGCTTGTCTTCTGAGGAGGTCGGTGCGGTTTTTTGCTGTGCCGCGTTGGAACTGTCGATCAATGAGTCGAGCGCCATATCCCGTTCGTACAAGGGCATCTTTCAGCATCTGTAGATGTCTGTTACGCTCCTCCTCGTCTGAGCAGATCCTGTGTATACGGAGGGCTTGTCCATAGGAAATGGCTTGATCACATGACTCTCCATCTCCACATTGTCTTTCACAAGGGACGAGTATCCATCATATTGGCACCTGAGATGGTGAAATGTATTAACCACTAAGGCTTGAAAGTAGCTATTTAGCACAGGGCTAAATCGCTGGCTTTGAAAGCAGATCAAGGCAGGCCAGCTGCGTGGTTCAATTCCCGTACCAGCCTCCCCGAACAGGCGCCGGAATGTGGCGACTAGGGGCTTTTCACAGTAACTTCATTTGAAGCCTACTTGTGACAATAAGCGATTTTTATTTCATTTCATTTCATTTGTCTGAGCAGATGAGTAGATTCTGATTAGCCTCTTGTGCCAGATTCTCCCCGTGTCTGCATGGGATCCTCTGGGTGCTCCAGTTTCCTCCCACAGTCCAAAGGCGGCCTTCAGGACACGCAACAACTTTAGATCGACGAGCAGAAACTTATAGCTAAGTTCTGCACGCATGAATACGGCCTCAACCGAGACCTTGGATTCATGTCGCATTACATTCGTTCCCCACCATCTGGCCTGGGCTTGCGAAATCCTACCAACTGTCCTGGCTTGAGACAATTCACACATCTTTAACCTGGGGTTACCCCTATCTCTGGATCTGTAAAGACTTAATTACCTGCAAATGCTCACATTCAAAGCATTGTCTTGCATCATTGACTTTCTCTATATATATTTTTCTGGGATTTACCTCTTCATTCACCTGAGGAAGGAGCAGTGCTCCGAAAGCTAGTGTTTGAAACAAACCTGTTGGACTTTAACCTGGTGTTGTAAGACTTCTTACTGTGCTCACCCCAGTCCAACGCCGGCATCTCCACTTCATAATTTGAATGTTCATATGTTTGTATTTTTCCATTCACAGATAGAATAACTAACATCATAGGGCTGCATTTTATATGGCATCATGGTCCCCACACACCCATCTTGCCCCTGGCTGAAGAGTCAGGTGGAGCCCACCCATGATCCCAAAACTGCCATGCAGCAATTTATCATTGGGAACAGCATTAATGCTTTCTTGGGAGTAAGGCCCTTCGGGAGCTGCTGGCCAATTGGATGATTGGCCTCTCTCTTGTCCCAGTAGCCAAGAGTGGTGGCCACCGTTGGGACTACAGGGGTGCCAGGTGAGGGGGTTGAGTGGGGATGGGTTGAAAATGACATGGGAGAGTTAAAGGGGGGGATGAAATTGGGGCCGGGCAGCAAGAGTACCTCCGATGGCCACAGGGGCTTTCAATAGAGGTTCCTCCTTCCCACATGGCATGGGCTCCGCCCACCACAGGTTAAATACAGGCAGGGCAAGAAGAGGCCCTTAAGCGGCTTACGAGCCTCAATATGTTCATAGGTCCTGATACCGATCCACCGCAAACAATTTTTGACAAGGTCAGGGCAGGTGGGTTGGGAATGGGAAGCTACCTGCTGGATTTCACATACCCTTTCCCCACCTTCAAACCTGTTGGCACGGCAGCATAAAATCCAGCTCATAGAATCAGAACGTTACAGCACTGATGACAATTTAGCCCAATGTGACCATGTTGGCTCTTTGACATTCAATTAATTCCACTCATCTACTCGTTACCGATAGCCCTGTAAATGCTTTCATTTAAATATTTAACCAATTCTCTTTTGGATGTTACTATTGAATCTGCTTCCACCACCCTTTCAGGCTATGAAGATTTGTTACCGAACATTTATAAAAATTATTACTATTATTATTAACTGTGTCTGTACGCTGTGAGTGCTCGGTTGGTAGCACTGCCTCTGAGTCATAACATTCAGGGTTCAAGTCCCACTCCAGGACAGGAGCACAAAAATCTGAGGGAGTACAGAGGTCGTACTGCACTGTTGTAAGTGCTGTCTTTCAGGCGAGACATAAACTGAGGCCCCACCTGGACTCTCAAGTGGATGTAAAGGAACCCAACGCACTATTTTGAAATAGAACAGAGGAGTTATCCCTGATCTCCTGGACAAAGTTTATCCCACAATTGACATCACAAAAAACAGACTATCTGGTCATTATTGTGTTCCTACAGCTGTATTTCCTACATTACAACACTGAGTACACTTCCAAAATATTTCCCTGGTGGATTAAATGTTTTGAGACAGCCAGCTAGTCATGAAAAATCTTACTTTTGTCATTGCTGAATGATAAATTTGCAAATACATAGCTTTTAACATAAATAGCTTATACTCAGCTAAATAGCAACATATTCAAATATATCATCATGAATATCATACACCTTTATGCAGCTTTAAACATTGGATATTTAAATCTGAATTCATTGATGCAACTATAAAACTAGGCTGAAATCAGCCTTCCCTGATTTATAGTGTTCAATTCTAGACCCAGCTATTGATTTCCATACTCCACCTAAAGAATCCAAAGACAGGCTGACCTCAAAAAAGTATTGATCAGAACGTTATGTCGCCAGCTCAGTGTACAATTAACATACTGTGCACGAAGGTACTATTGTATATAGAGACACCGACCATCTGAGGGGAAAGGTTAAATGCTAAGTGGCAGAGAATTCAGAAATATTGCTGTGATTAGGCCTGTGTAGCCAACAGAGGTCACGGCCACTGGTAAAAGTTGTTGTCAAATAGTGCCAATGTGGTTCACCAGAGTCTTTGTTCAACAAATCTGCATTCTATCTTGTTCTACTAAACCAGCCCCAACTCTAATGGCAAATATTTACTAGTCCCAGGGCTGGGTAAGTGGATTACTGCTTTTGATGTATTCACGCCTTCGAAGCTTCCTGGACCTGAAACTGACCTGCTTCTGTTTGCACTGTATGTTTATACAGGCCACCTGGATTTGCTCTAACTTTGGATTGGATCTAGGAAGGTATGTTTGATGGAAAACCGGAAACTTCCAATTCAGGAGTCCAACTGGCTAGAATGCAGTTTGGAGTTTCATAGCTAATTACAGCATTGTGAAGTTCAGTGGCACCTGATCACCTGAAAACACGTTAGAAGTTTTAGAAGCTTGATCTCATCAAAATGGGCCAGAAAGCAATCCAAATGCCAGGGGAGAATGACAGTGAATGACTTTTTCACTGAGAAATTGTTACTAGGGGCGCAATCTAACGGCCCCATTAGCTGGAGGCACAAATCCCATTATGGACAATAAATCGCAAGAAGGCCAAAACCGAATTTGCGCAGGCAAGATCTTGGTTTGAGATCCTCCCACCCCCTGCCGGTGATGTGATCAGGTTCATGTGATTTCCATTAATTTGAATAAATTTGAATATATTTAAATTACTTACCTCTGTAGCATTAGCCCACAATGGATCTTCTCCCCCGGCAGCGTGACATCACGCCATTGCGAATAACTACTAGTTTTCAGTAGCGAAACCAGTGGTGTTGACCACACTGAAGACAGTGCCAAGTTGGCACAAAAATGGGTAGTGTCAAGTGGGCGCTGCTGGGGGTAACTCTCCTCCCCTTATGTGTTGTCGTGGGAAGAGAGGGCAGATTCCTTATGACTGTGCAGGTGGTTGGGGGGGGGGGTGGGGGAGACTGCCCCCTCATATTTTCATGGTGAGGGGGAGAGTGCCCCCAATACTTCCATGATTTGAGAGGCTGCCCTAAAGCTTGTGGGGGGTGGTCCTCCATATCCGTGGGGGGAACTTATTTTAAACGCAGATAGGGGCACCCTTTAAAGATGGCAGCCTGATCTCTGTCGAGCTGACCTTGCTGGCTCTCTGCGGTCCCACCCCACCAGAGTGATGACATAAACCACACCCCCAGATTCTCTGCGCACATAGTGCCAAAAATCTGTCTTGAAAACTCTGCTGTTTCTGGAGAGGAACACATCGGTTTTCAGACAGAGCCTGACACCATGACAAACTTTGGGAAAAATCTGCCTAGGAATTTTGACTTGGGAATAGTTCCTAAAATGGAGTAAAGAAGAAAGTAGCTCATAACTGCTTAATTGGTAGTTAAAATGTTCTAAATCTGCCTGAACTCAATTTTCCCTATCTTTAAAAAATAAATTTAGAGTACCCAATTATTTTTTTCCAATTAAGGGCAATTTAGCGTGGCCAATCTATCTAACCTGCACATCTTTTGGTTGTGGGGGTGAAACCCACGCAGACACGGGGAGAATGTGCAAACTCCACACAGACTATGGACCAGGGCCGGGATCGAACCCGGGTCCTCAGCGTCGTAGGCAGCAATGCTACATTTTTCCCCATTTAAGTCGATATGAAACTTTCATTGAGTAGATGTGAGATCTGAAAACATTCTAGTTCCAATACCACACTGGCAAATAGTCTCACAGGCAGCAAGTCAAAAACAGGAACTTACCTTCACATGACTGATTTGCAGGGTACTTGATACCTGGCAGGTGATTTGGGGGCAAATAATGAGGCTTGTGGTGCAAATGTTGCTCATAAAATGTAGGCATGAGGAGCTCCAGTAACTGGGGTGCTGAGTTAGACCAGTTAAATGTAGAAGACAAATTCCATTCTGGGTAAAACAAACTGGGCTTTACCTCATGCAACATTTTGCTCTCAGCATCAGTTGATTTTCTACTTCTTGATATTTTCATTTTCTTTACTCTTGCCAATACTTTGTTCATTGTCATTGATTGTTGCTGCCATTTGAGTTGTATCATATACAATTCTGAGGATGGTTGTGTCGTGTTGGGTGTTCCGATGCACAAA
This sequence comes from Scyliorhinus torazame, assembly GCF_047496885.1. Lineage (NCBI taxonomy): Eukaryota > Metazoa > Chordata > Chondrichthyes > Carcharhiniformes > Scyliorhinidae > Scyliorhinus > Scyliorhinus torazame. The sequence continues at coordinate 129,580,850 of NC_092717.1, read as the reverse complement.
TGATCCAACACGGCTGTAGATGGTACAACTCTGTTTTATTGTCTTAAACAATAACAACTACTAACTGCTGGCTGAGGTTTGTGCTTAATCAGCTAACCTGTGGACCCAGCCCTATCACTATCTTGGTGAGGCACTCAGCACATGGTCTATGTCTGAGTGGTGCGCTGTGAGCTCTGTGCTCTGAGCTATCTCCTGGTAGAATGAGCAGGAACTGTGGTGTTCCCTGTTTTATAGTGCATGTGCTCTCACTGGTGATTGGCTGCAATATTGTGTGTGTGTTGGTTGGTCCAACTACCTGTCCATCAGTGTGTGTGTGATTGCACCATGATATGCTGATGTGGGTATAATGACATCCCCCCTTTCTCAAGGATATGTGCCTACATGCTAATAAATAGAAATGTGTACTGAGTGCATCTGAGTATGTGTGTGCAATATTTACAACATGTACATGAGGCTAAACTATATACAGAGGAAGGTGTCAGGTGCAACAGAGCAACGAGGTTGTACCAATAACAGATCAAATGCAATCAGCAAACGACGAGAGAGAACTTCTGGAACGACAAGAAAGAAATACGTTAACAGTACTGTAAAACAATTCAGTGAGTCCAATGTGCTAACAGGCTCATAAGTCAAGTCTCTCAGGTGGGCGACGAATTCAGGTTGACCGCCTCAAGGGTGGGTCAGGATCCACCGGCTGAGGAATGGGCCTGGCCACAGGCGAGAGAGGAAGAGGCAGGGTGGCAGTAAGCTCAACAAAGTCGACATCAGGGACAACAGGAGGGCGTGGCACCGGTGCATGATCACGTAGCGAGTGCGGAACCAGATGAAGGGCCCGCCGATTACGGCGGCGAATGAAGCCATCAGGCATGCAAACCAGGAATGAGAGGGGAGCCACGTGGTGGAGAACTTCAGCGGTTGCCGACCAGCCACCCTCCAGTAGGTGTATGCGGACATTGTCTCCAGGTGTCAGGGAAGGAAGATCAGTCGACCGAGCGTCATGTGCCACCTTCTGCTGAGCACGCTGTTGTTGCATCCTTCGCAGTGCTGGAACATGGTGGGGGGCAGGAACATGAATGGACGGTACAGTGGTCCTGAGGGTGCGACCCATCAACAGCTGGGCTGGCGAGAGGCCCGTGGACAGTGGGACCAAGCGATAGGCCAGCAGGGCTAAACATAAGTCAGATCCGGCATCAGCAGCCTTGCAGAGGAGCCGCTTCACAATGTGGACGCCCTTTTCCGCCTTACCATTCGACTGGGGATGCAAGGGACTGGACGTCACGTGCGTGAAGTTGTATGAAGTGACAAAGGAAGACCATTCTTGGCTCGCAAAGCAAGGCCCGTTGTCAGACATGATGGTGAGCGGAATTCCATGGCGAGCAAAGGTTTCTTTGCCTGCCCGGATGACAGCTGATGATGTCATGTCGTGCAGGCGTATGACCTCCGGATAGTTTGAGAAGTAGTCAATCAGAATAATGTAGTCCCTGCCGAGTGCTTGAAAGAGGTCCACGCCCACCTTCGCCCAGGGGGACGTGACCAACTCATGGGGCTGATGTGTCTCAGGGGGTTGCGCCGGCTGAAACCTTTGGCAGGTGGGGTAGTTGAGCACCATGTTGGCGATGCCATCGCTGATGCCCGGCCAGTACACAGCCTCTCGGGCCCTCCGCCTGTACTTTTCAACTCCGAGGTGGCCTTCATGCAGTTGTTCGAGGACAAGCCAGTGCATGCTGTGTGGGATCACGATCCGGTCCAACTTCAAGAGGACACCATCAATGACGGCCAAGTCGTCCCGGACATTGTAAAATTGTGGGCACTGCCCCTTGAGCCACCCTTCCGTCATGTGGCGCATTACACGCTGTAGAAGGGCGTCAGCCGCAGTCTCACGGCGAATGTGGGCCAGACGTGCGTCAGTGGCCGGCAGATTGGCCGATGTGAAGGCTACTTGTGCGTCGACCTGACAAACGAACCCCTCCGAGTCGGGCGGTGTTAACCGCCCTGGACAGAGCACCTGCGATGATGAGATCCTTCCCCGGGGTGTAGACAAGTTGGAAGTCGTACCTCCGGAGCTTGAGCAGAATGCGCTGGAGGCGAGGGGTCATATCGTTGAGGTCCTTCTGAATGATGCCGACCGGGGGTGATGGTTGGTCTCCACAGTGAACTGCGGAAGACCATATACATAATCGTGAAATTTGTCGATGCCTGTCAACAAGCCTAGGCACTCCTTTTCAATCTGCGCATAGCGCTGTTCTGTGGAGGTCATGGCCCGCAACGCATAGGCGACCGGGGCCCATGATGCGGTGTCGTCCCGTTGCAGGAGTACCGCCCCAATGCCGGACTGGCTGGCGTCAGTTGAGATCTTTGTGTCCCGCGTGGTATCGAAACCGCCAATACCGGGGCGGTGGTGACCTTGACCTTAGGCTGCTCCCATTCACTCTGGTGTGCGGGCAGCCACTGGAATTCCATTGTCCTTTTGACCAGGTGGCGAAGAGCAGTCGTGTGCGAGGCAAGGTTAGGAATTAACTTCCCCAGGAAGTTGACCATCCCGAGAAAGCGCAGCACTGCCTTCTTGTCTGACGGCTGCTGCATGGCTGCGATGGCTGCCACTTTTTCGGCATCCGCCCGCACACCTGACCGGCAGATGTGGTCCCCCAAAAACTTTAGCTCAGTCTGGCCAAAAGAGCACTTGGCTCGGTTGAGGCGCAGGCCCTGATCCCGTATCCGTGCAAAGACACGCTGGAGACGACTGATGTGCTCCTGTGGTGTGGTGGACCAGATGATAACGTCGTCTACGTAGACGCGTAACCTTTCGATGCCCTCCATCATCTGTTCCATGATGCGATGGAACACCTCGGAGGGCGAGATGAAGCATCCTATTGTAGCAGTATCTGCCAAATGGAGTGTTGAAAGTGTACAGCTTCCTGCTGGACTGATCCAATTGAATCTGCCAAAAGCCCTTCAAGGCATCAAGCTTGGTGAATATTTTTGCCCGAGCCATTTCGCTCGTGATTTCTTCTCGTTTGGGTATGGGGTAGTGTTCCCTCATAATGTTGTTATTCAAATCTTTTGGGTCGATACAGATCCGGAGCTCGCCGGAGGGCTTCTTGACGCATACCATGGAGCTGACCCATGGCGTTGGCTCCGTGACCTGGGTAAGCACTCCTTGGTCCTGCAGGTCCTGCAGCTGCTGCTTGAGACGGTCCTTGAGTGGTCCTGGGACTCTACGAGGTGCGTGAATGACCGGGGTGGCATCCGGTTTGAGCCGTATTCTGTATGTGTAGGGCAGTGTGCCCATGCCCTCGAAAACCTCCTGGTTGTGCGCGAGGAGTGAGTGGAGCTGCACCCTAAAGTTTGCATCCGGGAATCGGACGTGCCTTCTGGAGACAGAGTGTGTACCCGCTGAACGAGGTGGAGGATCTTGCACGCCTGTGCGCCTAACAGAGAGTCCGTCGAGGATCCAACTATTTCAAACGACAATGTGGCTTTGTGTGAGTTGTGTATAACCTCGAGCTGGCAGGACCCCGTTGCCGGGATGACCTTTCCATTGTAGTCAACCAGCTGACAGTGGGATGGCAGAATCGGTGGTTTAACCTTCAAGGTCTGGAAGGCTGACCATGCGAGGAGATTGGCGGAGGCACCAGTGTCCAAGTGAAATGTGATCTGTGATCGGTTGACCGTTAGGGTGGCACACCACTCATTGCCCGGATCAATGCTGTGCACTGGCAGCGGCTGGCGGTTCCGACTTGGGGACATCCGGTTCTTGTGGATTACTGCAACGCGGAAGGGCTCCCTGTCTTCGGTATCGCTGGTCTGCATACTATCTGGATATGACTCAGTGTATGGGGGCTGAATTGCCCGCATGTCCCTGCGAGGCTGGCGGAATTGTTGGGAGTTGGCAGGTTGAGCTGCTCGACAGCAGGCTGCGTAGTGGCCCATCCTGCCACAGCGGAGGCATTGTCGCGCTTTGGCCGGACATCGCCGCTTTCAGTGGGCGGAGCCACAGTTGCTGCACATCGTGATGTCATGGCGTTCGTTGCGCCACCGCGCATGCATGGTGCGGTCCTGCGTAGAGCGCGCCTGCGCATCATATCCCTTTGCGTCAACGTCCCCTCTATTGGCACGTACAAATGCGGTAGGTCTCGGAAAGCACGCGAAATGGCCGCCCTCGTCCGGACCGCGGGCCGGGAGGAACCCAATCGACTGGACCCGCTCGGCCTCGTCGGACCCGTGCCATGCCGTTTCGGCCGCCTAGATTTGGGAGTACCAGCTGGTCGCGTTCTCATGGAAGACGTAAGGTCTCGATGGCAGTCGCTAGGGTGAGGCGCTATATTTTGAGTAGCTGCTGGTGTAGGGTGTCCGAGGTGACCCCAAAAACTATCTGATCCCGTATCATGGAGTCGGAAGTGGCCTCATAGCCGCAGGACTGCGCGAGGATAGGGAGGTGAGTCAAGTAAGATTGAAAAGGCTCATCCTTACCCTGCAGGCGCTGCTGGAAGAGGTACCTCTCGAAGCTCTCATTGACTTCCACGCTGAAGTGTTCCTCGAATTTTAGAAGCACCGTCTTATATTTAGTCTTGTCCTCGCCTTCCGTGAATGCCAGGGAGTTATAGATGTGGATGGCATGTTGCCCCGCTGTGGAGAGGAGGAGGGCGATCTTCCTGGTGTCCGATGCATTCTCCCTGTCTGTGGCTTCTAGGAAGAGCTGGAAGCGCTGTTTAAACAGCTTCCAGTTGACGCCAAGGTTTCCAGCGATTCGGAGCGGCTGCGGCGGGCTGATGGTTTCCATGGAGCAGGATGGCGGATTTCTGAAAGGGTGCAGGTGGGTCTCACAGTCGCTGGTTAGATTCCACTACTGGTATCATGTCGAGTTGGGTGTTCCGATGCACAAATGATCCAACACGGTTGTAGATGGTACAAATCTGTTTTATTGTCTTAAACAATGACAACTACTAACTGGTGGCTTAGGTTCGTGCTTCACCAGCTAACCTGTGGACCCAGCCCTATCACTATCTTAGTGAGGCACTCAGCACATGGTCTATGTCTGAGTGGCATGCTGTGAGCTCTGTGCTCTGAGCTATCTCCTGGTAGAATCAGCGGGAACTGTGGTGTTCCCTGTTTTATAGTGCGTGTGCTCTCACTGGTGATTGGCTGCGATGTTGTGTGTGTGTTGGTTGGTCCAACTACCTGTCCATCAGTATATGTGTGATTGCACCATGATATGCTGATGTGGGAATCATGACACCACCTCACCGGGTGGCACTGCTGAGGCTTCACAGCTGCCAGCTTTCTGATTGGATCAGCGGCATCAGGAACTCACCCATTGTGGCCTGGAAGGTGTACAACTGGGAGGCCCACTGTCGTAAAATTGCTGAACCGTCCCACTGCCAACAAGTGGAGCTCGGAACCTAATTCTCCTGATGTCAGGGCCTTGAAGCCTCTTGGCAAAATTCAGCCCACAGAGTACTCAGTTATCTTTCAGCTTTTACATTTGGAAGGAAGATTCAAAAGCAGTAATATAAACCTTCCTCTATACTGATCATTATAAAATGACTTTAGGAGACGAAAGAAAACATAATTTAAATTCAGTGACCAAGCACTTTACCTATATGATGAAAGATCAATGATGCAGTTCCACCTGTTGTTTTAGTGTTGAGGGTCTGGTGACTGATGTCATGTAATGTCAACAGAACAGGGCAATGAGGGGAAATAAACCACTGTGAGTAAACCAGTACTCCTCCCAGAACCAAGAGAGCCACAGAGGGCTGGTCCGAGTCCAGGACGGGTTTCCTGGTGCCGATGTCAGTGGGGTATCAGTGCACTACAGCAAGGTCACTTTGAGGACACAATGTGGAGAGTCTCTGAGTCATTTTCAAGTCACTGAAGAAAGACAATAGAATGGAAGTGCGAGGTCTCAATGTTCTTTTAGTAGTGTCTGCCTCTGCTAAATAAACTGCAGCTGAACACTTTGTGATGGCAAACAACACTCGCTCAATCTAATCAATCTATTTACTGAATGTAGTCAGAAAGTTAGCTCTCAACTTCAAACTTGGCAAATGAAATGAACTTTAAATCAAGGTATTACCATGAGTAGCAAAATAAAGTTTATTTTAAGTGCAGAACGACTTTGAAATCTCAGGGTTAGAGAAGGACAGGTTGAAGATTTATTGATAGTTTATTCACATGTTCTATTTTTAGGACAATGAGACACCTAAATGTGATACTTTGACATAGCTGCCCATATGCATTATTTTCACTTTGGGGTGCTGTAATTGTGAAGTACAGTAGTTGTGATGAAACAATATAGGAAGGATTTAGCGATAGAACAGAAATTTTAAAAAGATATTTGGAGAGCATCTTGTTACTTCTCAAAGCATTTAACATCCATTGACCTGGACTGTGGTCAGAGTAGTGGTGAAACTATCAGCACTCACTTTTCTTACGTAGTAAATCACACAGAAGCTTCCATTGTTTGCACATAGGTGGTTAAACTCAGAAATTAGGAAGTAGCTGTATGATTTAACCAGTTCCAATGCAAGCTTCATTATTTTGCTACCTCACTGAGAAATCTAATGCACATGATGGCTGTGAAGTTACAAACTTAGATACCCATTAAACACACCTGAAACGTTGGGCTCCTGCATTCAAATGTAAATTAATTTTAATGACTGTCTTAATTACTCTCAAACAAATTGTCAAGCGCTGAAAATTTACTTTGCTAAGTAAATTATACTGACTTTATTCTGATTTTATTAGTTTTTTGGAAATATATGTGGCTGCGATTCTCCGGCCTCGTTGCACTCTCCCTCGAGCGAATCGAGATCGCTGAAAAGCGGGAGAAGCTGAAAATGAAAATCAAGCCAGGCGCCAAACAGTTTGCGATCCAACTGGCCTGCTCCCGTGGGCGAAATCAGGATCTCACCGTAGCGTGGCGAGAAACCAATTATCACCACTTAAGCCCTATATCCATACAATTAATGAGAGCGATCCCATATCCAACGGCCTCGAGTGATTCAACGGCCTCCCCAGCAAGTGGTCACGCTGGTACCAATTAGTACTACTTTTGAACACCGTGAACCTGGCGGAAGGGCTTCTGTGGCGAGCCGAGGAGGTGAGTAACCATCTTTGCTCACAGGCAAAGAACCCAGGGGTGCTGGGCTTGCCACCTCAGTGCTCGAGGGGGTGAGGACCCTCAGCAGGGGTGGGCCACCATGGGAGGCTGGAGGGGAGACACTGGAGGTAGGCAACCAAGGGGCAACCATGGGTGGCACCAGCATCCAACCCCTGGATTGTGTGAGTCTGTTCTGGGGGGCAACCCTTGTCTCTGCCCATCTGCCCCACTGACCACCCATAACCCCCATCGACTGCCGAGGTCTCTGGCCGTGCGGCTGAAGGTTATTGCTAAAAGGGAATTGGCAATCGTGGTTATGTGAGCACTTCACACATCCCAAGTGAATTCCCGTGGGTGGGCGGGCCATGTAGCATGTGGGAGTCATTGCCTAGTATCCTAATCACACCTTGATGGATGGACACTAGACCTGAACCGTGCAGGAGACAACACCACATTCGCAGCAGCCAACATCCGAACACCCAGGGTCTGTATCACATCACTCCAGGATGCTGCAACTGTGTCGGCACTGTCAACAGGTCACTGTCAAGGGCAGGTGGGTGATGATACCCCACAGAGAGCTGGGTGCCGGAACTCCTCAATCATGCCTGTCTGCTGAGCGCTTGCTCACACTCATCACCTGCACGTGGTGTACAGGGAGGAGGGGGAGGGGAGGGGGGTGCCTGGTGAGATGGGCTAAGGGTTCGGAGGTCAGCCCGCATTGTGGAAGAAAGTGACAGAGGTGTAATAATGGTGTTTATTGTGTTATACAATTCCCCACTCTCCCAATGGTGCTGCTCCCCTACCCCTACCCTCCTCCTCCTCACTCCCTTCACTACCTTCCCCTCCTCCCCCTCTCCCGATGCCTTCAGTGATCCTCGATGTGCTTGGCCTTCCTATCTTTACTCTTTGTCTAGGTGTGTCCCCAGGATGCACATCAGAGGTGGAGGCAGCCAGTTGCTTCCCTCATTCCGTGGCCTTCGATGCCCCTGAGGGCGTCCTCAGGGGGCTCTGAGGCCGGAGGGCCCTGGCACACTTGTCAGCGGCACATGCACAGCCATACCGCCCTGTCCAGTGTGCTGACTGTGAGGTGTGGCCTTATCAGAGGGGTGGAACTCTGGGGACCTGGTGCCCACCGTCGCCATTCCATGGGACAGACCCGGGTTGCCACCCACCGCCCCCTCCTCACGGTCGGTGCCCCATAGTGTCCTGGGGTTCACCTCGGGATCGCGGGCTGCTGGTTTGAGTCCCGACTGCCTCTGCATCATCTGGCTCTGCCAACCCTGACGGCTCCTGGTGCCTGCACCATCGTGTTGATGCCCTTGCCAATGCTCCTCAGTGACTGGGCCTTGCTCTGCAGCACCTTGGCAATGCCACCTGCGACTGGGACAAGCTCCGCAGCACCTTGCCCATTCTCATCTGCCTTCAGAGACCTATTTACAAATATGCCAAGATCTCTTTGTTCCTCAGGGCTTCCCAGTATGGTACCATTCATTGAATATTTCCTTGTAAAATTGCTCCTTCCAAAGTGTAACCCCTCACACTTGTCAGGATTAAATTCCATCTGACACTTTTCTACCCGTTTGACCATCCTGTCTATATCTTCCTGTATCCCAAGACTCTTAGCCTCACTGTTACCCACTCTGCCTACCCATAAGATATAGCAGCAGAATGAGACCATTCAGCCCATCGAGTCTGCTTCACCATTCAATCATGGCTGATATGTTCCTCATCCCCATTCTCCTGCCTCCTCCCCATAACCCTTGATCTCCATATTAATCAAGATATCCCCTTATTAATCAAGCATACCAGATTTGTGCTTGAGGTAATGTTACCTACAGGGCTACAGACCAAGAGTTGGAAGGTGGAATTAGACAGAATAGTTATTTCTTAGAAACTAAAAACCAGGAGCAGAAGTAGGTAATTTAACCTCTCGAGGCTTCTCCACTGTTCAATATAATCATGGCTGATCTCATCATGGTCTCATCTCCACCGTCCTGCCTGTTCTCCATAACCCTTCAACTCATTATTAATTAAAGATCTGACTAACTCCTTCTTAAATTTACTCAAGTTTCTCCTCATCTCTGTTTTAAATTTGCTACGCCTTATCCTGAAACTATGACCTCTTGTTCTAGAATGTCCCACAGGAATCATCCACTCTACATCTACTTTATCCATACCTTTTATCATTTTATATAACTCAATTTGATCTCCCCTCATTCTTCTAAGCTCCAGAGAGTATAGGCCTAAACTGCTCAATCTCTCTTCATCTCTGGAATCAATCTAGTGAACCTCCTCTGAACTGCCTCCAATGCCACTACATCTTTCCTCAAATAAGGGGACCAAAACTGTGCACAATACACCAGGTGTGGTCTCACCAATGGCTTGCAAAGTTGCAAAAATACTTCCTTACCTTTATACTCAATTCCTTTAGCTGTAAATGCCAACATTCCATTTGCTTTTTTTATTACCTGCTGTACCTGCATGTTAGTTTTCTGTGACTCATCCAGGAGGACACCCAGGTCCCTCTGCACCGGAGCTCCCCAAAGTCTCTTCCCATTTCGATAATAAGTTGACTTCCCATTTTTCTGAGCAAACTGGATGACCTCACACTTATCCCTATTAAATTCAATCGACCACATTTTGGCCCACTCACCCAACTTATCTTTATCCATTTGTAAGGTTCTTATTTCTTCATTGCAACTTACTGTTCCACCTATTTTAGTGTCATATGCAAATTTGGCTATAGAACCTTCTATCCCTGTATCCAAGTCGTTAGTATAGATTGTAAATCACTGGGACCCAAGGACCGAACTCCATGAAACCACACCAGTTACATCCTGCCATCCAGATAAACACCCATTTATCCAGAATCTCTGTCTTCTGTCCATCAGCCAGTCTTCTATCCAAGCTAATAAGTTACCCCTAATCTCATGTGATCAAATCTTGTGTATTAGCCTTCTTATCGAATGCCTGCTGGAAGTCCAGATATACTACGTCGACAGGTTCCCCATTATCCACTTTGCTTGTTACATCTTCGAAGAACTCTAGCAAATTAGTCAAATATGATTTGCCCTTCATAAAACCGTGCTCACTCTGATAGATAATGCCTTGACTTTCCAAATGTCCTGATATTACTTCCTTAATAAGAAGGAGGGATATCCTGTACTAAAGTGGAAGGGAGGAATGCAAAGATTGATATATATTTTGTTAAATCCCTCCATAGTCTCACTCCTTCCCATCTGTGTAATTGCCTCCAACCCCACAATCCTCAGAAATATCTATGTTGCTCTGATTCTGGCCTCTTGAGCATCTCTGATTTGAATACCTCCTGGTGACCATGCCTTCAGTTGCCTCGACCCCAAGCTCTGGAATTTTCTCCCTACAACTCTCTGCCTTTCTACCTTGCTTTGTGCCTCCTAGAAACTCCTTAAGAGCTATCTGTTTCACCAAACATTTGGTCATCTGACCTGGCTTGGTGATATACTTTGTTTTATGAGGCTCCTGTGAAGAACCTTAAGGTGTTCCATTATATTAAAGACACTCTATAAATATGTAATAATAATCAATAATCTTCATTATTGTCACAAGTAGGCTTACATTAACAATGCGATGAAGTTACTGTGAAAATCCCCGAGTCGCTACACTCCGGCGCCTGTTCGGGAAAACTGAGGGAGAATTCTGAATGTCCAAATCACCAAACGGCACATCTTTTGGGACCTGTGGGACGAAACCGGAGCACCCGGAAGAAACCCATGCAGACATGGGGAGAACGTGCAGATTCCGCACAGACAGTGACCCAAGTTGGGAATAGAACCCGGGTCCCTGGCGCTGTGAAGCAACAGTGCTAAACACTGTGCTACCATGCCGCCCATGTTGTTTTTATACAAATTGTTTCTGTAATGTGACAACACTGGATATCATAAATATCAAAAATGTCCTGGAAAGTGAACTAGATAATATTTAAATATACCTTGGTAAATATTTTAAAATCAAATCTTTGTTATGGAAATTTCAGTTCCCCTTTCTGTGAGCCCTGATCTTCCTTTTCTGTATATATTGACATATCGGAAAATTTTAATGTTGACTTTCTGTCTGATTTATCACTTAGCTTCTCCATTTCATGGAATCACATCAATTTTGCTCAGAAATACCAGGATAGGAATTACGACCCATTATAAGGCAGGTAATTGGTGATGTGTTTGTTATATGCACCAGAGCCAAAGGACTTGGATTCGACTCAAATTAAAACTCAAGTATTATCCCCACATTACAGGAATTAATGGCAACAGATGTGACTGGCAATGATTGTCCATAATGCCATGTCATCAATAACTACTCTTGTGAAATAGATTGACTACATCTCTAATTTGCTTCTATGCATTGATGAGGAAAACATGTTCATGATGATGTATTTCAATTCTGCTGGAATTTATTTGTATATGTTCATGGGATGTGGGCATCTCTGGAAAGGCAAATATTTGTTATCCAGCCCCAATTTCCCAATTACCCTTGAGAAGGTGGTAGTGAGCTGCTTCTTGTCTTGGGTCCCAGTGAAGTCCATGTGGTGTAGTTCATCCCATGGTGCTGTTACGTACGGAGTTCCAGGATTTCGCATCAGTTGTGAATAAAGAATGGTAATACGTCTGTGACCTGTAAGGGAACTTTAATTTGAGGTGTTCCCTCACATCAAATATCTTTGTCCTTCTGGACATTATAAGTTGCAGATTGGGAAATGGTTTTTAAGAAGCCTTGAAGCGTTGGTGCAGACCACTCTGTTGATACTTCTATTGCTACTGTGCAATAGTGGTGGAGGAAGTGAATGTTTAAGGCATTAGTTAAGGTGCCAGTCAAGTGGGCTGCTTTGTCTGAGATGTTATTAAACAACATAGAAAAATAGCAGCAGCACTAGGCCATTCGGCCCATCAAGTCTGCTCAGCCATTCACTTAGATCATGGCTGATCATCTACCTCAATGCCACTTTCCTGGCTATCCCTATATCCCTTCTATCATTAGAACCCAGGAATCTATCGATTTCTGTCCTGAACATGCTCAGTGATTAAGCTTCCACACCCCTCCGGGATAGAGAATTTTAAAGATGTAATTTGCCACTTATATGTCCAAGCTTAAATACTGTCCAGGTCTTGCTGCATGCAGACACAGACTGTTACATTATCTGCAGAGTTGCAAATGGAACTGTGCAATAATCTCCACTTTTGACCTTATAATAAGAAAGTCATTTTGAAGCTGCTGAAAATGGTGGGCCAGAGGACATTTACCTGAAGAAATCCTGCAGTGATTTTCTGGGACAGAGATAATTGGCCTCCAACAAGCAACTTAATGGTGAAGCTGTAGATGTGGCGTACTTGGATTTCCAAAAGAATTTGATAAGGACCCAGAACAAAGGTAACTGCACAAAATAAGAGTTTATGGTGTTGGGGATAACATATTAACATGACTATAGGTTTGGTTAGCTAACAGGAAGCAGAGAGTAAGGGATTAATGGGTTATGTTCAGGTTGGCAAAATGTAACCACTGCAGTGCCACAGAGATCAGTGCTGGGACTTCAACTATTTACAATCTGTATTACTGACTTTCATGAAGGAACTGAATGTATGGTTGCTATATTTGCTGATGACACAAAGATAGGTAGGAAAGTAAGTTGCGGAGAGGACATAAGGGACGGGATTCTTCGATTGGCAACGGCAAAATCACATTCGCCGATCGGCCGGAGAATCTCCATTTACGCCAGAATCGGAGGCAGCGCCTTTTTTTATGGTGCTCCGCCCCGTCAAAAACGGCATACTTGGAGAGTACGCCGTACACCTTATGGACAGCCTCAGGATGTCACCTGAGGCTCTCCCTGATGCTCCGCCCCCGATGGGCAGAGTCCCCGACGGCGTGGGACACATGTGCTCACACCGTTCGGGGACCTCGCGCGGCGGCTGCGGACTGAGTCCAGTGCAAGCCACAGTCGGGGGGGGCATTCTGCTGGCAGGGGGCATTCGTCGGAGGCTGGGGGGACTGGTGGGGATGGCCCATGGGTGATGAGGCTGGTTACAGGAGGCCAGGTTTTGGCAAGTCCGTTCCGTGCGCGGCCGGCGCCATGTTGCACGGCGCGGCCGCCGCAGGGCGCCACCGTGCGCATGCGCGGCCACGGACCCGGACATTCTCCAGCACTATCCGCAGATAAAGCTGGGGGTTTTGTGCTGTGCAGCTGTTAGCCTCCCACCGAACAGAGGATCGGTGCGGGGGCGGCGCCGCCTTTCTGGTCATAAGGCCAGACCGATCCTGTGGACACAGCCGCAAGACCAGGGAATCCAGCCCAAGAAGTCTGCACAGGAGTATAGTTGGGTTAAGTGAGTGGACAAAAAAGTGGCATTTGGAGTATAATGTGGGAAAATGTGAATTTGTCCACTTTGGCAGTAAGAATAGAAAAGCAGCCTGTTATCTAAATAGAGAGAGATTGCAGAACCTGAGCTCTGTCCTGGTACATGAATCACAAAAGGTTAGTAATCAGATCTAGCAAGTGATTAGGAAGGCAAATGTAGTGTTGTCATTTATTGAAAGAGGACTGGAATATAAAAGTGGGGAGGTTTTCCTGCAATTGTACAGGGCATTAGTGAAACCACATGTGGAGCACTGTGTACAGTTTGACCTCCTTACCTAAGAAAGGACATAATAGCATTAAAAGCAGTTCAGGGAAACTTAGAATCCCTACAGTGCAAAAGGAGCCTATTTAGCCTATCGAGTCTGCACAATCCTCAGAAAGAGCACACTATCCAGGCCTGCTACCCTATCCTATCCCCGTAACATCACCTAACCTACACATCGTTGGACTATGGGGGAAACCGGAGCACCCGCAGGAAACCCACACAGTCACGGGGAGAATGTGCAAACTCCACACAGAGAGACCCAAGACCAGAATCGAACCTGGGCCCCTGGCACTGTGAGGCAGCAGTGTTAACCACCGTGCCACCGTGTCGCCCAGAAAGTTCAGCCGACTGACTCCTGGGATGAACGGGTTATCTTATAAGGAAAGGTTGGATGGGCTGGGCCTATATCTATTGAAGTTTAGAAGAATCTCATTGAAACATAAAGAACTTGTAGGGACTTGTCAGGTGACTGCTGAGAGGAAGGCCAGGATTTTCCACTCCGCTGGCGGCAGTCATCACAGCGGGTGTGAACGGAAAATATCGGGAGGCCGCAAAAATCAGTTTCATGTCATCATGAGGCCAGTTTGCGGTCGTTCACGCCACCCCTTAGTGGCGGGTCGCCGCACATCAGGCACCTAATTTCAATACTTTGGCATTTTGTTATAAACTCCATTCACTGAATCATTCCCTCTTGCTGGATCATGGGCTCACGGTGGCATGATTTCACACCAACCTGTTTTACGCTGGTACAGAAGTGACGTGCACCTGGCAACTTGTACTTCGCTCTGGACTTTGAAGTTTCTTCAAGGCAGCACTCATGCTCAACTGCGCCAGGTTTTGCAGGCAGCGCCACATCACTTTTAGGGGGGCTCACATACAAGTCGCTACTTACCGCACCAGTGGTAAGGTGGACGTGGCTTTTCAACAGCTGCACTCTTATTTGGAGATGTGGGGAGGGTGGTATCCCAGGTGTGTGTGGGGACACATGGTGACCTGTGCAAGCAGCGTCATGAAGGTGAGGCCTGAGGAGGTAGTCTTCCGAGGAGATGAGGCCAGATGAAGATGTGAGGGTGTGTGTGTGAGAGAGTGAATGGTGATGTCCCTTGACCTGGTAGTGAAAGTGAATGAGGTGACAGTAAATGTGTGATAGCCTTGTGAGTGTGTGAGTTTAGAATGATGAGAGGGTTGCTTTACCCGGATGGCACGGATGAGATTATTCATCCTCTGACCGCACTGGGTGGCCAACCTATACAAATGCAGCGGTGACACTGACCACCACTGCCACTGCCTCTCAGTCAAAGTGGCGAGATTGCTGAACCTCCTACGCCTAGAGTAGTGACAGAGGACATCACAGCCGGCCTCCAAACGGCGCTCCTCGAACGGGTCAGTGAACTCTTCTTGGCTTTCAGTGCCATGTCTTCACTGGACCAGTTCTGGGCTGCAAGTATTGTGAACTGTGTGCATGGCTGCAGTTTAGAGATGGCACCCAGAGTGAGGAACTGGTGAGGTAATGGCGTGGTGGGTGAGACAACTTGTTCCCTGTTTCTGCATAATTAATGAGGTGGAAAGTGTATGATACAGCACAAAATGGGGGAAAATTCTTTTTTCAGGCCCGCTACTGCACTTAGTGTAATACAGGGAAAACTCCGCCTGATGTTTCACTTTATGGAAGAGACTGAAACAAGGGAACATAGTTAAAAATCAGGGTCTCCCACTTACGATGGAGATGAGGATTTTCTTTATCTCTGAGGGTCATTTGTCTGTGAAACTCTTCTCTCCAGAGAACAGTGGAGATAATTTGAACTAAGTTCTGCTGGGGTTAGCTGCATGGTGGCACATGGTGGGCCGGGTCAATCGCCGGATGGTCCTGCAAGAAACAACACAGCATGCATACAGGCGGACGGGGGTGGGGTGAGGGGTGGGGTGAGGTGAGGGGTGGGGTGAGGGGTGGGGTGAGGGGTGGGGTGTGGGGGTGGGTTGTGGGGGTAGGGTAGGGGTGGGGTGTGGGGTGGGGTGTGGGGGTACAGTGAGAGTGGGGTGAGGGGTGGGGTGTGCGGGTGGGGTGAGGTGAGGGGCTGGGGCTAGGCAGGGGGGTCTCACTTGGTGGTGGGCCCCCGATCTCGGCATGGGCAACCTCCCGGTCCTCGGGTCCGCCAGCTACATCCGCTCTCTGTTCATGCACAGTGAGGGGGCGCAATTCAGGAGCACCCCCTCTGGTTTTCTCCCGCTCTCATCGGTTTTGGGTGCTGTTATCCTGGCCGGGGGAGGTGGGGGGCACACAAACATCAGCAGTGCTAGGCGGTCCAATGCATGCAGCCCAGCAGTTAGGTCTATGTTGGCATAGGTGGACAGGTCATCCGGCCAATGCCGCTGGCATGGGTGGGTGCAGCCATGTGGGTCACGGCTGGGGCTGTACCATCCCCCTGGGGAGGGGGGGCAGTGTCACGTGTGGGGAGTAGGAGGGTTGGTGCCATGGGCACAGTTCTGGGTACTCACCCTTGCTGCCCTGAGTAGGTCGTTCATCTTCTTGCGACACTGCTCGCCTGTCCTGGGTGTCAGCGCAATGGCGCTGATGGCATCACCCACCTCCCTCCACATACACCGAGCTAAGTTGGCTGCGACCCTATGGCCGGGTTCGGGGTACAGATCCCCCATCCTCTGCTCGACGGCGTCCAGGAGCTTTTCGATGTCGCGGTCCCTGAACCGGGGCGCTGCGCGGCGGGTGGTCAACATGTATCGTCGGCTGTGTGTGGGGTCGCGTCTATTTGAGTGCGCTGAGGCGCACATCTCTGATGCCGGTCTGGGGCCGGGCCCACGCATTTCCCGTAGCGTCCGTGCTAGCCCCTTCTGGCCCGTAGAATCGCTGTGCTTCGAGGCCCATAGGTGCCGGCGTGAACCGCTCCGGTGGTTTACGCCGGCGTCAACACTTAGCCACCGGCTTGCAGAATCCCGGCCTTTATGCCTATGAATTGGGTCGGCCTACCAACCAGATATGGATCCACATGAAAGTAGTGAAAATCATATAAGAGGGCATTCATAGACTTTGCCACCATTGATAGTCAGAGAATGGCATTGGCAGAAACTGAAAGCAGGTTTTTAAAAAATTCATGGAATGTAGATGCCACTGGCTGGGCCAGCATTTATTACCTATCACTGTTTCTCCTTGAACTGAATGGCATAAGAGACCACTTCAGGGGTGTTTACAAGTCAACTACATTGCTGTGAGTCACATGTAGCCAGACCAGGAATGTCCATTAATGGACTGAAGGACATTAGTGAACCAGATGGGGTTTTATGGTCATTGTCAGATTTTTAATGAATTCAAATTTCACCATCTGCTGTGGTGAGATTCACACCTGAGTCCTCACACTGGCTCTCTGCATTACTAGCCTCGGGACAATACCACTGATAATAATAATAATCTTTATTATTGTCACAAGTAACCTTACATTAACAGTGCAATGAAGTTACTGTGAAAATCTCCTCGTCGCTACACTTCGGCGCCTGTTCGGGTACACAGAGGGAGAATTCAGAATGTCCAATTCACCTAATAAGCACGTCTTTTGGGACTTGTGGGAGGGAGCGAGAGCACGCAGCGGAAACCCACACAGACACGGGGATAATGTGCAGACTCCCCACATACAGTGACCGAAGCTGGGAATTGAACCCAGGTCCCTGGAGCTGTGAAGCAACAGTGCTAACCACTGTGCTACCGTACCACCCCTGCCACTATCTAGAATGTGATACATGATTATGAGGGAGACGAGCAAATAGAGAAAAACAATGAAAACAAGAATCTAACATTGAAATAAAGAAATGGTATATATTGCCCAGTTTGTAAGGACAGTTTAAATGAATAGCTCATAAAATAGTACAAAACTGAAAAGTAGGTATCATTAGTAAAGAAAATAGAATTTTATTAGCGTTAAACCATATTGAGAGAGGACGCCTATAATAATCCTGTCATCAACTATTTTATTGCTAAGGAGTTTAAAATAGTTTCTCCTGAATTCAGTGTGAATCAAGCTTTGCTGCCCATATTTAAACAAAAAGTCATGAAGTCTGGAGTTGTGGCCAGATTTCCTCTGCAAGGTGAGGTGTGGCCTACACTAAGTGTTTGGGACTGTATGAAATGGACACACCTTCTGCAAGAGAGCCTAAAGCTGGAAAGCAGCCAAGGAGCCAGACGCCAGGCTCTATACTCTAGATGGTGGGAGAGGTCAGTCAGCCCGGCTATACAATAGTATTATCTGAGGCCAACGACTGCAACAGAAACTCAGAATACTTCCTGTCCTCATGGCTGCAAGACAAACTGTCCGGCTTTCAGCCTCATTCTGTCACTCTGGCAACCACTTGGTCTCCACATAATGTCTGATGGTTGGGAAAGGAAAACATTTCTACTTTCTTGGGAATTCCATGCTTAAGCACTTGACCCTCGCAGCTGAAATACTTCAGTGTAGATTTATTTCTCATAATTTGATTAAAAAATAGATTCTTAGATTTCATTGGGGTGCTAGTTTAGACATGATGAAGATAATATTGTCCATATTTAATGTGATAATTCATATACTATTTTGCTTCAACCAAGGGAATAATCATTGCAGAACAACTCAAACGACAAGCGCAAGTTGTTAAAAATGATGCTTTTATATTTTCCAGGTGGTCTCAAGGGGTTGATGCCGAAATTAAGACCGATGATCACTCCTGATTTCTCTCTCTTACTTAGATCTCTTCCTCTTAACATTTCTAATGATGACTAAAGTCTTATAATTCCCATTGTTAAAAGGGAGAGAACTTGGGCTGGAATCTCCGTTAGCCAATGCCGAAATCGGGAACGCGATCGGGCTGAGAATAGCTTCCGACGCTGAAATTGAGGTAGATGCCGGTTTGACGCCAAATCGGGATTATCCGGCCCCCCAAAAACACGTAAACGTGGCGCTCGCCGCGCAGCCTGAAAGTACAGTCGGCATATCATCAGCAGGCCTGACGCCCGATTCTCCGGGGCCTCCGCGATTCAGCGCCTCGGATGGACCAATTTCCCGATGGCATGTTTCTAATGCGCTTTTAAAAATCGTGAAGCTGGTGTCCTGGCTGCTGAGCGAGAGAGAGGAGGTAGGAAGTGACGTGGGGTGATTGCGGGCTGCCGGCTCGGAAACCGGCCATGCTGGCTGTGGCGGGGAGGGGGTGACCTGCCGGGGAAGGGGATGGTGAGGGGGGGAACAGGCCGAGCAGCCGGGATGTCCCCCACAGGACAGGGGCGGTGCTCAGGTACCAACCGCCATTACGGCGGCCATCTTACTGGCTACCCACCCCAGCTCCTGGGTGCACGCAGTGACAACGGCCGTATGGATGGGCAACCCGCCCCCCCGACCACCCCAACCAACCGGCAACCACCCACCGGGGGACCACCCTGGGCCACATCGATGACAGCCCCCAGTGAAGGCAGTGCCAACTAATGGTGCCCCTGGCAGCAGAGATGGGCGCCAGGAGCGGAGGCACCGACGGGGCTGGAGTGCGGGGGTGGAGGGGGGACATGCGTGGGTGGGGCCCGCGGTGCCAAACAGGGGCCACCGTGTAGCCCATGGTGTCATAATATCCACTCATGTATATAATGAGATGCAGACAGGCAGTGTTTGACACATAGAATGACCAGTAAGCATACAACACAGCACAGCCAATCACCAGACAGGACACTACCACTATAAAGCCAGAGGGCACTAGGTTTCCCGCTCTCTCGGGATCCAGCTACTGAGACAGTCAGAGTCCACGAGCTAGCAAGCACAAACACCATGCGGTAGCTAGTAAGTCTGGTCAGGCTACTACAAGGTCACTCGTCAGATCAGTATCGTGTCGACCCACAGCTGAATATGTACAGCAGTTCATCTAGTTGAATAAAACAATGTTGGATCTTCTCCTGTGTTAGACGTCTGTTTCTAACTTTCCTGCATCGAGTGCAGTCCACATCGAACCAACCTGGCTAACACATCATGGTACCAGAGTGATATTGATCTTGATGGACCTACCTCGAGTGAATCAGCATTGACCAGCAAGCAGCCATCTAGCGAAATGGAAAACATCCAGCCTCCTCCGCAACTCCGCATCTCCGGCAACCTCGGCGCCAACTGGAAAATCTTCAAGCAAAGGTTCCTCTTGTACATCGAGGCCTCCGACCTCGAGGCAGCATTGGATGTCATGAAGATCGCGCTATTTCTCTCCACTGCGGGGGACCACGCCATCCATATCTACAATTCGCTTACGTTCACCGACAGCGAAGACAAAACGAAATTCAAAACAGTCGTGCTGACGTTCGACAGCCACTGCGACATTGAATTGAATGAGAGCTTTGAACGGTACATCTTCCAGCAGAGGCTTCAGGGTAAGGATGAACCTTTTCAGTCCTTCTTGACCCATCTCCGCATTCTAGCGCAGTCAAGTAACTATGACTCGACGGCTGATTCCATGATCCGGGATCAGATCGTTTTCGGGGTCCACTCCGACTCCCTGCGGCAGCAGCTCCTTAAAATCAAACAATTGACCCTCTCTGTCGCTATTGAGACGTGTATTGTCCATAAGCATGCCAAGAATCGTTACTCCCACATCAGGGCGGCAGAAACTGCAAAGCTGGCCTCCCACGAGGCAGAAAGGGTGCAGGCCATTGCACAGATGCAGGGCCTGAGCATTGAAGAGAGTGGCCGTTTCACGCGCTTTTCTCAGATCCATGCGCGCCACGACCGAGTGGACGACGAGACCGAAAACCCGACTGCGCAGGTGCGTACGTCAGCCGACCGCACTGCGCATGCGCGATGGCGCACGGATCGCGCTGATGTCAGCGTCATGACGTGTCCGAATTGTGGCTCCGCCCACTTAAAGCGACAATGTCCGGCAAGAGGACACCGATGTCTCCAGTGTGGCAGGTTTGGCCACAACGCAGCCCTCTGCAGATCCGCTCCACCGCTCAGCAGCCAGCGATCCCAGCTGCGGCACAGAAGTATCCGCTCAATACAACCAGGAATGCCAGATTCTGATCCCGACAGCCCAACGGACCCTGATGCTGACTGCCTCAAGCCTCCATATCTGGTGGGCATCATAACCACAAATGAGCTGGCCTCCACCACACCTGTGCAACGCCTCTCGATCCTCAGTGTGGATCCCAATGATGATGGTGTGCTGTACTCACAGTTAACAAGGTTCGCATCCGATTTAAACTGGACACTGGCATGTCTGCGAACCTCATCTCACAATCCGACCTCGACACCATCTGGGCCTGACCAAGCATTCTTCCACCGGCCTGCCAGCTCCTTGACTACAATGGCAATGCCATAGCTGCCAGTGGCTCGTGTCAACTAGGGGTATCCAACAAAGCGATCAAGGCAACGTTACGATATGAAATCGTCAGGCGTGACCGGGCGTCCCTGCTCGCGCCTGCAAGCTCCTGAACCTGGTTCAGCGAGTTCACACCATGTCATCGTCACCGGCGACGGCCTTGCCCGATGGAAATTTGCAAGCCGACATAGACGACATTATCACGCAGTACCACAGTGTATTCGATGGAATGGGCACGCTCTCCGTACCGATACAAAATACTGCTCACCGAACGCCACCCCTATAATCCATGCACCACGCCGGGTGCCGGCACCCCTCAAGGCTCGTCTGAAAAAGCAACTACAGGACCTCCAAGACCAGGGCATCATCTCGAAGGTCACGGAGCCAACAGACTGGGTCAGGTCCATGGTATGCGCAAAGAAATCATCAGGGGAGCTCCGCATTTGCATTGATCCCAAGGATCTAAACCGCAACATCATGCGGGAGCACTGCCCGATCCCGAAACGTGAAGAGTTAACCAGTGAGATGGCTCATGCCAAATTCTTCATTAAGCTGGCCGATCCCGGGGTTTTCGGCAAATACAGCTGGACGCGTCCAGTCACAAGCTGTGCACGTTCAACACCCCGTTCGGCCGCTACTGTTACAACCGCATGCCTTTCGGTATGATATCTGCCTCCGAAGTGTTTCATCGCATCATGGAGCAGATGATGGAGGGCATCGAGCGGGTATGAGTATACGTGGACGATGTGATCATCTGGTCCACAACGCCCCAGGAGCACAACGCTCGCCTCAAGCAGGTCTTCCAGCGAATTCATGAACATGGTCTCCAGCTCAACAGGGCCAAGTGCTCATTTGGTCAATCTGACATAAAGTTTCAAGGCGACCACATCTCGCGGCAGGGTGTGCGCCAGACGCCGACAAGGTCTTGGTGACCAACGCCATGAAGACCCCGGAGGACAAGAAGGCGGTCCTCCGCTTCCTCGGGATGGTCAACTTTCTCGGGAAATTCATTCCCAATATGGCCCACACCACGGCCCTCCGCCATCTCGTCAAGAAGTCAATGGAATTCCAGTGGCTGCCCACACATGAAGCGGAATGGCGTGAGCTGAAGGCAAAGCTCGCCACAGCCCCAGTTCTAGCGTTCTTCGACCCAACCAAGAAAACCAAGATATCAACTGATGCAAGCCAGGACGCCATTGGGGCGGTGCTCCTCCCGCCGGTCTCCTCCCTATCCCTTATGTTGTGGGCTATCTTTTCCTGTGGGAACACAATGGGAACATTGTGAGCCAGATGCCTGGCGTGTCGGGGTCAAGGCAACTGACAATCATGGGCATCGAGCCTTGGCAGAAAGGGGATGTGATATGAAGTCCGGGGGGGTTTCAATGTTGATGCTTGGACGTCGGGTGTTGGGAGGCTGGGAGGTGGCAGCATGAGGGTTAGTCGTAACTTTTCTGCATGATGGAAGGAATGAATTCCAGGGGGATACAGGTGGTAACTCACCCTTGCAGCATGTAGGAGGTTATGCATCTTCTTTCGGCATTGCACCCCCATCCTACTAGTCATGTTCCTTGCGCTCACTATTACTGCCACCACCTCCCAGGCGGAATTGGTGACATTTCTTGGGGATCTCCTGCTAACACCTGGGTATACCACGGTCTGCCTCTCTACCATGGCTTCGAAAAGTCTGGTTATGTCCCCTCCAAAAACCTAGGCATGGGTTTTCTTGCTCCATCCTCCTGGCTTGACTGAGAGTGAGGGCTGCATTTATGTGCAGTGCCCTCTTGATTGCAGTGCTCAGCTGACTGCCTGTTTTGGTGATTCAGATGCCTGGCCACTGAGGCGTGGCGTGTTTCACATGGTGAAACAAAAATTTACTAAATGGCTCAAATTCGCAATCAGATTCACACGGCGTACCAATTTGCACACCCAAAATGACAAAGTTCTGCCCGTAACTCTGCTTCTCGAAAATCACCAGGCTTGCTGAGTATTTACAGCATTTAAGATTTCCAACATTTGCACTATTTTGCTGTTGTACAAATGTTTGAATGTTTGAAAGTTCCCCAGCAGTTCAAAACCATAAGGGGTTAAGTTAAAAATGTAATCTTAAATCACAAAATTCTGTATTGATCAGATCGAAACAAATTACTGCAGACGCTGGAAGCTGAAAGAAAAACAGAAAATACTGGACAATCTCAGCAGGTCTGACAGCATCTGTGGAGAGAGAAGGGAGCTGACATTTTGAGTCTGGATGACCCTTTGTCAAAGGAATTGATTCTGATTCTGATTTAAGACCCAGAAGAGCATTTCTGTGTACATTAGGGTTGGTAACACTGATTGGAGCAATTCTTCAAAGGTTTATCACATGGTATTCTGACCATGTGATATCTGAACAGGTGATGTCTGCAAATGTTATTGCAACCACCTTATAAACAGTAATTGAGCATCTTTGCTTTTCGTTTCAAACCAGTGGTTGCTGTGATAGAATTTCTGAGAAGCAGAATGCCACAGTGTTAGGATTCCAGACAAGAACCCAACTATTTTAAATTTGTAAAACTGTGAGGAAATGTATTGCACTACAGGAGTGATAACACTGACCCATAGGTATATTTTATGTTAAAACAAACTGTATTTTTAATACCGAATTAACCACGTTAGCAACAAAGAAATAGCTTTACAGTTAACAGTTACAACAGTTCTTAAGTAAAAGAGAAAAAAAAACTAACTTCCTAAACCTGCCACTATATTCCAATTACGAAAACCAATATATTTCAAATACTACTCATGAATAATATTTACAACCAGGTTTCTGCTTTCTTTTCTCTGTGCAGACTCTTTGGAGAGAGAACCTTTCAGGACCAAACTGAAAAACCTCTGTTCAGATGAGAGTTCTAGGATGAACAGACTTTTCAGACAGACCTGCCTCCTCTCATTAACTATATCATCTGTACCCAAGGTTTGAGGCATTCTTTTGTCTCTTCTTACAAGATGTCCCTTGACTTGTTTAACCAGGGCCATACACAATTATCTACACCCCAGGGTCGTTCAAATATTCCATTAGCTAGCTTTCTGTAAACAAATAAATGGTTCTTAAGATCTATTAGCAGAACACTTCACCTGCAAATCAATGATTACCTCACTTCTATGACCTCTTAATCACAGTTCTCACAGCCATGCTGTCTGTATGCATCTTAACCCAGGTTTTAATAACATTACTGCAAAAAATCTAATATATGACAATTTCATACATTTATCACACACAGTGAGCAGGTAGCAAAGGGAAACAGACAGCAGCAAGGAGGGGACCAAAGATAGGGGAAGTATTCACATGAGGGAACTAGAGGTGAGAAGAACTTTGATTCCACCAGTAACCAGTCTTCTTCATGTTCTTTGGCAGTCACTCACTAAAGAGTATGATTGGCCATCTAAGAAACTCTAAGTGACTGATGATGAGTTCTGTAGGTACTTGCATGGCTAAAGAGCCGCATCTTCGACTGCACACTTAGCAGATGTTTCTGGGAAGTGGGATTGGACCTTGGACTCTAGATCACGGGTATTCCTTTCTCAGGCTCCTTTTCCAGGCCTTCTCTTGCTGTGTGGTGTCCTCGAACAGTTGTGTCCCTTCAATCAGGAGGTTCCTCCAAGTAAGTCTCTACTGAGCGAGGGTCTCCCTGACATCTATGCTGCATTTCTTGAGGTAAGCCTTCAGGGTGTATTTTAAGCACTTCCTTTGTCCTCCTATTGTTTGGAAGCCTTCCTTGAGCTGGGTGGGATAAAGAGTTGCTTTGGCAGTCAGGACTCTGACATCCTAAGGTCATGGCCGGCCCAGAGTTGATTTTGGGTGATCATGACCTCGATGCTGGTTGCTCTTGGCTCCTTCAAGGATGCTGATGTTAATACCCCTGTCCTCCCAGCTGATGCGGAGAATCTGTCTCAGACAGCGTGGATGGTGCCTCTCCAGGTCCCTGAGATGGCATCTGTATGCAGTCCAAGTTTCTGAGCCTTATAAAAGAATTGGGAGGATGACTGTCTTGTAGACAAGAGTCTTGGTGTCAGCACGAATGTCGCAGTCGTCAAAGACTCTCGTCCTGAGGCGTCTGAAGGAGGCGCTCGTGGATTGGATGCAATATTGCATTCCCGAATTAATGTCAGCCTTAGATGAGAAATGGCTCCCCAAGTAGGGGAAATGTTCCACGTTTGGTAAGATTTCTCTATTGATATTGATGGCGGGAGAAACCGGATCTAGACCTGCGGCTAGTTGGTAATGATTTGAGTCTTCTGGAGGTTGAGGCTGAGATCGATTCTTCGATATGCTTCTGCAAAGGTGTCAAGCATGGCTTGGAGATTCTCTTCTGAGACAGTGAAGGTGGCGGTGTCAACTACAAACTGAAGTACCACAAGCGATGTCAATGTTGTTCATTGCTTGGATTTCAACCGGTTGAGGTTCTTATTTCTGTTGGTGAGGACTGCCATCAACATTTTGTTGTGGAAAAGTCGCAGGATGCTGATGATTTTCTCTGGACAGCCAGTCTTCCTGATTGATTGAGTCAAAAGCCTTGGTCAAAACGATGAAGGCCATGCAGAGTGGTTGATTTTGCTCCTGGCATTTCTCTATGCTTGTGGTTTTAGGCCAATGGTTGTTGCAAAAGTATTTTTGAGAACCAGAAAGCCACAGTGAGCAGGCAGCAAAGGGAAACTGACAGCAGCAAAGAGGGGAACCAAAGATAGGGGAAGGATTCACATGGAGGAACTAGAGGTGAGAAGAACTTTGATTCCATCAATAAACAGCACCATCTTACTGAAGCTGCAGCTGTAGCTTATAGTAATATTGGCAACACACAAATTCCCTTCATTATCAACATTAATACAATGACTTACTGATAATCTATATATAACTGGTAGTAATCCCCTATGACTTACCTATAACTAGTAGCTATCTTATAACCCACTGATATTCACCCTGTAACTCGTCAGAATCCCCCTGCATTACAATAGGTGCGTCCAGCCTCCGGCAATCGATGCTAATTTTAACATGCCTGATATCCCTCCTTATCTCCTTGGGGTGGAAGTTTATAGCTCCGTTGTGGTGGGGCAGAACTGTAAAATGCGGCGAGCCATTCGAAAGTCCATTGACTTCGACAGGACCAGAAATCCCACTGGCGGGACTGAAAATCCATCTGGGAGGGGTGCCGGAAAATTTAGGTTGTGAAATGAGAGCCTCACTCAGAGCAGGTATGTGCCTCAACTTCGAACCTCAAAAATTACTTTATTTGAAGTATTTTTATTGGCATTTTCAATTTTACATAGTGAAACATTGCGTCCGATATTTACAGTTTACACAGTTATTATGTACACATAATCTTTCTTGATATATCCTCTCTCCCCCGTCCCCTCTCCCTGCCCCCCCCCCCCCCCCCCCCCTCCCTGACCCCTTTGGAATTCCCTTCTCCTGACACAAAGGAATGTGGGCTTGATTCTCCAATTACCCAACCGTGTGTTTCTCAGCAGTGGGAGGCAGCGAGCCATTTGCTGGTGGTGCAATTCTCTGTTTCCCCCGCTGTCAATGGGATTAACCATTGAAGACACCCCACGCCGCCGGGAAATCTGAGGGAAGGGTGCACTGCCGGCGTGACCAGAGAATCCCGCCACCAACAAATGGCCAGAAAATTCCAGCCTTTATCTTAAATAATGAGACATTAAATGGAATAGAGGAAAAAGGGTCCTTGATGTGTGATTAACCCGAAATAACTTGTGGCTAAGATTTAAAAGCAATGGAATACAAAGCAGGGAGATAAGGTTAACCTTGTACAAAACCTGATTTCGGCTGTAGTTGGAATATTGTGTCGGATTTTGATCCCGTAAAATCAATGAACCCAACCTATGAAAATGGGTCAAGGGTCCAGTGGACAATTTGCTCAGGATGACACTACAGCCCATCCGTGCCTTGGAATGAAAAATTCCAACATGGATAGAAGATAGGGTTGGTATGGTGTTCTGAAAATATGAGAGGAAAAGAAAGAAAATGTCTTTTACAGGTTAAATCCCTCCTTATAATCAACATCCGTTGAACAAAAAAGAGCAGCAACAGGGGTGACTGAGAGGTACTGATAAATGAATAGGGAACTTTCACAATCGTATTAGAATTCATTAGGGCATTCATTTCCTTTAACATGCAATTTGTACAGTGTTACAGCTATTGTTAAATACAAATAGATGTTTCTACTTAGTAACAAGCCTTTAGCACTATAATAATTGCAAAATATGAACTCAACCTTTGGCCCAGATTGTTCTAGCATTAAACATTCCAAAGTAGTCAAGAACAGTTCAATGGGTGGCACTTTCAGTGGTTGCAGGGGAACGGTTGACAGTTCTGCAGGGAAAGTTTTACCAGCAATGAGTGACAATTATAAAACCAGATGTAAGCTGTTGGCAAAGCTTAAAAGCACCAGAAAAACCTACCCTTGGTTGAGAGGAGCAACCTTCAATGTGATTTTCATTTCATTTCATTTCATTGTCAATATTTCCATTCTGCTATTTATAAAATATGAAAGAACTTGCATTTATATCGCACCTTTCACAGCCACAGGATGTCCCAAACCATTTTACATCCAATGAAGTACTTTTGAAGTGTAGTCCCTGTTGTATTGCAGAAAACAGAGCTGAGAGAGTTGGTAAAGAACAGTTTGACACTGTGGACTCTTGTCCACTGGCTTTATCAATGCTTATTTGGTTCCTGTCTCTTGTATCGTTTGTGATTCTTTAAAACCATCAAAGGAGATAATTTAATACCTATGAGGTGGATTGTAAATCTGCATCTTTGAAATGGAAGGCAAAAGGTATGAGCCGGAATTACCTGGGCATTCTCCCCTGTGGGACCCTCCAGTCCCATCGATGGCGAGCCCCCACAGCGGGTTTCCAGGTGGTAGGTGCATAGAATGGGAACCCCGTTGACAGTGGCGGGATCAGAATGGTTGGCCACCTTTGTCACTGTGAAACTCACTGCAGGGGTGCGGAAAATCCCGCCCATGGTGCTATTGTGTTTTTTTTTTAGATTTAGAGTACCCAATTCATTTTTCCAATTAAGGGGCAATTTAGCATGGCCATCCACCTACCCCTGCACATCTTTGGGTTGTGGGGGCGAAACCCACGCAAACACAGGGAGAATGTGCAAATTCCACACAGACAGTGACGCAGGGCCCGGATCAAACCTGGGACCTCGGCTCCGTGAGGCAGCAGTGGTAATCACTGTGCCACCGTGCTGCGAGTGTTATTATGTTTTTGACTTTGCCAAGAAACTCGAACTATATACAATCTGCAGAGTCAAATTAACAGCATCTTTTCCAAAAACATTTCAGTAACCATCATACCATCAAAAACATTTCAGTAACCGAGGGGCAGCTTGGTAGCATTGTGGTTAGCACAATTGCTTTACAGCTCCAGGGTCCCAGGTTCGATTCCGGCTTGGGACACTGTCTGTGTGGAGTCTGCACATCCTCCCCGTGTGTGCGTGGGTTTCCTCCGGGTGCTCCGGTTTCCTCCCACAGTCCAAAGATGTGCAGGTTAGGTGGATTGGCCATGATAAATTGCCCTTGGTGTCCAAAATTGACAAAATTAGTGTTGGGTGGTGTTGCTGGGTTATGGGGATAGGGTGGAGGTGTTGACCTTGGGTAGGGTGCTCTTTCCAAGAGCCGGTGCAGACTCGATGGGCCGAATGGCCTCCTTCTGCACTGTAAATTCTATGATAATCTATGATAATAAGGTAGTTACACTACTTGATTAATAGCATTGATTGATTCAATGCAGAAAGTAAATCACTGGTTCGAAACATGTGAAAGAAGCAGCTCTCTGTCTAAAGCAGTCATATGAACTTGTAAGCCTGACTTTTCATCACCGGATAACGAGATCAGGAAAATTAATGGCTGGGGTCGGCCGCTTGGGAGAAGGTGCCTACAAGTGCGGGACCTTGGTTGCCGTGGTGGGGGTGGGGAGTTCAGGCTGGAATTGGGCCAGCCAACTTGGGGAAAAGCTCAGAGGCAGCCACAGGGGTTGACAGGTTCCAAAGCATGCTGTTTAAAAGGCCCGCCTCAGTGCTGCAGGGTTTCATCCCAATTAAAATTAAAATACAGCCCTCAACCCTCGCATCCCCTCACCTCTCCATGTCCCATCCATGCCACTTGATGCCCCACACCCACACCCTCGGGCACCTTGTGCCCCAAAGCCAAACTATGCCCCTCCAAAATCCCCCATCACTGCTAATGCCCCCCTGTGCCAGGCTATAGTGCAACCATGCCCATTGGTCCACTATACACTGTGTAGAACCAATGAACCACAGAATGACAGTAGGATGTGTAAAGAAAATGCTTTAAAAAAGATTTGTATATTTTTTATCATTATGTATGCTTGGTTGAGAGCTCAGCCATCCATTGCTCTTGTGGAAACAGCTGCTCCCCAGGAAAAATATTGCTTGACTGTCAGCTCTTGCTCTGACCTCCTCTGTCAATTTCACCATGTTTATTTACACAAGGTTAAGTGGTTCCAAGGGCTTGTGGTTTCCATTAGTGATACTTTAAAGGGTCTAGATGATACGCACTTTTATTGCCTTGTAGTGAAATTACATTTTTAAGCATCAAAAAAGCTTTGGAAAAAGTCACTCATTCATTCATTACTTTCCACTATGTATAGTAGATCAATGGGCATAGAAACACCATGGTTTGGCATTGTGTGCATGAGGGGCCGTAGGGAGTGGGTAGAGGAGCATAGCTTGCCATTATGGGCATGAGAGACAATGGGGATGGCTTTAACTTGGCATAGGGGGAATGTGAAAACCCTTTTAAACTTGCCTTTTAAAAGGTCCCCTCATGCATACTAAAATGTATGGCTCCTCTGGGGCCGTGAACGACATTCTTTAAAAACCTGGCCCTACTCCATGTCTTACTTGCAGAAGAGTAAGACATGCCTTTCTCCGCAATGGAGCCGGCCAGGTTGGGAAGGCTACATGCGGGCTTTTGTCAGGACAAACCCGCAGTACTCTTTAAAGGCACTCCCAAAAATTAACAATTCAGGAATGGGGTCAGGAATCGTGGAATCGGGTCCCCCCATTTATAAAAGGATCCTTAGTCACCCCAGCTCGGCGGAAATTCAGCCCTTGGAATCTGCATGGAAGCAACTTTTGCCAGAACATATGTTCCACTTAAAAGGATGTTCCCATGAAGCATCCAGTCATTAACCAGCATATACTGTACTGTACTCAATGATGTTATGAGACTCTAATTGCCGAAATGTACTGTTCCCACAGATCAAGAAGTCAATTTTTAGCTGCAAACGTCTTTCTGTGTTGCATTCCTAAAAGGTGAGCTAGCCCTGAATAACCAGCACAAAGGGCTGCTGTCCAGTATTTCAAATGTAAGAACACATAATGACAGAATGGAAATAGGAGCAAACCTTTGAAGTTTAGTCAGTAATGACTGATAATGTATGTTTCACTCTATAATGCCAAGAAAAATGCACCAGGTCTGTAACTTCTAACCTTTGCTGGTGGGGAAGAGATGTTTGTTTTCATTGAATATCTAATATATATGCTGTTCTTGTTTGTTTGTTTTTGATTTTCTTTTCTTTTGCAGTTTCTATTCTTTCACTTACTCTTTGTTATTTCTTATATTTTACTAATTGATTTTGTTTCCAATTATCATTGATATATATTTTCAATCTGGTTCTCCTCATAACATTTACTTGCTTTGTTGCCCCATTATTGTTTTACATTTTTAATTTCCTTTTCCCAAGCCATTCTGTGGTTATTTCTTCCATGTGCCTTTCTCATTTTTGGGTAGAAATTCTTCTCCTTTGCTTTTCCCAATTTCTGTTTCTTGCTTCTTTATATTCATTTTCATGTACACTTTTTAATTTTCCCCCTAATTGATGTTTGTACAGTATTAAAACTCTTAACTTTGTGTTTGCTTCTTGATGATGACATTATTTAGACATGTTTTTGTCTGAAATAGTGAGAACATATTATCAGAGGAGCAAGGGAAAGCAAAAGACACATAGAAGAGTCAAAAATGTTTTAAAAAAGATATAAATGGGAGAAAAGAATGAGTTAATCTACCAAAATAA
Source organism: Scyliorhinus torazame (assembly GCF_047496885.1). Classification (NCBI taxonomy): domain Eukaryota; kingdom Metazoa; phylum Chordata; class Chondrichthyes; order Carcharhiniformes; family Scyliorhinidae; genus Scyliorhinus; species Scyliorhinus torazame. Next base: position 129,549,665 of record NC_092717.1, on the reverse strand, counting down.
ATGCAGATTTAGTACCTAACTGGAACATAAATAACTTTAGTGGGAGGTGGTGATGTAGTAATGTCACTGGGCTCTTAATCCAGAGACGGGTGAGATTCTCCGGCCTCCCAGCTGCGTGTTTCTTGGTGGCGGGAAGCAGCGCACCACTCACTGGTGGCGGCATTCTCTGCTCCCACTGCTGTCAATGGGAATTCCCATTGAAGTCACCCCACACCGCCGGGAAACCCACCGAGCGGGGGGGGTGAGCTGCCGACGGGACCAGGGAACCCCTCCGCCAGCGAACAGCCTGAGAATTTCAGCCCCCGTCTCTGGGCACATCCCACTGCAGCTGGTTCAAATCCCACTGCAGCTGGTGGAATATATATTCAATTAACAAATCTGGAATTAAAAACAACCCTCAGCAATGGAAAGCAGAAACTTATTGTTGATTGTCATAAAAGCCCATCTGTTCCATTAATGTTCCTGTGCGAAGGCAATCTGCCATCTTTACCCAGTCTGTCCTGTATATGACTGCAGTCCCACAGTAATGTGGGACTGCAGTCATATAGCTACCCTCTGAAATGGCCAAGCAAGCCATTCAGTTATACTGGACAACAACCCTTTCTGCTTTAAAAAAAATTCATTCCTGGGACACGGGTGTTGCTGGCTGGGCGAGCAATTATTGCCCATCCCTGTCTGCCCTTGAACTGAGTGACTTGCCTATTGAAACCCTTACTTTGAACATTAGAAGATTTGGTTACTGAAAAGAAGAGTGATAAGCTGGTGACTAGAGTGAACCATTTGATTTTACCTAGTCGAATCCCATTAGCAATGTGGACATAGCAATTTATAAGGAGAAAAGCTGATGGAGAAAATAAGTATGATAACCAGGACATCAACATGTAGAGGGTGGAAATGTGCACAGGCAAATCATTTGATAAGATACAGAGAGATATAAATGTTTTAAATTGATTTTTTATTCATTCTTGGGATGTGGGCTTCGCTGGCTGGGCCAGCATTTGTTGCCCATCCCTAATTGCCCTTGAACTAGGCCATTTCAGAGGGGGGCAGTTAAGAGTCAACTGCGTCGTTGTGTGGGCCTGGAGTCGCATGTAGGCCAGACCAGGTAAGGATGGCAGATGTCCTTCTCTAAAGGACATTAGTGAACCAGATGGGTTTTATGACAATCGGCAATGGTTTCATGGTTATCATTAGACTTTTAATTCCAGATTTTTATTGAATTCAAATTTCACCATCTGCTGTAGTGGGATTTGCACCCAGGACTCCTGAGCATTACCCTGGGTCTCTAGGTTACTAGTCTAGTGACAATACCAGTATGCCACCCCCTCCCCTTATTTGTACTTTTCTGTTACGGAAAATCTGGTAAACAACTGAGAGGCAGAACCTCCTGCCAACACCTCTGTGGTAATATTCCTGTAAGCAATATCATAGATGGATGGTGTGCAACCTCCATCCAGCAGGTGGGGGTGCAGACACACCAAGCAGTCTCAAGACCGTGGTCATGTGACTAGGGACTCCCATATAAGTGGAGACACATCCGGCCATCACCAGATGGTTGTAGGAGATGATAGTAAGACATACAGGTGAACAGTCGGTGCTAGTTGTAGTTCCAGAGGAGTACAAAGGAACTCCATGACAACTTGCTCTGCAACAGATCGCTATCTTACCACGTGTGATTCAGCAAAGATCCTGGTTTGGACAAGTCTAGGTGTTTGGTGGATTCCTTTGCAAGGTATGGAAGACTAAACACAACAACCTCCTGGAATGCGTTCTCATTTAGTCAGTCACATTCTTTTCGTCAGTCACATTCTTTGGATTCAAAAGTTTAATGAACAAAATTTCTTCCTTCCAAACTATTTTTGAGGCTGAAGGGATAGTTTTATATCAAACATTTTGCAGTGCCTGTAAGAATATGTTCATGATGGTTTCCCCTGCATGTGTCAATCCATATTTGTTTGTTGAAGCTGTCTTCCATGGGCTAAATAAACAAAGAAAGCCTTCAGTTCTGACTGGACTGACTCCAATGAGGAAAGGTAATCTCTGCCATCACAAATTGATTATTGAAGGCCTCAATGGGCTTATGCCAGGTCTCAACTGGCATGAGTTCTGTCGAGGCCTTTGAAGAGCTGGGAATGCACCCCACTCCAACTTCCTGATATACTCCCTTGATGTGGGGAGGGAAGATAGTTGATGCCTCTGACATTTCTACAAGGTGTTCCAACAAGGTTATGAAGGACAATTGGAGACTCCCTGCAGAAACCCAACTTCAAAAAGCATAATGAAGCATGATAGATTAATGCACAACTAGCCAATTAATAGACTTCTTCAGTATGATCTTAATACAATAGCATTTGCTGAATTAAATTATTTTATAGTTTATAGTTTATTAATATATATATATGTCAAGAAATTGCAGACATGCTGCCTATGATTTCCCAAGCACTGAAATTAGTGAATGGAAAATTATTGGCAGTCCAGGCCTTACCGATTTAAGGGCCAAGAATCCTTGACTTTTTGGTGCATTCAAATCTTAACTCCAAGACTCACAATTACAGTTCCTAATTCTCTGGCTTGGGTGATAGAGTTGGGGCAGGATCAGGAGATGGTTAAATGTGAACAGTGGCTCTCAGGCTCTGCTTGGGGATTCAGTCCAAGGGCCATACTTGAACTGACAAGTCTTGAATAATAACAATCTCCAATCAGGAAGGATCTAACCACTTGAATAATATGCTGTTCATCAGAAATAAGCTGCATATTGAGCAAGTGATATAATTTCCTGTTAATAAACTCCTGAAAGGTATATGGGTCCTGAAACTTGATGTTTACTGTCAAGCTGGACAATTGGATCAAATTACCGGCTCCAAAGTAAAATGCATCCATCACTTGCTCAAAGCATCTGTACACAGATCTTAGCTCACAGTACTGATGGTTCCCGTGAAAGCTTGGCGTAATTAATGGTATAACATTTCCTCATAATACTAATGGCAGGATGGTGAGTATGAGGAAGGTGCTCTGCAAGATTGTTTACAGCATATTTTGTGTTTCTATCACTTTCCTTTGGAAAGCATGAACATGTTTGCTCTTTGGACAATTTGCCACAATAAATTGGACTCCAGGAGAAGAGGAGGTGGCCAGGTAACCTTTTAGTGGTCTCTGTATACTAACTCATGTCTTGACATGTATCTCAAAAGTAATTAAAATGTACATGATCATTTGGGGGACCCTTCAATTGAAGAAACGTCAGAATTAAACAGATCACTTGTGGAGTTAGCAATTACTATTGCCTGGGTGTTTACAAAAGCTGAAATACAATGGCCACCCTAAACGTAGTATCTTCAAGCTTGAAATCCAACACAGATGGGTGCGAAGGATAGAATCTTATCACAAAAAGTTGTGAATGGCTTTCATTCATTCCCTATTGGGCGATGTTGGCAAATCATTTGTGTGGATAATTGGAGTATTGATTCTGTGGTTATATGACAGAAACTGGCTAAGGATAACAAATATCTTCTAATTTCAAGAGCATCCTAGAGCAGACAGTCTGGACGAAGAACAAAAAGGATGAACATCTCACTCAGGAAAAGTAACCCTGTCTGGAAAAATCGACGGGCGGAGAAGTGGGACTAATTGGTTTTGCCTTCAGAAATATATCTTCACTTGAGGAGCTCAATCACAACTAAGAATGGAAAAAACAAAAACTTCCAACCTCCATTGTCTTCAGTGAACCAAGAGAGAATCTGTCAGGTCTACAATATTTAAATTATCATCTTGAGGACCGACAATAAAAGTGACATTTTCTGACTCTTTCAGTAATCTAAGTGCATATTACATCTTTATGAAACATATTTTGTTTGTTGTAAAGATGGGCTGGATTTAATGGTCCACCACAGGGCATGTATTTAGTGAGGGGCGACATGTAAAATATGTCAGTTGGCTAGCCCACCACCTTCTTACTCACCCTGACCCTGCCTCCATAATAAAGAAGTGGGTAAGGTTGCTTGTACATAGGCCTATTGAGGCCCTTAAGTAGTCAATTATTGCCCAATTAAGGCCCTAAATCTGTCTCAGCTACCATAATATGGTGGCTGGAAGAAGGTGGTCTAGAGTGGACAGGGTGCTTTTTCACCAGCTTTGATCAAAGGCCTGAAAGGAAAAGGATTACCTCCTTTCGAGGCTACTCTGGGCATCAAATTGGCTGGCATCTCTTGAGGCTGGTATCTCCTCTTGCTGGCAGGCAGAGATCCAACTGTCACCTTGTTAAAACTGCCCAGGGTGCGGTGGCAGCAGGGTAACCTTGCTTCAAGTTGGTAGATCTCGAACTGACCTCTTCCTCGGGCAAAGTCGGGGGGGGGGGGGGGGGGTGCTGGCGGGGAAGTCATTGAACAATATGCAAGTGGTAGGAAAAGGGGGAAATTATCCCACATTGCTCCCCTGTCCACAACAAAAGCCGTGACTGATACTGCTGCTTTCATATCAAATGCAGGATAGAGTGTGTTTTCCCTTTACATTGGAGCATGAATAATTGGTAGGTGCATGGCATTTACCTGCAGTGCAATCTCAATAGCCAGGTTTCCTTTCTTTGCTCTTGCTGACTATCTTTCAAGCTGGAAGGGGATTCCCAACTAACACAACATTATTTCCTGCCTGACAGGGAGGAAATAATTACAGCACCTCAGTAAATATGCTGGTAAATGACAAAGAGAAAGACCCCCAAAAATTAAAAATAAATAAATGTAGTGTATTTTAAAAAGATATGTCTTAATGCATAAATGTATCCCCTTTTAAGCTTGCTTTGTCTTTGAGCAGTGAATGATATATGGCATTGTCATGTCATTACTGTCTCATTTGTCTGTGTCTGACCAAAACTGCGTAGGTGCTTCCAAAGGCTGCTAGAAATTGTAACAGAAAAGTGGTAGCTACAAAAGTGGGTGGGGATCCTGTGTAACGGATTCTTGTTCCATTTTCTGCTCCCCACCCATCCAATTGCTGCCACAAAATCGGGTGTGTCTGGGTGAAAACGTTGACAAATGGTATTAAAATGTAACAGGGGTTTCGCCAGGGTCACCAAAAACGATGCAAAGAAAATGTCAAATGGGACAAATATTTGGCAGAGTTACTAATAGATCAAAGTAAATCTACCTCGCACCTTTTGTGCAAGTTGTGCAATTAAAATGGGGTGTAGTGGAAGTGCATTACAGGCACAACCAAGTCTGAAACTTTGCAAAATTTCCTCTAACAACTTCTGCCACAGAAAGGGATTTTTAAAATATAATTATGAACAGGATCTATTGTTAACAATAAAATAGAAGAAAGAGTGCATAGTATCTACTGAATCTACAAACTAAAAGAGGGAAGCATTTATTCCTGTTATCTTTATGTTGTACTGGCATGATATTGGAGTCTAAGTGAAGCGAGTGTCTGCATCAATCCATAAATCAAAATGGTTTTCTGTAACCTTTTAACACACCATTACATCTTAACTTTTATTATAATTAATGTGCTAATGTTATTTGAAAAAAAATTCTCATTGTTCTAAATGTTAATAGGCTTAGTATTGCTCATGAAATGAAGTCAATAGTCTGAAGTACAGCATTTTACTTTATATGCTTTATATACAAAGCTGCGATAGATCCGCTAAATCTTGGACTGCATGCAATTATTGCCCACTTCAACCCGTAACCTAAGAAAAGATCTCGGGCTGGATTCACCGTTGGCCGACCCAAAATCGCAAAACGCGACTGGGCGGGGAATAGCCTCTGATTTCCAAAAACGTGGTAAGCTCCGGTTTGACGCCAAATCGGGATCCTCCAGCACTCTGTAAATGGCATAAATGCATCAGTCACCACGCGCCGTTTAAGTACCGTTGGCATATCATTAACGGGTCTGACATTCTCCAGGGCCTCCATGATTCACTGCCGCTGATGAGCCAAGTTCCCGGTGTCAGCGGTCAGGAAACCGGCTTGGCGGTTGTGAGTGCCATGCTGGGGGGGGGGGGGGGGGGGGGGGTGGCCAGGGGTGCAGTATTTGGCAGGTCGGGTCCACGCACGGCCGGCGCCATGTTTTATGGTGCAGCCGCTGCAGGTCGTCACCGTGCGCATGCGCGGCCACGGACCCGGCTATTCTCCAGGCGTTTATATCGTGGGAGCCGGGGGTTTTACTTGGCGAGGCTGCTAGCCCCTCACCGGTTGCAGGATCAGTGAGGGGTCGGTGCTGATAATGCATCCTAAAATGCCACAGTTCCCACGCCGCTGTCGGCAGTCAGCCTCCAAAACGGTGAATTCAGCCCCATAAGTTTGTTCTTTAAAATGTTAAACTAGTTCAAATAAATAATTTTAAAAGTTAAACTTGTTCAAATAAATAATTTTAAAATCTGGATACTTTTGCACTATGGACTCAGTGCATGAGTATAGTCCATGTTAGTTGGTTGTCTATTGACAAATGGTGACTATTCTCTTTGGGAATGGGGTTAAGGAAGGATTATTTTGGACCAAAACGGAACATTCTAAAAATACTCATCTGGTCTGGCAGCATCTGTGGAATGAGAAATAAAAGAGAACTTTTCAGGGACGTCATTCTCCGCCGGGTCGGAGAATGGCCGTTGGCCGCCGTGAATCCCGCCCCCGCCCCCGCCGAAGTCTCCGATACCGGAGATTGGGCGGGCCGGGAATCGGGCCGTGCTGGTTGGCGAGACCCCCCGCTCAATTCTCCGGCCCGAATGGGCCGAAGTCCCGCCCAGAAATTGCCTGTCCCGCCGGCGTAAATCAAAGCTGGTATTTACCGGCGGGACCAGGCGGCGTGGGCGGGCTCCGGGGTCCTGGGGGGGGGGCGCGGGGCGATCTGACCCCGGGGGGGTGCCCCCACGGTGGCCTGACCCGCGATCGGGGCCCACCGATCCGCGGGTGGGCCTGTGCCGTGGGGGCACTCTTTCCCTTCCGCCTCCGCCACGGCCTCCACCATGGCGGAGGCGGAAGAGACTCTCCCCACTGCGCATGCGCGGGAAACTGTTGGCGCCCGCTGATGCTCCCGCGCATGCACCGCATTTCCGTGCCAGCTGGCGGGGCAACAAACGCCATTTCCGTCAGCTGGCGGGGCGGAAACCCCTCCGGCGCCGGCCTAGCCCCTCAATGTTGGGGCTCGGCCCCCAAAGATGCGGAGCATTCAGCACCTTTGGGCTGGCGCGATGCCCGTCTGATTGGGGCCGTTTTTGGCGCCAGTTGGCGGACATCACGCCGTTGGGGGAGAATTTCGCCCCAGGTGTCTGACCTTTCATCAGAACCCCGTTTAAAGCTCACAGATCTGAAAATTTGAATTGGATTTTTTCGAATGACAGAAAGTCCCAATGCCAGGGTCATTTGAAGGTCTCATGACTCTGGGCAGGTGGCAGGAATTCCTGAGTAATCCTTCTGGTAAGGCAGACGAACTTAGAAATGTGGTTAAAGGAAGGGCAGGATTGGCATCTGAACGCTGAAGGATATAGATGCTTCAGAAGAGACTGAGAGGGATGTAAAAGGGGCAGGGGAGTAGCATTACTGGTTAAGGAGAATATTATAGCTGCATTGCGGGAGGACACCTCAGAGGGCTCATTCAATGAGGCAATCTGGGTAGAGCTCAGAAACAGAAAGGGAGCAATCCCAATGTTGGGGGTTTATTACAGGCCCCCCAACTGCCAGCGAGAGATAGAGGAGCAAATATGTAGAGATTTTGGATAGGTGCAAAAGTAACAGGGTTGTTGTGGTAGGAGATTTTAATTTCTCCTATATTGACTGGGACTCACTTTGTGCTAGGGGCTTGAATGGGGCAGAATTTGTAAGGTGTATCCAGGAAGGCTTCTTGATGCAATATGTAGATAATCCAACTGGGGAAGGGGCAATACTGGACCTGGTATTGGAGAACGAGCCTGGACAGGTGGTTGAGGTTACAGTAGGGGAACCTTTTGGGAGTAGTGACTACAATTCCGTATGTTTTAGGGTACTTTTGGATAAGGATGAGGGTAACCCTCAGGTTCAGGTGCTAAATTGGGGAAAGGCAAATTATGATGACATGAGACAGGAATTGAAGAATTTGGATTGGGTGTGGTTGTTGGAGGGTAAATAAACATCGGACATGTGGGAGTCTTTCAAGCGACAGTTGATTAGGATTCAGGAAAGTCACGTTCCTGAGAGAACAAAGGATAAGTATGGGAAGTTTAGGGAGCCTTGGATAACGAGGGATATTGTGAACCTCGTCAAAAACAAAAAGGAGGCGTTTGTACGGTCAAGAAGGGTGGGGACAGCTAGAACTCTTGAGGATCATAGAATTTACAGTGCAGAAAGAGGCCATTCAGCCCATTGAGTCTGCGCTGGCCGTTGGAGAGAGTACACCACTTAAACCCACACTTAGAACCTATCCCCGTTACCCAGTAACCCCACCTAACATTTTTGGACACTAAGGGCAACTTAGCAGAGCCAATCCACCTAACCTGCACATCTTTTGACTGTGGGAGGAAATCGGAGCACCCGGAGGAAACTCACGCAGACACAGGGAGAACGTGCAGACTCCACACAGACAGTGACCCAATCGAACCTGGGCCCCTGGCGCTGTGAAGCAACTATGCTAACCACTGTGCCATAGTGCTGCCCAGGAGTATAAAGAAAGTAGGAAGGTACTGAAGCAGGAAATTAGGAGGGTCATGAAAAGTCCCTGGCAAATAGGATTAAGGTGAATCCCAATGCTTTTTATTCATATGTAAAACGCAAGAGGGTGGCCAGGGGAAGGACTGGACCACTTAAGGACAGTGGAGGGAATCTATGTGTTGAGCCAGAGGAAATGGGCGGGGTACTAAATGAGTACTTTGCTTCAGTGTTCATCAAAAAAAAGGAGTTTGTGGAAGATGATTCTTGGGTAGGATGTGTGGATAGTCTGGGTCATGTTAACATCAAAAGGTATTGGGTGCTTTAAAAGACATTTAGGTAGATAAGTCTCCTGGGCCAGATGGGATTTACCCCAGAATGCTGAGGGAAGCAAGGGAGGAAATTGCTGGGGTTTTGACTGTCATCTTTGCATCCTCATTGGATACAGGTGAGATCCCAGAGGACTGGAGAATAGCTAATGTGGAACCACTGTTTAAGAAAGGAAGCAGAGATGATCCAGGAAACTACAGACTGGTGAGCCTCACGTCGGTAGTAGGTAAATTATTGGAGAGAATTCTCAGGGACAGGATTTATACCCATTTGGAAACAAATGGACTCAATAGCAATAGACAGCATGGTTTTGTGAATGGGAGGTTGTGCCTCACTAACTTGATTGAGTTTTTTGAGGAAGTGACAAAGATGATTGATGATGGGAGGGTGGTGGATGTTGTTTACATGGACTTCAAAAAAGCTTTTGACAAGGTGCCTCATGGCAGATTGGTACAAAAGGTAAAGTCACATGGGATCAGAGGTGAGGTGGCAAGATGGATACAGAACTGGCTTGGTCACAGAAGGCAGAGCGTAGCAGTAGAAGGGTCTTTTTCTGAATGGAAGGTTGTGACTAGTGGTGTTTCACAGGGATCGGTGCTGGGGCCTCTGTTGTTTGTAGTATGCATAAATGATTTGGAGGAAAAGGTAGCTGGGCTGATCAGTAAGTTCATGGATGATATCAAGGTTGGCGGAGAGGCAGGTAGTGTTGAGGATTGTCAGAGGATACAGCAGGATATAGATAGGTTGGAAACTTGGGCAGAGAAATGGCAAATGGAGTTTAATCCAGACAAATGCGAGGTAATGCATTTCGGTAGGTCTAACATAGAGGGGAAATATACAGTAAATGGCAAACATCTAGTCAGAGAGATCTGGGTGTACAGGTCCACAGATCTTTGGAAAGTGGCAACACAAGTGGACAAGGCAGTCAAGAAAGCATATGGAATGCTTGCCTTCATTGGATGGGACATCGAGTATAAAAACTGGCAAGTCATGCTACAGTTGTTTGGAACCTTGGTACGGCTGCACTTGGAATATTGCGGCACAATTCTGGTCACCACACTACCGGGAGGATGTGGAGGCTTTAGAGAGGGTGTGGAGGAGGCTTCCCAGGATGTTGCTGAAGGGCCTGTTCCTGTGCTGTACTGTTCTTTGTTCTTCGCTATGTGGCTAATTAGCATCTGGCTGGTGTGTGAGCCGACTAATAATGATTGGCAGGCGGGAGCTAATGCTGGCAGACAGGTTAATTGCATAATTTTTGAAGGCCAGTAGATAGCCTTCATTCTAGATTCCCATAGAGGAAGGAAGGATACTTGTGGAGTAATGGTTGCAGTGAGAGGGTGCAGGACTGTTGTATGTTTCAGTGACACCTTCCTAGAGGTGGTGAGGAATGGACAAGATGATGGACAAGTGTTGGGCCCACAACTGTTCACAATTTACATAGATGATTTGGAGTTGGGGACCAAGGGCAATGTGTCCAAGTTTGTAGACGACACTAAGATAAGTGGTAAAGCAAAAAGTGCAGAGGATACTGGAAGTCTGCAGAGGGATTTGGATAGGCTAAGTGAATGGGCTAGGGTCTGGCAGATGGAATACAATGTTGACAAATGTGAGGTTATCCATTTTGGTAGGAATAACAGCAAAAGGGATTATTATTTAAATGATAAAATATTAAAACATGCTGCTGTGCAGAGAGACCTGTGCGTGCTCGTGCATGAGTTGCAAAAAGTTGGTTTACAGGTGCAACAGGTGATTAAGAAGGCAAATGGAATTTTGTCCTTCATTGCTAGAGGGATGGAGTTTAAGACTAGGGAGGTTATGCTGCAATTGTATAAGGTGTTACTGAGGCCACACCTGGAGTATTGTGTTCAGTTTTGGTCTCCTTACTTGAGAAAGGACGTACTGGCACTGGAGGGTGTGCAGAGGAGATTCACTAGGTTAATCCCAGAACTGAAGGGGTTGGATTACGAGGAGAGGTTGAGTAGACTGGGACTGTACTCATTGGAATTTAGAAGGATGAGGGGGGATCTTATAGAAATATATAAAATTATGAAGGGAATAGATAGGATAGATGCGGGCAGGTTGTTTCCACTGGTGGGTGAAAGCAGAACTAGGGGGCATAGCCTTAAAATAAGGGGAAGGAGATTTAGGACTGAGTTTAGGAGGAACTTCTTCACCAAAGGGTTGTGAATATATGGAATTCCTTGCCCAGTGAAACAGTAGAGGCTCCTTCATTAAATGTTTTTAAGATAAAGATAGATGGCTTTTTGAAGAATAAAGGGATTAAGGATTATGGTGTTTGGGCTGGAAAGTGGAGCTGAGTCCACAAAAGATCAGCCATGATCTCATTGAATGGTGGAGCAGGCTCGAGGGGCCAGATGGCCTACTCCTGCTCCTAGTTCTTATGATGCTGAGGAACGGTGCAGATGCCAGGTGGACAAGATAACTTGCATTCTGTGCAAAACTCTCAAAGACTTTTGGGTTTGCCTGGGGCAGTAGCAGGGAACGACTTGGTGCCAAGTCCATGGACTCTGGGTGTCCACCTTGGGATTGGGGTGGCCTGGCTCAGACCGTCATTGCTGCAAAATGTGGATTTTAATGCACCCCTTTGGTGCTACGTACAGGCACCTGACTGCTCACACTGCTGATTACTCACTGTGTCCTGTGAAAGTTCAGTGAGCCTCTGGTGATGCGAGAGCCTACCCAGGCTACCCCTCTGGAAACGGTATCATCAAGGGGATTGGCATGGCCAAGCTCAATCAATGGCCCACCAGGTGCTGGCTCGCCTCAGAAACGCTGCTCCACTGCAGAGGAAACGGGATTAGCAATGATCAGCACAAATAAAGGACACCTGCACCGTGGCCTTTGGAACCCTCCTAGGTTCTCTAGGGCAGAGGCATCACCAGTGATCCCCACCCCTCGGGATCAGAAGCCATTAAGCTTATTTAAATATCCGGACATCGCTTTCACCTTGAGCCAGGGAGTTAACGGCCACTCCTGTGTGCCTCAACTGGACACCCTGTAGCACTGTCTTCCAAAATCATGAATCAGGTGTGACGGCACTTCATGGGGTCTCACAAGCCATTAGAGACACCTGGGTGGTGGGGGGCAGGGCAGGGTAGTACCCTGGCACACCCCTGGAACCCGGGCACCTTGGCACTGCCTGTCTGGACCTTGGCAGTGCATCATGGCACCTGGAATGCCAACTTGGCACTTCATGGTGCCAGGGGCACTGCCATGATGCCAGGCCGACATTGCCAATGTGCCTGGGTGCCAGGTTGGCACTGCCAAGGGCTGTGGCCATGCCCATCAATGAGTGAGGGATAGTTTGAGGGACTGAAAAAAGGTTGGGGGGGGTTGAAGGGGGATTCTTGAAAGCAGGAGGCCCTGAAAGGAGTGGGTATAGAAATGAGAACTGCTTTTCAAAATGGTGCCCCGATCTTTTGAGGAGGCAGTCCTGCTGGCGAGCTCAGCTCCCCAGTGCAGAAAAACTTTGTAGGTTTGGCCTCGATGGGGAAAAACCCCCAAGGCCCAAAAAGACACCACAGTGCCGTTGAATAGCGGTGCCAATTTTGGCACTGCAGCATTTGAGAAACATCCTGCGAAATGCGCCTAAAGCCGGACTTGGAAATCTTTCCGATGAATTGCGCCCTTATATCCCAAATGGAGAATCCTGGCCAGTGTATATTTCCCCCATTGAAGGAGAAGTGAGCTTGATTGTAATGCTAGAGGGCAGAGATCATGGACGAAGGTGCGCCCTTCGTTGCTCCAATGGAGCAGTTGGAGGAGGAAATGATTGTTGCAGCAGGCCAACCTGTCACAAGTGACAAAGAGTTTGTAGAGCAGAGAGAGTGAAAAGAATTATGGTTGCAGGCACCAAACATTCTCAGCCATGTTTGTAACGGTACCTATGTGAGCCTGATGGCCACATGAAGCTCCTGATCATGGACAGGCAAGACAGTGTGGGTGGACATAGACGTTGAGTGGGATTCTCCCAGCCCAGAGCCGGGCCGGAGAATCCCCGCAACCGGGCCACGGCACCCCGATACCGGCACGTGATTCACCGCGGAGCGAAGAATCAGCACCATTGGCGCCGGCGCATTTGGCGCGGCGCCAGTCGCGGGCCGCTGTACGCGTCCGGGCCACCGATTCTCAGCCCGGGAGGGGCCGAGTGGTCGTTCTAAAAAGGCAGAATCCCGCCGGCGCCGTCCACACCTGGTCGCAGCCGATGGGAACTCTGCGCGCAGGGTTGGGGGGTGGCCTGTGGGGCGGGTGGGGGGTGGGGGAGGGGGGCTCCAACCCCAGCGGGGTCTCCGATGGGGCTTGGCCCGCTAACGGGTCCAACCGATCGGGGGCCGGCCTCTCGCTCCCCGGACCTATTTTCTTCCGCGCCGGCTCCTGAACTCCTGTGCCATGTTGCGTCGGGGCCAGCGCGTTGAGGGAGACCACTGCGCATGCGCGGATCCCTCAGCGCACAGACCGCGCCGGGATGGGAGGCTGGAGCGGCGTGAAGCACTCCAGCGCCATGCTGGCCCCCTATAGGGGCCAGAATCGGTACTCCCAGCGGCCCGTTCAGCACTCCTGAGATCTCAGACAGAGAGTTACCAACTGAGCTGACACCATCATGTCAGTCCAGTGCACCCTCCACCAGCAGAGCTGCTGGTGCCACATCCATGCATTGGAATGGGTGGCACCAGCCGATGAGCATGGTCCGGACATGCAGAAGGCAATGACAATGGCGGCCAGTCTTCATTAGGACTGTGGGCAGGCTTAGCGATGCTCAGCTTCATGCAGATGCCGAATCTCATGTATCATCAACGAAGCAGTTAATACTAGAGCAACACAATAAAATGTGCACGATTCAATGGGCTGCATTCTCCGCTGGCAGGATTCGCCATTGTGCGGGAACGCACCCACGCCTGGGGATTTCCCAACGGCGTGGAGCTGGTCACAATGGGAAACCGCGGCCGGCGGGGGTGGAGAATCCACCCAATGATTTTATGATTGGAGGGTGATCGTTGAGGGAAGGTGGAAAGGGGCCTTGAAGGGATTTGAAAGTGAGGATGAGCACAATTATCAAAGTGATTGGAACCAGGGTATTTTTCTAGGACCATGGGGCAGGAGTGCATCTGTTGACCCCACAAATTATTCCAAACTTATCTCTGCTGGGTTCCATCTTTAATATCTGCGGAAATTATCAGAGTCTGCAAGACACACACACACTTCAACCATTTCCAATCTAATATGCTAATCTTGATTGTAGAACCTAATTTGCATATTGAACTGGGCTCACCCCTGAACCAGGTCCGTCCTTCAGACACCCATAAACTCCTTTCAAAATGGTACTGGCCACATCAGAGTTACTGACCTGATAAGGTTGGTAACCCCATTAAAGCTCGGAGATAATTTAAAATCTGTATTAAATCATGCATTTAAACACAATTTATTATAATAATCTCTATTATTGTCACAAGTAGGTTTACATTAACACTGCAATGAAGTTACTGTGAAAAGCCCCTAGTTGCCACATTGTTCGGGTAAATTGAGGGAGAATTCAGAATGTCCAATTCACCAAGATTATTAGTTCAATATGTGGTATGATCTGACAATGACTGAATTTTATCAATAAGGATTTGCTGATCCTGCATCCTTATATGGAGTTATTTTTGAAAGGGGGTGAAAGTTGTTGATTATGCTACAGCACAGGTTTTCATGCCCCGATATTGGCAGATGCAGATTGCGTAGGTAGACCTCTCTTTTTTTTTATTGTGGAATTTGAGAGTCGCTGGCTGGTGCAGCATTTATTGCCCATCCCTAGCTGCCCTCCATTTCAGAGGGCATTTGAGTGTCAACACCATTGCTGTGGATCTGGAGTCACATGTAAGCCAGACCAGGTAATGGTGGCAGATTTCCTTCCCTCAATGCCATTAGTGAACCAGATGTGTTTTTACGACAATTGACAATGGTTTCATGGTCATCATTAGATTTTTCGGGTGGGATTTCCCTCCCCCTCTATGGCATGTTCGGCAGCAGCGGAGGACGACTCATCAATGGCTGGTGGCAGGATCTTCTGGTCCCGTCAGAATATACCCCTCATTGTCACAAAACCCGCAGTGGATGTCACAAAACCCACAGTGGATGTGCACCATCAGCAGGACCATAAAATCCCACCAATGTGAACAGCCAAAAAATCCTGCCCTTAACTCCATATTTTTTTAATGAATTCAAATTTCACCATCTTGGAGGGGAAGAAGCTTTGGTTAGAAAACCCAGAAGTCTGAGTTTTCCTTCATATTGTTGAGTTTTACATTTTGCCTTTTGTTTTCAATAGGTTCCCTGCCCAGGTGTCAGCCTGGTTGATAGGCTGTTGGGAAGGTAACACTCTGGAGGAGGTCACAGAAACAGCAGCTGGAGCTGGGGCATTTGTTTGTGAGGAATTTACTGGTTCTCTTTTAAGGTACACAAGACTTTTAGACTTCCAAAAGACATTTGATACCGTGCTGCACACAGACATGTGAGGCAATTTATAGCTCATGGAATAAAGGGGATAGGAGCAACATGGATACAAAATTTACTGAGTGACAGGATACCGAGAGTAACAGTTAATGGAAGTTCTTTGGGATGGAGAAGACTTGGACTGGAGTTCCCCAGGGGTCAGTATTAATTGGCACCCTTGCTTTTCTTGAGGTAGAAGATCTGCCATCAGCTAGTTGAATAGCAGAGCAGACTTGAGGGGCTGAATGGTCAACTCCTGCTCTTATTTCCTGCGTTCCTAAACATAAGAGTGCAAATGCTGTACTTATTCTTGGTGATTGGTTAGTAGCTGAAGGTTTTGTAACAGAATATGCTAAATTTCATGAAAGGTGCTGTAATGAGCTATTCACTATCTGTGTGTGTGTTCATCATAAGGAAAGGTATCGTTATCATTTCTAATAAGTTTATATATGGATATTCATATGTGAATTGGTTACGCCAGCTGTGCCTTAGAGGGATTTTCCAAGTAGAAGGTAGGTGCTTCCCTGCAGGAAAGATCGGAGTTAGCCTGAACTGCTCACGCATTCATTTTTCTTCAGGGTCACTTACAGAGCCAAAATTGGGACCCAGCCATGATCTACCGCCTCAGTTGGCAGATGGCAGGGGTGGGCGGGGGGAGGGGAGGGGGGGGGGGGGAGAGTGGGGGGGAGAGGGGGGAGAGGGGGGGGGGGAGAGGGGGGGGGAGAGGGGGGGGAGCGGGAGGGGGGAGGGGGGGATCTTAAGCAAACAAAAGCCTGTTACATAATATTGACATTTGAAATACTAATTTTGGTATTGCAATCAGTAGACAAGAACTTGTCGCTAAACATATTTTTGCACTTCAAGCGTTATTAATCTGTGGCTTTAAAAAGTTGTTTAGTGTGCAAACAGTTTCCTGTTACAATGTAGTAATGTTACCGACTGCCAACCGCCACACTTTACGGGAAGAAGACAAAAGGAACTGAGTGCTGTTTGTGACTTGAAATTTAGGAACACTGGAAATGGGGCAGAGGGAAACATATTTACAATTTTAAATGGTCTGGAGTCCCAGGAGCATTTCTGGGAATGCATATTCAGAGGGAGTTACACAACAGTAGTAAACAAAGCATGACAATCACTTAAAGGGAATTGTCCACCTTCCTGGAACAGATTTTACAATTGATTTGCGTTCATTTTAGCAAGGACCTTTGCTGAAATAATAATAATGAAATTTATAACAAATGTAAATAATATTATTAGAAATGATTATTTATTTGTTGATAATACTGGTCAGGAAGAACTGCCCTGATTGCTATGTGCAGCAATTTTTATAGTTTCACTGTTTATGGCAACTAGAATAATTCTGTCAGCCCAGTTATTACTGTGGCATCTTAATCTAACATTTAATGCAACAGGCACACAACTGACAAAGAGGCAAAAACTAAAAGGTACTCAAGCAGTTTCTTATAATGGTGACTTCACTTTCAATGGCACAGATTTCTACTCTGACATCAGTGTTGGTGTTGTGGTTAAACTTGTGAAAACGGGCCCTAAGTTTCAGTCGGACTCGACTGATCTTCTGCCATAACTCTGGTTGTCGTAACCCACTGGGAATTTCAGTGAATACAGCTGAAAACAGTTACTTTTGTACAACCCTGGTCTGTTGATCTACGATTTATGTCAAGGGACACGACAACCTGGGTGGCACGGTGGTTTGCACTGCTGCCTCACAGCTCCAGGGACCCAGGTTCAGTTCCGGCCTCAGGTGTGCGGAGTTTGCACTTCCTCCCTGATCTGCGTGGGTTTCCTCCCACAATTCAAAGATGTGCAGGTTAGGTGGATTGGCCATGCTAAATTGCCCCTAGTATCCAAAAGGTTAAGTGCGGCTACTGGATTACGGGGATAAGGTGGAGGTGTGTGCTTAAGTGGGGTGCTCTTTCCAAGGACTAGTGCAGACTCGATGGGCCAAATGGCCTCCTTCTGCATCTAGGGATTCTATGATTCTATGATAACCAAGTAACAAACCCAGCCCATTGGGAAAGAGGATTGCAGCGGTGATGCCCAAGGGGCAGAGAGATTTTGAAGGTACTATGCTCACCACTGGGTGTCCTGAAAAAGACACATCAGCGAAGGCTGCACTGATCAAGGCAATGGATGGCAGGCATGTGTGCTGTGTGAAGGAAGACATCAGGCTCTGCTGGGCAAGTGAGAACACCCTGCCAGTGGTCATGTAGCCAACAGTGGCACTGAACCTCTCTGAATCTGGGTTGTTTCAAGGGGCAGCAGCAGACCAATGTACCACTTTGCTAGCAACTGCCCATTGTGGCATCCGGCAGATGAAGGATACCCTGTATGAGAGGGCATCGGAGTGCATTGAGTTCCAGGCTGACAGGGCAATTCATCCACAGAAGGCTGTGAGCTTTGCTTCATGGTAGCATTTTCTCGGCTGCAGGGTGCGTTCCTTGGCACCCATGTGGCCTTGCAGGCCCCAGTGGAGAAGCCAGGAACATTTACCAATAGAAAGGAATTCCACCGCTCAACGTACAGCTGGTGTGTGACCACCTCTAATGTCTTCTGCAGGTGTGCACATTTTGCTGACAGTTGCCGTGACGCTCTCATCCTGGGGCAATCGGGGATTCCCCAGTTGTTCATTGCCAACAGAGAGACAATGTGAATGGTTGCTTGGGGCAAAGGGAAATTTGTTGGAGAAATGGCAGCAGACACCTATGTGCAACCCTATAATGGAGGCCTAAAAGGCACTACAACTACTGCCAGGTGAGCACATGGGCAACCATAGAGTAGGTGATTGGAATCTATATGGTGTTCCTGCAATCAGTCAGCATGATGCCGCGTATGGTTCTCCATGGGTTTGGTCACTCATTCAATATGCATGAGATACTGTAGAACACACCTCAAGATTGGAGTCTTCCATTCTCTACACAAGGCTCTGTGCTGCCTCAGGGAACATTGACATTTGGTGATTTGTTCTTGCCATATGGGTATGACTGGCAAGGCCAGCATTTATTGTTCATATCCAGCTTCCCTTGGGATGGTGGTGGTGGTGGTGCCTTTCAGGCTTCCGACTCCGGAATGAAAATTCAGCCACTTGTTTCCAAGTGTAAATTAGATTTTCACCATGTTTCCTGTGAAGTAATGGAGAGGCAGAGCAGGAGCAGTCTGAAGGAAATTCCTAATCAATGTTCACATTGAAGAATAGATAATAGTGGATGAAGGGGTTTACTGGATATGGAAGAGGGTAGTAAATGTGATTAGGAACATTTGCTCACATTGAGGGTAGATGCACTGCAGTAACTCACCAAGGTTCCTTAGACAGCACATTCCAAACCCACGACCACTACCATCTAGAAAGGCAAGAGCAGCAGATACCTGGGAACCCCACCGCCTGGAGGTTCCCTTCCAAGTCATTCACCAGCCTGACTTGGAAATATATCGCCATTCCTTTACTGTCGCTGGGCCAAAACGCTGGAACTCCCTCCCTAACAGCACCGTGGGTGTACCTACATACATGTCAGGGACTGCAGCGGTTCAAGAAGGCAGCTCATCACCATCTTCTGAAGGGCAACTAGGGATGGGCAATAAATGCTGGCCTAGCCACAATGCCCACATCCCGTAAATTAATTTTAAAAATTAAATGAAATGAAAATCGCTTATTGTCAAAAGTAGGCTTCAAAGTGAAAAGCCCCTAGTCACCACATTCCGGTGCCTGTTCGGGGAGGCTGGTACGAGAATTGAACCGTGCTGCTGGCCTGCCTTGGCCTGCTTTAAAAGCCAGCTCTTTAACCCTGTGCTTGGTAGGGACTGGTTTGGGTCGAATGGTGTATTTTTATATTGCAACATTGACAAGTAAAATTGAAGTCAATGGGATTCAGGGGAAAACTCACTACTGATTGGAGTCATACCCCGCACAACGAATGGTGGTTAATGGAGGCCAATCACCTCAGCCACAGGACTGTAGCGGTTACTCAGGATAGTATCCTCAGCCCAACCATCTTCAGCGTCTGCATACATCACCTTCCCTCTATCATAAGGTCTGAGATGGGGTTATTTGCTGATTAGATTTCTCCGATAATAAAAATCTTTGTGCCCACATACAGTAATACTTGGACTACATTCAGCTTTGGGCTCATAAGTAGCAGTAACATGTTGCTTTATACAAGTATCAGATAATGAGCATCTTAAATAAGAGAGATTCTAACCACCTCCCATTGACATTCTTTTTTTAAAATAAATTTGATGTACCCAATTCTCTTTTTCCAATTAAGGGGCAATTTAGCGTGGCCAATCCACCTATCCACGCAGACATGGGGAGAATGTGTAAACTCCACACTGACAGTGATCCGGGACCAGGATCGAACCTGGGTCCTCGGTGCCTGAGGCAGCAGTGCTAATGACTGCGTCAGTGTGCCGCCCAGTCCCATTGACATTCAACGATCTTCAGAACTTCCTGGTTCCCCATCGTTGCATTTTGGGGTTGCCCCAATGATGTGCTGGGGAATCCCACAAGGAAGTTCTCACGTAAAGTTTTGCCCAGAAGTGCTCATTTCCTCCAGGCAAATGCACCAGGCTGGGAACCAGCCGACAGAAGCGATTGAAATCGGTAATTTTGGATTGTTTTGCCAGTTTTACTGCGATAGCTACACTGAAAGAGTTAGAAGGAAAAAACATTTTAACTCGAGAGTAACTATTTAAAAAACCCAGACCTAGCCTCGCACAGGGCACCCCCCCACACGCACAATCCCCCAGAGGACCCACCACACCACACCCACCTCACCACCCCAAGTCTGACCCAACCCTACACGCCTCCACTCCTCTTCCAGATTTGCCCCTCCCCTCCCATCTGACCCCCCTTCCCGGTCCGAACTCCCCTCCCACCCCCCGTTGTCTGACTCCACCCAACTGATCAGACCTGGCCCAATGTTCCCCTCCTAGACTGACCCACCTTTCCTGGAATGATTCCCGCTCCCAGACTGAACTTCCACACTTCGGCCCAACCCCACCTGACCCGACTCTCTTTCTCTATCTCTCCGCAGCAGCGGAGACTGCACATGGCCCAAACCGCGGGGAACTTGGCCCATCGGAGGCGGAGCATCGTGGGTGGGCCCGATAATTCTATTGTTATGGGCCAGGGTTTAGAGAACCCCAAAGTGTATCATGGAGTTCCCCTGACCCACAACCTTTACTAGAGTGGGCACACGGCACACTCTGCAGGTGTGCTACAGCAGAAATGGAAAAGTATTTTTTTAAAGCAAAACAATGTTTATTCTATAAACTCAAGTTACTCTTTTTAAAATATACAGTCAACATCTTAGAAACCATTAATGAAATACAACCCACATAGAATACAACACTATGTAATCCTTAAGCTGTCCTTTTAACATCCAGAAGACTTAAAAAATACCTTTAAACAGAAGCACATCAGGTTAAAGTCACTACTGAGAGCAGTTATTAGTTTTAAATCCCCAAAGGATCGATTTACAGTTTTTAGAATACAGAGAGAGAAACTCATACACATTCTGGCTGAGACTACAGCTATCCAGCCCTGAAAACGAAACTAAAACACACCCTGCAGCAAACAGCCTAAAACGAAAGTAAAAAGCTGACAGACAGCCCAGCTCCACCCACACTTTGACATCACTGATAAACATCCATTTCTTAAAGGTACTCTCACAGTACACTATTCAAACGGGGTTGCCACCACGCATGTTGTGAGTCTCGATGACGCTGATTTGGAGGGGCGGAGCATCGCAACCCAGCGTCAAACTGGCACCTGCCGTGGTATCGGCAGCCATTCTCCACCCAATCGCCGTTCCTGATTGCAGCGTCGGGCAATGGAGAATCCCACCCTTTGTTTCTTTACTTGTCCTATTATCACTCCCTTTGGCCTTGGCTCATTCCTCCCTTTCTCATCAATCTCTCCTGCTTTCCATTTTATCACAGAACTTCTCTTTTGCTCTTCATGCCACTCTGCCCTCATTCAGTTACTCAAACCCGAATGCTTTGCCAGCTTTTTCAAGTTCTGCTGAAAGGTCACGGACTTGAAACACTCTTGGGTGGGATTCTCCACTGCCCAATGGCGAAATCAGGAACGGCAATCAGGTGCAGAATGGCTCCTTACGGCGAAATTGCTGCAGGCTCTGGTTTAACGCCGGGTTGCGATACTCCAGCCCCTCCAAATCGGCGTCATCGAGACGCACGCCGCACGCAGTCGCAACCCCATTTGAATATAATAATCGGGCCGACCCGCCTCCGATGGGCCGCGTTCCCAACGCGCTGGCGCCGTGTGGTCTCAGCGGTCATGAGCCTAGCGTGGCAGTTGCGGAGAGAGGGTATGCGGACAATGTCCAGCACAGCCATACTCCGCCGAGAGCTGTGCCACTGGCCGGGGGGCTTCTGCCAGGGCTGGGGGGAGTAGTAGGTGGGGGGGAGGGGGGTGGGGGGTGACCAGGAGATGGGCTGTGGGGTTGGGGTGGAGGTACGTGGTCCAGCACAACTGGCACCATCTTTTCTGGCACAATCGGTGCTTGTGTGGAGGGGGAGGGGGGTGTAGGCGTATGCGCAGCAGAAGCTTGTCAGCCCTGTGCATGTCCATCATGGACCCAGCGATTCTCACAATGTTTTTCGCATGTTCTGCGGGTGTTTCACGCAGCGCCGGTGCTAGCCCCTCACCAGTAGCGGAATCGGTGCTGGCGTGGCACCAATCTTTCCGTCGTGAAACACCACGGATCCTCCATTGCTGTCAGCACATAGACGCAGGAACGGAGAATCCAGTCCCTCTCTCCACAGATGCTTCCAGACCTGCTGAGAATTTCCATCATTTTCTGTTTTTATTTCAGTTTTCCAGCATGCACAATACTGTACATTTGCAGTAGAAGTCCATTCAATTGAAAGCCCATCCATTCATTCACTCCCTTCACACTGTGCACCATGGCTGCTGTGCATAGAATTTACAGGATTGACAGATCACCAAGGCTTCTTCAACAATCTCATATTGTCCATCAGCTGGAGGGAGAAGGGTAGCAGGTGCATAGGAACTTTCAGCCATCAGCGCTATGCAACTAGGTTCACCACATCAACTGCAGCGGTTCAATAAGGTAGTTCACCACCACCTTCTTTAAGACAACTAGGGATAGTGCATAAACTTGCCAGTTTGTTCCAAATCCATAGAATGTCTTGGTATTTCTATGTATAGTGGTTTATTTAGAATCAGAAGATAGCAAAACTGCTGTACACCACAACTTGTAGAATCATAGAACAGCTACAGTGCAGAAGGAGGCCATTTGGCCCATTGAGTCTGCACTGACCCTCCAAAAGAGCACTCTACCCAGGCCCACTTTCCTGCCGTATTCCTGTAACTACACCTAACCTTTGGCACTAAGGGGCAATTTAGAATTACCAGTCCCACTAACCTGCACATCTTCGGACTTTGGGAGGAAACCGGAGCAACCGGAGGAAACCCCCGCAGACACGGGGAGAATGTACAAACTCCACATAGGCAGTCACCCAAGTTTGTAATCGAAGCCGGGTCCCTGGTGCTATGATGCAGCAGTGCTAACCACTGTGCCACCATACCGCCCTCAAGACAATAGAAATGATTGAATGATACAGAGGTTACAGAAAGACTCCTACGTTGGCCAAATCATTCAGAAGCTGGCCCTCCAGTGGGTATACAAAGAGAGGAAGGGCAAGCAAGGACCTGCAAGCCATCGGGCCACAAGTCACGTATATGAGACAACGATACCGGTTTCTCCGAGACCTAGATCACGACTCCACCTTCTACTCGCTTGCTAAAAAGGGAAAGATATGCTGGCCAGCTCCTGGGGCTGCTGGCTGATGACCGATCCTTGGTATCAGATCCAGAGAGAATCAGTGTCATGGCGTGCACATTCTGTTGGGCACTGTTGGCTCCTAATCTATCCATCAAGGATGCCCGTAGAATTTTGTTGGAGGACCTGCCAACGATCAGCTCAGAGTGCTGCTTCATGCTCAGCAAAGCTTGGCGGAGTTGACCATTGCCCTCCACCCATTCTGGGAAATCTTCAGGGATGGATAGGCTGAATGGTACCCTCCAAGTCTGGATGGGTTCAATGTGGAGTTTGACAGGGTATTCTGGAGTGACTTGCTGCGCAAATAGGCATGAAATTCCCAAAAGGAAGTCTGGTCTGTACTCCAGCAAGTTGAAGAGTTTTTTTTTGAAACAACATTAATTTGAAATTGGAAACAAAAAAAATTAATCAACACCAATATTTGGGTGTTCCAATATCTTGGCTGAGCCATTTGACACAACTGCATTAAAGCACATTTTGACTTTTTTATAACAATAACGTAGCTTAGCTACTTAATAAATGTTATAGGATCATTATTACTGTTGCATCATTGGCAATTTTTTTCATTTCCAGGAATGAATGTTGCATTCTCAGGAATCACACATTTAAACCATGCAACCTTGCAATTGTATTACAAAGTCATAAATAACAAAGAAAAATCACTTTTTTACTTTGTTCATACAGAAGGAAAAAATATATTTAAAGGTTGTTTCTCGGGGCAATAAATGGTGGAGGTTGCATATTTTAAATTTCCATCAATTCCAAAAGCCTAGCATTAATCTCTGCTCTCACATTAATTTCTTGAAATATTTTGCACTTGAACTGTATTTAACATATTCAATAGTTGTGCGTTATTAGCAAGAAATTCAGGAATGAATCTAATTTAATTGACTTGTGATACATTGAAAAAAATCATTTACAAATTGCTTAAAGTGCATTCTCTCCTTTTTATTATTTCCTCTATGTGCTTGGTCCTTAGTAGAGAGCTTGCAATACAGATATTAAGTATTTGTTTATTCATCTCCTGCAGGTTTCTACTTAATGACATCCACTAGACCTACATCACAAGAGAAGTGCAAATGGGTTTTCAATAAGGATAGCACCACTTAATTATAAGTATAATTGTATACTTAAAGCATTTCCTGCCATATCATGGTCTGTGCAAAATAAAATATGTTTGAGGGAAATATTCAGTCTTGTTTTATTACTCTTAACTGAACACTCTCCACCCACTGGAATAGACATATGAAACAAATTGTGGCTGTCATGACCTTGCCATCAACCTTATCTTGGCCTCAGATACTGATGGACAAAAGACACAAAACCAAACTCCACCAATCTTTTCCTGAGATAATTCATGAGATTTATTGGACAGTTTGCTCATTAACGCTATTCAATTTTCTCAAATTGTGAAACAAACCTTGAATGCATTGCTCTCAGAGGTCATCATAAATCAACAGTTAAACATAGAACAGTCCGATTGTGGTATACTTATCAGCTGATGTGTCTGTAGGTTTCAAACATTTCAGTACCTCACACGAATATCGGAAACTCAGTGTTTCCTGTGAATGTCGAGGTGGGGCTGATTGTCCTGAGCAGCACAATTCCTGATATTCTGAAACATTCATCTATCCGATTGGTCCTGATTTTAACCACTGCTTCTGGCCAGCCACTGCAGTTGGACACAAGACACTGGATACAGCAAAGATTCGATGAAGACTAATTGTAGAAATCAAATCCTTAAGCATTGTGGATTGTAATTACAATCATCTGACAGTGTAATGACATGTTTCAGGACAATTCTACTAAATAATAGAAAGCTGACAATATAAAAACATGCATTTGTGTAATGTTTTAACATACTAATGGGTATTGTGTTTTCTCGTTGCTAAACTAAATTTTTAAAAATTGGAATATCAGTCCAATGCATCCATTTACACAATTAAATTCTAATTTACATATTTTCTGTCCTGTTTACTCTCATTATAATGAAGAAATAACAATGCTGTGAAATGGAATATGTTTCTCCCTGTATCCTGTGGACAGTATATTTACGCAAGTTCTGGTCAGGTACAGGTGAGAGTTTAGATCTGTTATACAGCACACTTTAATCAATGACCAGAGAGTGTTCCAGCATATCTCATATGACAACTTAATAGCTCTTTTGAGAGCAACATCCCTATTTGTGGCAAATTAAAAACTAGTTTGTGCAGTAATTTTCAACTCTAGTTCTGTGTGGGAACAAGAACTGCTGAATTCCAGTTCATATTTGGATATTATAGACAGTGTGAGACCAAAAAGGAACGTGATGACCTAGGCCTTGGTGTACAGGGCACAATTTCAAAATTTACAGATAATACTTGGAATTATTTTGAACTGTGTGGAAAATGATTTGGGCATTTTCTCAGTTGACATAGACAGTCAACTGGGAGAAAAAGCTCAATGCAGGGAAGTGTGACGTGATAAAATAAAGAAAATTCTGGATATCCGCTGGCAGTGGGAATCTCTGGTCCTGCCGACAGCGCACCCCACCCACAGGTTTCCTGGTGACGTGGAGTGGATTCAATAGAAACTTCCATTGGCAGCGGTCGGAACAAAGAATCCTGTTGTCAGCGAATGGCTCGTTGCCTCCCACCGCTGAGGAAATCGCGGCTAGATGGCCGGTGAATTCCACCCTACAACTCTAAAGGGGGTGTAGGAGCAGAAGGAGCTGGGTGTATATGTCCATAAGTCTTTAAAGGTGCAGAACAGATTGAGAGAGTGGTTAATGAAGCATATAATATCAGGGGCTTTGTTAATAGGGCTATAGGGTACAAGAGCAAGGATTTATGTTGAACCTGTACGAGACGCTGGCCGGAATTTTGCAGTCCTTCATGCAGGCGGGATTTTCAGGTCCCGCCGATGGGAAAGGAGATTTCAATGGCTCACCGGCCCTGCCAAGGGTGGAAAATTCTGGCCACTGGTTCGGCCTCGGCTGAGGTATTGCATCCAGTTCTGGTCACTGAACTTCAGGAAATATGTGAGGGCATTGGAGAGAGTGCAAAATAGATTCATGAGAGTGGTTTCAGGAATGAAGAACCTCAGTTACCATGATAGATTGAAAAAGTTTGAAGTTTTCCTTGGAGAAGAAAAGGCTGAGAAGAGATTTCTGTTACTGAAGGGGATTAAAGGCTGCACCCAGTATTTCTCAAACCTGTTCCACAAAATAATGGGCGAAACATACTTCTATCCCGCCAAGAATTAAACCGGGCCCACCATTTGCTTCGACCCAAGCCTCGCTCTGGAGATCCTCCTCGTCCAGTAATCACAAGGTTTCACAGCTAGCATTAAGGAGCAGGAATTTTGGTGCTTCGATGGGCAAGTGAGCACCAGGATTTTACGTGGGAAGGCCACTCTGTCAGATTGTAACAGGTAATGAGTGCAGACATAGCCAAAGAAAGGGTGGCATTTAACAAAGTGAAATCTTCCCTGTATAAGAATGGAGTCGACTTCGGAATGATTTATCAAGTCCACCTTCGTGTAACATTCCATGAAAAAGACTATTTTTTTGACTCACCAGGAGATGCTGACTCCTTTGCCAGAATCACAAGTTGGGCTCTGTTTCGGATCTATGTTACTTTTCATGTCTGTTGTATAGGTGTATTTTCTTTTTATAAATTGAATGTATCCAATTTTTTTTTCGCAATTAAGGGACAATTTAGCGTGGCCAATCCACCTGCCCTGCACATTTTTGGGTTGTGGGGGTGGGACCCATGCAGACACTGGGAGAAGGTGCAAAGTCCAAATTGTCAGTGACCCAAGGCCGGGATCGAACCCAGGAATTTGGCGCCGTGAGGCAGCAGTGCTAACCACTGTACCACCTTGCTGCCGGTATGAGTGCATTCTTGATTATCTTAGTTACATATGAGGGATTTCTTCTGTTCACTTCTTACCATAGCCGATGTTCTTGCTTTTCATTGTTACAATTTGACACGATTTTCAGTCGCCCTCTAAGTTAAATAAGTTTTTACTCCAAAGTTGGGCATCTCCCTGCTAACGAGGTATGTTAGTTAACAGGAGTGATAATGAAGGGTCTGCTGAAGCTCATAACAGTTTCTATAATGAGCTTAGAGTTTGTGTTGAGTTGGGTTCTGTTAGTTGTCGGGTTCAGGTTAAGTTCGTGTTTGTCACCGTTCCATTTGCTTATGGGTGTGGTTTTGCTTGGCTGTGATGGTGTGTTTGGGTTGAGGAAGTTGGGGAAGTGGGGGTGTTAGTTTCAGTTTGCTGACGGTGTCTGCTGGTCTTGCTTTGTCGAGTCACCGGACTTGGATCGGTGGCCATCTTTTTGCTTTGTCTTCTGAGTGCACCTTGCTTAACATCGCTCCTTGGCAATGGCTGGAGGGAGACATCCAATCCAAATGATTACCTGGACCGTTAGGGGTTTGAATGGCCCTGTAAAATGATCGGGAGCATATGTGCATCTTAAGAGCCTAAACTTAGATTTTTATTTTTGCAAGAGACCCATTTACGCTTTAAAGATCAGACTAGGCTGCGCAAGGGATCAGTTTTTCATTCTAGTTTTGATAGCAGGGCCAGGGGCAGGATGATTTTAATCCAGAAAAGAGTCCAATTCTCCTCATCCCAGATTGTAGCTGACCCGAAGGTTCGATATATAATCGTATGTGTTTCCCTATTGAACACCTCAGTAGTTCTGGTCAACATCTATGGCACTAGTTGGGATGATATGAATTTCATCAACTCTTTGTTAACTTCCCTGCACAAACTCGACACACACCATCTTATTTTAGGAGGTGACCTGAACTGTGTTCCGGACCCAAAATTGGATCGTTCAAAATCGAAATCTTTTGTCCCATCGGAGGGACAGGGCTTTGTCTTCCTTCATGGGTCAGATGGAAGAGTAGGCCCCTGACATGTTTACATCCAAATGCAGGGACTTCTGCTTTTTCTCTCATGTTCACCATGTGCACTCTCGCATTGACTTTCATTCTGGATAGGGCTCTCCTCCCATGGGCAGTGGTGGCTGAGTACTCAGCAATTGTAATCTCTGACCAAGCCCCACACTTTACTGATCTGTTGCTTGAGTCCAGCCCCACCCAATGCCCAATGTCCACTCTGGAGGTTGGATACTGCCTTGCTGGCCGATAAGATATTTTGCGAGCGCCTGTCCACATGCATTGGCAACTAAATTAAATTAAATAGGTCCAACTCCATCTCCCCTTCCACACTGTGGGAGGCTCTTAAATAAATATATATATAATCTTTATTGTCACAAGTAGGCTTACATTGACACTGCAATGAAGGTACTGTGAAAACCCCCAGTCGCCACATTCCGGCACCTGTTCGGGATCAAAGAGGCAGAATTCAGAATATCCAAATTACCTAACAGCACGCCTTTCGGGATTTGTGGGAGGAAATCTGAGCACCCGGAGGAAACCCACGCAGACACTGGGAGAGCGTGCAGACTCCACACAGACAGTGACCCAAACCGGGAATTGAACCTGGGACCCTGGCGCTGTGAAGCAACAATGCTAACCACTGTGCTACCGTGCCACCCACTAAAACATTTAGCAGATTTAGAAGTTGGCCCAAACCTGAGGAGATCAGAGTCTGATCCAAAATCTATAAAACATCCTTGGATGCAGAAGATATCCAATGAGACCTGGAAAATTTGGTTAAACATTTGGGCGCGTATTGGGATATCATAGTCCGCCCTGCGACTGGAGAATCCGGCCCGAGGTCAACGGACCCTCTCCATTGTCCTCATGTCGCCCGTGGCGTTCATGCGGTGTGCGGGGCGGAAGAATCCAGCCATATGTCTAATATTCTCCAATTAGAATTACAGCCATTCCCGTTGTTTGGGGTTTTGGACTCTCCGACAGTTCATTCTGGCGTAGAAGCGGATGTTATCGCTTTCGCTTCATTGCGGGGATCCGTGTGGCTAGCCTGGGACTCGAGCTTGGTCCGGTACTGTCTTTTGACATCTTTGATGGATTTCTTTAGAGCATATCTGGCTTTCTTGTAGAGGTCAGGGTCGCCTGACTTGAACACCTCAGACCTAGACTTCAGCAGTGGATATCCCTGTTCATCCAGGGTTTCCGGTTGGGATCTGTGATCGGTGATAGGTGATCTGTGGGCGATGAGATGTTGAATAACACACCTCTACTGCCTCCTCCAAGGTTAGGGATGCAGGTGTGGGTCTGCAAACTCTCTCAAGTTTTCAGCTGAAAAGAATGCTTCCACAGATGGAAGGCTTGTGCGTTGGCCTATGTTGGGCGGGGGCGCCTGTGACCAGGATTACATCAGTATGACTGCATTGTTACAGTGTGTTAGTGGGGGGGGGGGGGGTGAGGCACTTTAAGGGTGCATAATGTGACTTACAGTACAAGAAATGGTGCTAACATTAATGATATCTATTTGTGCCTAAACTTACCAGTGCCCACGCTGTGAATATAATCACTTAGCCTTTCTTACCTTACCACTGTGTCTAGTTGTCTCCCGAGTATCCACAGCTGGGGATGAGGTGGCCTGCTGACTGCCACACCCTGTTGCCTGAGATGACCTTGGCAGGCATCCCCTGGAGTTCTGGGACCTTGAAGGTCTGGGTCTGCTTTTGAGAATTATTGGGCCTTTTGAGAGAGGATTGATGCACTATCAATTACGACGAGACGAGAGTAGAGAGTAATCGATCCTTTATTACACAGAGATGTGTTTCCTCCTGCAGCTGCTGCCGAAATGGCTGCAGCTCGATGAGCACACACATTTATACCCCGCCTACTGGGCAGAACTAGGGATCTACCCCCGTACCTGTAGTACAGGAGCCTTACCGTATTACTTCTCATATACGTAATATATACAAACAGTGGTAACTACCACATTCACCCCCTGTTAAAAAGAATCCAGCGGGGGTGGTGGAAAAACTATTTACATGTATGTGAGCATTTTTAAAGTGTACAGTTTGGGGTAAAGTTCACAAATTTAGCCGGTCGGGTGCCTTGATCCTCCGTTGTGAGCGCCGCAGTCCCGGTGGCGATGCAGGCGTCGGCTTGGTCACCGGTGACTCCAGGAGCGTGTAGTCCTCATCTTCATCCCCAGGTGGGACCAAGGGGAGGACGGATTGTCCTGGAGCGGGAGCTGTGGTGAGGTGCGCTGGGGCGAGGATGGGGGGCACCGGGGCAGTTGGGGGGGGGCAACCAGCTGGTGCCAGGTCCCTGAGGGAGACTTGTGTCTTGGCAGCCATTGGGGTACACCACGTAGGCGTACTGCGGGTTTGCATGGAGTAGCTGTACCCTCTCGACCAATGGGTCCGCCTTGTGGAGCCGCACGTGCTTGCGGAGGAGAACGGGTCCTGGAGCTGCCAGCCACGCTGGGAGCGAAACCTCGGAGGTGGACTTCCTAGGGAAGGCAAGGAGACGTTCATGGGGGGTTGCATTAGTCGCAGTGCAAAGTAGCGATCGGATGGAGTGGAGGGTGTCGGGGAGGACCTCCTGCCAGCGGGAGACCGGGAGAATTTTAGACCGTAGGGCCAGCAGGACGGCCTTCCAGACCCTCTCCACTCCACCTGCCCGTTTCCCCGGGGGTTGTAGCTGGTCGTCCTGCTCGAGGCAATGCCCTTGCTGAGCAGGAATTGACGCAGCTCATTACTCATAAAGGAGGATCCCCGGTCGCTATGGACATAAGCGGGAAACCGAACAGGGTGAAGTTGCTATTGTGGGCTTTGATGACTGTGGCAGACGTCATATTGGGGCATGGGATGGCGAAGGGGAATCTGGAGTATTCATCGACCATGTTAAGGAAGTACGTGTTTCGGTCGGAGGAGGGGGAGGGGCCCTTTGCAGTCCATGCTGAGGTGCTCAAAGGGACGGGAGGCCTTCACCAGGTGCGCTCGGTCTGGCCGGTAGAATTGCAGTTTGCACTCCGCGCAGACCTGGCAGTCTTTGGTGACCGCACTGACTTCCGCAATGGAGTAGGGTAGGTTGTGGGCCTTTATGAAGTGAAAGAACCAGGTGACCCCTGGGTGACAGAGACCATCGTTTAGGGCCCGGAGTCGGTCCACTTGTGCGCTGGCACATGTACCTCGGTATAGGGCATCGGAGGGCTCGTTGAGCTTACCGGGGCAATACAAAATCTCGTAATTGTAGGTGGAGAGCTCGATCCTCCACCTCAAGAGTTTATCATTTTTGATCTTGCCCCGCTGTGTTATTAAACATGAAGGCAACCGACCGTTCGTTAGTGAGGAGAATGAATTTCCTGCCGGCCAGGTAATGCCTCCAATGCCGCACAGCTTCTACGATGGCTTGGGCCTCCTTTTCGACGGAGGAGTGCTGAATTTTGGAGGTGTGGAGGGTGCGGGAAAAGAAAGCAACGGTCTGCCTGCCTGGTTGAGGGTGGCGGCCAGAGCGACGTCTGATGCATCGCTCTCGACTTGGAAGGGGAGGATCTAGCCGACCGCGTGCATCGCGGCCTTGGCGATGGCAGCCTTGATACGGTTGAAGGCCTGGTGAGCCTCGGCCATCAGGGGGAAAACTGTGGAGTGAATGAGTGGCGGGCTTTGTCCGCATAGTTAGGGACCCACTGGGCATAGTATGAGAAGAACCCCAGGCATCGTTTGAGGGCCTTGGGGTAGTGGAAGAGGTGGAGTTCCATGAGGGGGCGCATGCGGTCGGGGCCGGGCCCTAGAACTCCATTTTGCACCACATAGCCAAGGATGGCTAAGCGGTTGGTGCTGAACACGCACTTCTCCTTGTTATACGTAAGGTTCAGGAGTTTGACGGTATGGAGAAATTTGGAAAGGTTAAGCTCGTGGTCTTGCTGGTCATGGCCGCAGATGGTGACGTTATCCAGGTACGGGAAGGTGGCCCGCAGTCAATACCGGTCAACCATTCGGTCCATCTCCCGTTGGAAGACTGAGACCCCATTAGTGACGCCGAAGGGAACCCTAAGGAAGTGGTAAAGGCGGCAGTATGTTTCGAACGCAGTGCCTTGCGGATGGGGAGCTGGTGGTAGGCAGATTTCAGGTCCACTGTAGAGAAGACCCGATACTGTGCAATCTGATTGACCATATCAGATATGCGTGGGAGTGGGTACGCGTCGAGCTACGTGTACCGATTGATGGTCGGACTGTAGTCCATGACCATCCTGTGTTTCTCCCCAGTCTTTACAACTACCACTTGAGCTCTCCAGAGGCTGTTGCTGGCCTCGATAATGCCTTCCCGCAGTAGCCGCTGAACCTCCGACCTGATGAAGGTCCTGTCCTGGGCACTGTACCGTCTGCTCCTGGTGGCGACAGGTTGCAATCCGGGGTGAGGAAGGTGGGTCGACCTTAAGGGTGGTGAGGCCGCATACAGTAAGGGGTGGTAGGGGCCCGCCGAATTTCAGAGTTTAGACTTTGGAGGTTGCACTGGAAGTCCAGGCCGAGTAGCAGGGCAGCGCAGAGGTTGGGGAGGACGTTGAGCTGGAAGTTGCTGAACTCTACGCCCTGGAAGGTGAGGGTGGTGGTGCAGTACCCCCGGATCTCCACGGAGTGGGATCCGGAGGCCAGGGAGATTCGTTGGGTAATGGGGTGCACCGCGAGGGAGCAGCGCCTTGCCATATCGGGGTGGATGAAGCTCTCCATGCGCCTGGGGTCGAGAAGGCAAGGTGTCCTGTGGCCATCGACTTTGACCGTCGTTGTCGCCGTTGCGAGGTTGTGTGGCCAGGACTGGTCGAGCATGATGGAGGCGAGCTGCGGCTGGTGTTGTTGGGCCCCGGGTTGGTCGACGGCGTTTGCGGACGATGAGTGGCCCGATGAGGTGCCCGGTGAACAGGGGTTCTGAGGCGCCGTCCAAAATGGCGCCGAAGATGGCGGCATTAAAGATGGTGGCGCCCATGGGCCGCACGTGTTCTGATGAAATGAAATGAAATGAAATGAAATGAAAATGAAAAATGAATGAAAATTGCTTATTGTCACGAGTAGGCTTCAATGAAGTTACTGTGAAAAGCCCCTAGTCGCCACATTCCGGCACCTGTTCGGCGAAGATGCGAGGAAGATGGCGGGGCCCACGGGCCGCACGTGGGTTGCGGGGGCGAAAATGGCGGCGCCCACGGGTCGCACATGGAGGGTGCAGGAACAATGGGCCTGGTTACAGCGGCGATCGACAGGGCCTGGCACACCGCAGCAAAATGTCCCTGCTTCCCGCAGGCCTTGCAGATTGCGCTCCGCGCCGGGCAGCGCTGCCAGGGGTGCTTTGTCTGCCCGCAGAAATAGCACTTGGGCCCCCCGGGGTTGGCTGGCTGCCGTGTGGCGCAGGCTTGGGGTTGGCTGGGGGCGGTCGTTGGTGGGGTCCACTATGTCCAGGAGGGGGGCGCCGTGCGGTCGGGGGCGTACGCTTGTACATTACGGGAGGCTACCGTTAGTGAGGTCACGAGTTTCTTGGTCGGCGCGAGGTTGAGCGTACCCCTTTCTAAGAGGCGCTGGCGGATGTACGCCGACCCTATGCCCGTAATGAAAGTGTCCCTGATTAGGAGTTTGGTATGTTCAATGGCTGAAACTGCCTGGCAATCGCAGTTCCTCGCCAGGGCATGCAGGGCACGCCAGAAATCTTCCAATGACTCACCGGGGAGTTGTTGCCGCGTGGACAGGAGGTGCCTGGCGTAGAGTTTGTTGATCGGTCGGGTGTAGTTCTCTTTCAGAAGTGCCATGGCCTCAGTGTAGTTGGGCGCGTCCCGGATAAGTGGAAAAATATAGGAGCTCAACCGTGTGTACAGGATCTGGAGTTTCTGAGCTTCAGCGGGTTGTTCTGTCGCTAATCCGATGTAGGCTTCAAAGCAAGCTAGCCAGTGGTCGAAGGCCGACATGGCATTGTCTGCTTGTGGGTGTAGCTGCAGCCGATCTGGCTTGATGCGTAGGTCCATCGCTGTAAAATCTCTGCTTAATAAATTGATGCACTGTCAATTACGACGAAACGAGAGTAGAGAGTAATCGAGGCTTTATTAAGCAGAGATGTGTTGCCTCCTGCAGCTGCTGCCGAAATGGTTGCAGCTCGGTGAGCACACACATTTATACCCCGCCTACTGGGTGGAACCAGCAGGCAGGGATCTACCTCCGTACCTGTAGTACAGGAGCCTTACGTATTACTTCTCATATACGTCATATATACAAACAGTGGTGACTACCACAAGAACAAAAAGGACCATCAATAGCCTCTGGAAGGGTGCAACATTGGGCCTTGCTGCTGCCGGTCTACAATTAGGCCTTCCAGCACAGACATGGCACGCAGATTGCCAATGCAGATGCACTAAACTGACTCCCCTACTAAAAGGTGTGCCACCTGAAATAGTGACCGAGGAGATCACCTTGGCCTTGAATTTCTGGGACACCTTGCCAGTGATGGCTGGCCACATTCCAGAACTGGGCCCAGCGGGATCCCATATTGTCAAAAGTAAAATGGATGATACAGTCTAGATGGAACCATGAGAAATCTGAGCAACTGAGGCCCTATTTAACCCGCGAAGATTAATTGACCTGTGAGGATGGTGTGATCCTGTCGGACTCGTGAGTCGCTGTTCCACCATCAGCCAAGGGATCTCTTTTACAGGAGCTGCAGAGTACCCATCCAGGGCAAACAAAGATGAAGATGCTGGCACGCAGCTATATATGGTCAGCAGGAATTGATAAAACCATTGAAGAAATGGTTCAGCAATGTCACCCTTGTCAGTCTCAACAATCACTGCCTCTATCAGCCAGTCTCCACCCCCGTGATGGTCGCGTCACCATGTACCAGAATCCACATTAATTATGCAAGTCCTTGGGCCACCGGCAACATGACTACCCCGGAAGCTGTTGAGCTCTTGGGAGGACTCCGGAGGACTGGGAGGATTATAAGGTCTCCAGACCAGATGAAGTCTCTCCTCCCTGATGTCTTTTGCCATGTATATTGAACCTATATATAGTTATTGTGTACAATGTAATAAGAGACTTAAGGGGGGAGAGATGTGGTAGCGTGGCCCTTTTAAGGGCGCAGGCCTGGCTGACCACATGACCGGCTCAAGGCCAATTGTGCAGGAGCATGCAAACCCTAGCCAAAAGCGAGTCATGGAAACCGGGGAGCAGGAGCTTGGACAGTATGGATCCTGGAGCCAGAGAGATAAGACCCGTCTTATTATGTTCTGTGCTTGTGTATATATACCAGCTTTTGCCTTTCGTTAAAAAAAACCTTTGTTACTATTGGAAGCCTCCAGAGTGCTGCCTCAAGCCACCACGGAGGAGCAGGTGAAGTGAGATCCAGATCTCCACTGTCCTCTGGTGCTGGCACCCGTGAATCCCCAGTGCTGCCTGCACAATGCAGTTGGTGTCCTGCACCATGTAGCTCACACCCTTAGCCATTGTGTCAATGACCTCAACCATGGAGTCGACATCCCTCGCCATTGTGTTCACGTCCTGCGTCAATCTCCACTCCAGATGCCACCCTTGTTGCTTCGGAGTACTGGTACCATTTCCTCGGGCAGAATGAGATGGGACTCTTCCAGTCAGCCTTGCAGTCGAGGAGTGATGCTGACATCCCTCCTGATATTCATGTCTCTATCTTTATGGCTCTAGTAGTTGTGGGATGACTGAGCTCAGGGGCGCATCACCTGACCGGAGCTCAGCAGAGTCCTGGGCTCCAGCATCCCTCTGAGTGCCAGATCCCTGGGACGTTCCTGCCTCCGCCTGCTGCAGATCATCAGGAGTGTGGTGCTGGGCAGGTTGGCTGATTAATTTGCAAGGGAAGCAAGATAGCATTAGTTCATGACAGAGCCAAAAGGATAGCAGTAACTAAACTCAAGTAAGGATGCTACCATAATGGGGGTTCTCGTTTTTGCCTCTTGCTCCGACCTCACCCTCAGCACAGGTGCAGTCCTGCTCTTCCCTTGCCAACTTAAGGACTTTTCGTCAAATGGAGGGAGGGTCTTCAACTTGGGCATCACACCAGTAGGCTGTGCCCGCTTAGGCCAATTGTGCTCAGGTTTGTCCTGCAATGAGATAGATGGGGAGAGTGTAAGCAGGGTTCATGCCGGGTCAGGCGGTAAAGATGTCTGGCACACATGGTAGGTGAATAGGAGCAGGGATGTGCGGAGAGGATCCACAGGGGGATAAGTGTGGGGGGAGAAGGGAGTGGGGCAGTAAGGTGGGTGTTGGATCCTGTGAGGTAGCTGGAAGTAATATCACCGTGGAAGTGTGATGGGTATGTTTACGGGTGCCGGTGGACACATACGAAGAGCGACTTACCCTGCCTGCACGGCTGCACGAAGAAGGTCATTCATCTTCTTTCTCTGCCCTCTTATGTAGTGAGTTGTTGCTCACTGGTGGTGCCACTGCCTCCCATACGGGATTGGATTGGTGACCTTGCTGGCAGGCTGTCCGCCCATGTGAGGATAAAGACTGTCGCTCCTCTGCTCTACCCTATCCAGCATCTGGGTGAGGGCTCCCTCTGAGAAACATGGGGTTGTTTTCCTGGCTGCCACCACAAGCTGCCCCCTGACCCCCATCGCCCCCCCCCCCCCGCCCCCCCCGCCATCCCCCCCCCCCCTTTCCCCTGGATTGGACATGGAACAAGTACTAGGGTGGCGTTTAAAATGTACACCCGCCTGATTGTTGAGATCAAGTGTGACGCAGGCCGCCACGAGCACGAAAAAGAGAAAAAAAAAGACTACACCATAAAAACATGATTGACTCAAGACGAGATTAATTACCTTCAAAACAATATCCAAAAGCTCCCTTAGGAGTAGAATAAAGATAACGTGGATTTTGCTCTGTGTCCTAATACCTCCCCACAGCCATGGTTGCTCCAATTTTCCTCCGAGCTGGTGGATCTCTAACGCAAGTATACAGGTGATAACATCTTGATGAGTCACCCTGAGATTGGGGGCTAGGTTATGGCTTCGTGTGAGGGCATACTAGAGTTTCACCTCTGCTGTAAGAGAAGAACTCCAGAAATTGCAATCCTCACAACACTGCCTTAGATGCTAAACGTCAGAACAGTGCTACAGATCTCAGCCCATCCATGAGTAATGCCACAGGAAATTAGCTCATATTCAAATTAATCAATGAAATAAGGGGATGAATTTTCATGGGGGTTCTCCAGCTCATTTTCTGTAAATTTACTGGGTGAATCACAGGAAGACTGGAAAAATGGCTTCAATGTTCTTTAGGTTGTATTTCCAAGGTTTCCATGGTTTGACCATCAGAGTTGCAGTGACCAAGTGGCAAAAGTGTAACGGAAGTTCACCCACCTTGCGACACCATCGTACGTTAATAGAATTCCTCATGAGGGACATTTTAGTAATAATATATAACATACATTTTTAGATATGCAAATCTGGATCCTGCCCAGTGAGGGCGAGATCACTGCGATCTCACAAGGCGTCTTGAGCGTCGCAAATCTCAGGAGAGGCCTCTCGAAAGATTTAACAGCCTCGTCGCATCCCGAGTCGGGCACGATGAGGTCGTTCGACCGGGCCCAATGTTGCTGGATATTTGAAGCTGAAGAAATCTTTGTGAACACTTCATGAATGTAATTATTATAATCTATCATTATGGCAACTTGCTTATGGTATGTTCCTCATAAAATATAACAAGTCCAGTTGAAAATCTCTTTTTGAATTTTGACTAAGTACATGTTTCTAACTTTCATTGGATTGAAGCCACAGAAATTACGTTTCTGTTTTTTTGAACATTTACCTTTAACTACTATAAGATAGAGTCAGGTGAATCAATCACTGAGAATCAATGACATTCTGTTTCATTGGGCGGAATCTTAGCATATTTTTTCGAAGTGTCAGGCTCAGACTGAAAACTGGGATGTCGCTCTCCAGCTGCACAAACTATTATTCAATCCAGACCTTGAGCCTCTCTGAAAAAAGAACTGAGTGGGTAGGATTTTTGCCGTCAGTCTGACAGGTTGGGGTCTGATCGAGCCAGCAAGCCTGGCTTCACAGAGATCGGGGCACCATCATTAAAGGACGTCCCGGTCAGAACTTACCATCAACTCTCCCACTGCCACACACCTCTCACACCCCCCCACCCCCCGTTCTCTCTCTCTCTCTCTCCCCCCCCCCCCCCCCCCCCCCCCCGCAATCATCGGTTTCTCACACCCCACTCGACCCAGCCCCCTGAAATCCTTGGGCTCTCTCTACTTTCCCTCTCCTGACAATCATCGGGTTCCCTTTCCCAACAATCATCGGGCTCTCTCTCCAGCCCTCCCCCTTCCCAAATCATCAGGCTGTCTCCCATTCCCTCCAAATCCCACGCTCCCCCAATCATCAGGCTCTCTCTTCCCCCCCCCGCCACCCCCCCCCCCCGCCCCCCCCCCGCCCCCCTCCAACCCAAGTCCCACCAATCATTGGGATCTTATGTAACTCCCCCTCGGAACCCCCCCCACATTAATCTGGCTCTCCCCCCTCCCCCCCCCCGCAATTGCCTCCCCCCAATCGTCGGGCTCTCTCATTCCCCCTCCCCGACAACAACCATCAGGCTCCTTCTCCCCCTTCCCCCCACCACGAATACAGGCTCCAGCTCACCCCCGCAATAACATATATGGGCTGCTTCTTCCCAACAATCATCGCGCTCTAACCCCTTCCCCACAACAATCATTGAGCTTTCTTCCCCTCCCCCGCCCTTCCAAATCATCAGGCTCTCTCTCCACTCCCACTACCGCGGAATTATAGATGCCGTTCCCCTCTTCCCGGTGCCCGCTCCCCCACAACCCATGCCAAGTCTGCAAGTTCCCCCTCAATGGCCTTGGTGCTCTCCCTGCCAACACACATAACGTGGAATTCCCTCCCCCAAATGTGGCTCCTCAGATGGCCCTGCCCTGGCACAGGTTGGCACTGTCAGGCTGATACAGTGCCAATCTGAGCATGTCCCTCTCCACCAGGGGCTGTAATTACCTTGGCACTCTCAGAGGGATCCCCTCGACTGAGTGTTGGTTTTAAATAGCTGTTGCAAACCTCGCCAATGTGCCGTTACATCAGCGACGTTCGAATATTCAGTAAGGAGGGATCATGTGGCGGGTCTGGGTAATGATATTAAAAATGTTTTAATTAAAATGATGTTCTCTTGTGGATGTGAACCTCGAGACATCGCCGGCAAGAGACGGGAAAAATCGGGAAACGCAATCTCTCCATAGAAAATCGGGAAACTCGATTCTGGGTTTTCCGTCCATGTTGCGAATCTCACTGACTGTAAATGGGCAGCACGGTAGTACAGTGGTTAGCACTGCTGCCTCATAGCACCAGGGCCCGCGTTCGATTCCAACCCTGGGTGGCTTTCTGTGTGGTGTTTGTACTTTCTCCCCGTGTCTGCGTGGGTTTCCTCCGGGTGCTCCGGTTTCCTCCCACGGTCCAAAGATGTGCAAGTTAGGTGGATTGGCCATGCTAAATTATCCCTTAGTATCCAAGGACATGTAGGTTAGAAGGGGTTACTGGGATAGGGCAGGGAGTGGGCCTAGTCAGAGGGTCATGCAGTCTTGATGGTGGAATGACCTCCTTCTGCACTGCAGGAATTCTATGGTTCTATGAAATGTGGGCTGAAAATCACCTCTGGCATGTTTTTAAGCTGACTAATTCATCGATTTTGCCGTGTTAGGTACACTGGTCTAACACTGGCTGCAACTGGATGCAGCTTAGATTAGAAAGATTCTCCAGACCTTGAAGTTAGTTCAATCAGGTTTATTGACCTAATAGCACAGTTAGCACAGTTCTCTGTGAGTTCGACTCTCTGCTAACTTAAATGTGGTTATTCTGTCTGACTGAACCAGACTAGCTCTTAGCCACGTGGTGGAGGTGTGTGATTGTAACAACACCCTTGACTGACTCTCTAGATGTTCATCAGTGGAAAGAGGCAGAGTGTGAGTGCCTCGTGTCTTTTATAGTCAGATCCCATCCCTGAGTGTCCTGCCTGCTTATTGGTCATATCCTGTTCTCTGTGTCCATTAGCTGCTTGTCTGTATATCATTGTGTGTGTCTGCATATCATGACAGATTTGAGGCATGCCACTAAGCATTCAAAAAGTAGCAAACGTCCTGAAGGATGGAGTGAAAGATATCGCTGGTGAATTGCCAAATTATGTAAACCAGAGGATCCCAGGTCTTAATTTCCCTGATGTGGAGATGCCGGCGTTGGACTGGGGTGGGCACTGTAAGAAGTCGTAGAACACCAGGTTAAAGTCCAACAGGTTTGTTTCGAATCACTAGCATTCGGAGCACAGCTCCTTCCTCAGGTGAATCTTAATTTCCCTGGGAATTGTTTCTATCTGTTGTAATGCAATAGGATTTGGAGGAATCTTTGGAGAAACAATGGGTGGAATCTTGCCAGTATTTGGCAAAGTATCAGTGCCTGACAGAAAACTGGCGTGAAACCTTTCAGTTGTACAGACCAATTTTCTGGCCAAATGTTGAGTCTCTTTGATAAGAAAAATTAGTGGTCGTGGTTTACGGCATCACATTGGCGGGGCGGGGCCTCATAGAGACGGGGCCTCATTGAACCTGCAACCAGCTGCAAAGAGATGGGAGTGCTCTTTTAAAGATGGCTGCCGAATGACCCCCCAGCCCCCATCATGGCGGTATCGGGAGCACCCCCCACCCCTGACAATCCTATCTGACCACCACCAACCCCCCTTCCCTATATCCACTGCCAGCATTGAACCCCCCCCCCCCCCTCTCCTGACCAACACTGCGGAAGTATAGCTAGCACTACCCCCACCCCACACATCAATCCACCCCCCCCCCCACTCAATTGGGCTCCCATTAGGGCCCACACCGGTACTACTCCGGCACAGGTTGGCACCAGGGACACCCCTGTGCTAATAAGGTTAGGAGCACTACTGGGGTTCTATTATTGGCCACAGTGCCCCATGGTTCGGGAGGGGGAAATGTCACCCACGATTCCTGCTCATGATTGCCATTCCGTGACTTCCGCTGGAAAAGCTACAGGTGTTGATTTTGGCCTCAGCCTTTATTCATGGTAGATATCGCATTTCCGAGTCAGAACGTTGTTTGTTGAAGTCCCAGAGACTTGGAACAAATAATCTATGTTATCACTTTGGTGCAATACTGAGAGGGTTCTGCACTTTCTTATGTATTATCTTTTAGGTGGGAGGTTAAACCAAGACCCTGCCTACCCTTTCAGGTGGACATAAAACATACCATAGCATTAGTTCAAAGAATAAGAGGATCCTCCACTGTATTGGCCAATACTTACCCCTCAAC
Source organism: Scyliorhinus torazame (assembly GCF_047496885.1). Classification (NCBI taxonomy): domain Eukaryota; kingdom Metazoa; phylum Chordata; class Chondrichthyes; order Carcharhiniformes; family Scyliorhinidae; genus Scyliorhinus; species Scyliorhinus torazame. The sequence continues at coordinate 129,508,172 of NC_092717.1, read as the reverse complement.
AATTGCTATAACAGATCATCTACATATTCCTACATTACAACCTTGATTACATTTCAAAATTGCTTAATTGGCTGTAAAAAGCATTGGAACATTCTGAAATTGTGAAAGATGGTGGAAAAATAGAAGTTCTTTCTTTTCATGGAGTCAAGGTTAGATCCCGCCTCCAGAAATGAACTTATTCCTGACATTCACAGTAGAGCAGGTGCTTGAAGAACGGACACTTGGACAGAGGACTGTCCCATAGGGCTACTTGTGTCTGTTGGGGGAGGGAGTGGTGCGGACGATGGCGACGTGGTAGTATCACTGGATTAGTAATCCAGGGACTTGGAGTAATGTTCTGGGGACCTGGGGTTGAATCCCACCACAGCAGGTGATGGCATTTGAATTGAACAAAAAAGCTGGAATTAAATCTCTAATAATGACCAACCATGGGTGATTGTCATAGAAACCTAACTGGTTCACCAGCGTCCTTCAGGAAAGGAAATCTGACATCCTGACATGGATTGGCCGACTTGTGATTTCAGGCCTACAGCAATGTGGGCGACTCTTGAATGCCACTCAGTTTTAAGGGCAATTAGGGATGAGCAACAAGTGCTGGCCCAGCCACATCTCGAGAACGGATAAAAAAATACTTCTGAGAGACTCAGGCGAGGAGAGAAGAATAATAGTCAAAGAGAAGATGACTTTTCAAAATAAACAGAGATGCTGACAGGCCAATTATGAGCAAGCAGCAAATGAGGTATTAGCAGTGCAATAATCTGTTCTTATGTCATGTTTATGTTTTTGGCCACAGTGTGCAATCCAGCACTATGTTTTATTCATACTGTTCAGACTTTTTTCCTTCTTCACCATGGCAGACAATGTGTTAGATAGATTATATACCATTTATGCTTTAGATCAACAACCTGTTAAGTCAGCCAGCTTCACTGATATGATTCTTCTCAGGAGGTACATTGACGGTTGTATTGGAATCGGAAAGCTTTGTTTTTGCCTTTCTTTTCATTTAGATTTATTTCAAGGGTGTTAATTTTAATGTCACAGCCCAGAAGCATGCTGTAGCAAAATTAAAATGCGAATTCATCACAGTGAATTATTTAGAAGTACATTCCGCATTTAATGTTCCTGAATGAAAAGCTAAAACAATAAATAAATGAATAGAATATCAACCATTGCAAAAGTTAATTCACTTGTGCAAAAGCCAGCATAACTCACTCACAGTTAGTATGTGTCTGTCACTTTTATCAAAGTGGTCTCATAACTCACAGGTATGATACAGGGGGCGTGATCTAACAGAAAGGTTTCTAATAATAATTATTATTATCGCTTATTGTCACAAGTAGGCTTCAATGAAGTTACTGTGAAAAGCTCCTAGTCGCCACATTCCGGCGCCTGTTCGGGGAGGCTGGTACGGGAATTGAACCCGTGCTGCTGGCCGTGTTCTGCATTACAAGCCAGCTATTTCTAGAATTCTCTGGGAAGCTAGGGAGGAGATTGCTGAGCCCTTGGCTTTGATCTTTAAGTCATCTTTGTCTACAGGAATAGTGCTGAAGACTGGAGGATAGCAAATATTGTCTCCTTGTTCAAGAAGGGAAGTAGAGACAACCCCGGTAACTATAGACCTTACTTCTGTTGTGGGCAAAATCTTGGAAAAGTTTATAAGAGATAGGATGTATAATCATCTGGAAAGGAATAATTTGATTAGAGATAGTCAACACAGTTTTGTGAAGGGTAGATCGTGCCTCACAAACCTTTATTGAGTTTTTTGAGAAGGTGACCAAACAGGTGGATGAGGGTAAAGCAGTTGATGTGGTGTCTATGGATTTCAGTGAAGCGTTTGATAAGGTTCCCCATGGTAGGCTACTGCAGAAAATACGGAGACATGGGATTCAGGGTGATTTAGCAGTTTGGATCAGAAATTGGCTAGCTGGAAGAAGACAAAGGGTGGTGGTTGATGGGAAATGTTTAGACTGGAGTCCAGTTACACGTGGTGTACCACAAGGATCTGTTTTGGGGCCACTGCTGTTTGTAATTTTTATAAGTGACCTGGAGGAGGGCGTAGAAGGATGGGTGAGTAAATTTGCAGATGACACTAAAGTCGGTGGAGTTGTGGACAGTGCGGAAGGATGTTACAAGTTTCAGAGGGACATAGATAAGCTGCAGCGCTGGGCTGAGAGGTGGCAAATGGAGTTTAATGCAGAAAAGTGTGAGGTGATTCATTTTGGAAGGAATAACAGGAAGACAGAATACTGGGCTAATGGTAAGATTCTTGGCAGTGTGGATGAGCAGAGAAATCTCGGTGTCCATGTACATAGATCCCTGAAAGTTGCCACCCAGGTTGAGAGGGTTGTTAAGAAGGCGTATGGTGTGTTAGCTTTTATTGGTAGAGGGATTGAGTTCCGGAGCCATGAAGTCATGTTGCAGCTGTACAAAACTCTGGTGCGGCCGCATTTGGAGTATTGCGTGCAATTCTGGTCGCCGCATTATAGGAAGGATGTGGAAGCACTGGAAAGGGTGCAGAGGAGATTTACCAGAATGTTGCCTGGTATGGAGGGAAGCTCTTATGAGGAAAGGCTGAGGGACTTGAGGCTGTTTTCGTTAGAGAGAAGAAGGTTAAGAGGTGATTTAATAGAGGCATACAAGATGATCAGAGGATTAGATCGGGTGGACAGTAAGAGCGTTTTTCCTCGGATGGTGATGTCTAGCATGGCTTTAAATTGAGGGGAGATAGATATAGGACAGATGTCAGAGGTAGGTTCTTTACTCAGAGAGTAGTAAGGGCGTGGAACGCCCTGCCTGCAACAGTAGTGGATTCGCCAACACTAAGGGCATTCAAATGGTCATTGGATAGACATATGGATGATAAGGGAATAGTGTAGATGGGCTTTAGAGTGGTTTCACAGGTCTGCGCAACATCGAGGACCGAAGGGCCTGTACTGCACTGTAATGTTCTATGTTCTATGTTTACTGTGCTAAGCCAGCCCCTAGTTCTAAGGTTTCTAAGTGTGGTAGCGAGCGGGAACTGCCGTGAGCTTCCCGACGGTCTACCCGGTGTGGCTGTAACCGGTATCAAAAGTTAATTGATCCACTTAACGAGGCCCCATGGGTTTCACACCGCAACTGACTGTCTCGCCAGCTGATTCACCAGACCGTGCTCGCCAGCCCCCATTAACGAAGGGAAGCAGCATTTAAACCGATCCTGCAGAGGTAGTCCCACACAGCATGCAGCCAATCCACCAAGGAGACTTGCTCCAAGATTCGGGGATCCCGACCTGGCCTGCCTGCTGGATGCGATGGAGTCACAACGGGATACCCTGTTCCCCCGAAGGGCTCAGCGGGTCAGATACAGTACCATCTGGGAGGAAGTGGCAGCGGCAGTCAGCGCAGGGTGTGTGACCTAGAGGACCGCCACACAGTGCCTCAAAAAGCTAAATGACCTCCACTGGGCCACACAGGTGAGTCGGCAACGGCCTCTGACACCGGTCTCGCCTGTCACCCCCGACTCCCTCGCCAACCATGTGCTGGTGCCACTCATACCCAGCATCATGCCACATCCCACCCCACCCATGTCCAGCAGTGGTACTTACCCATACTCCTCCGCTCTTCCATGCTTCCCCGACCCCCCCCCCCACCGCCCCGGCGCATGATGCATGTGGTTCTCGATAACCTCTATGTGCCCTCGGAGGAGATGCTGTCCCATAACCGATGGGAGAGAGCCCAGATGGGTGGCAGGGTGCCAGGCGTCAGACTCCGCACCCCTACGAGGAACAGGCCCTGGAGGTTGCGGCGGTGGTTGGGGACAGATTGGTCATCGATGTTGTGTTTGACCTGCGTCGCAGAGGTGGGTAACCACCGGTCCCCACACACAGGACCGGTCACATGTGAGTTGTAAATGCCAGCATGTTGATCCTGCTGCCCACAGACCACATGACCATTCTCCCACAGGGTCTCCACCCGATGGCATCCGGGGTGGTTTACCCCTCCCCCATACCTCCCAAGAGAACACCATGGAGGAGAGCTCCGAGGATGCCACCATAATAGTTGCAGCACAGCCATCATCCCCACCCTCCACCAGCGCAGAGACATACACCTCAATGGGCGAAAGTAGTGGTCCGGCTTCTGGGGTTCACACTGGTGAGCACCACACAGTTGCTGATACACATCAGGTGGAGGCAGGAATATCCGGCGAGACAGCAGTTGGAGGTCTGCTGTATCCCAGGAGCCAGCTGTGTCCCAGCCTGATGCTGAGTCTCCGGTTCAGGTTTACATGGAGGTGATGCAGTCGATCGGGGGGAAACGAGAGATTCGGAGGGTGATATCAGCACATTCCAGCAGGTCCACAGCCGATCGGAGACCAAAAGGCTGAGGGCGCAGCAAATAGCGCCGGAAATATGTGGCACCACGGTCAACGCTGCTAGAGTGGCCACCTCAGTGGAGAGCCTGGAGCATCACGTCAGCACCATGAGTGGAGGTGTCCAAGGTGTTGCCCAGTCAGTGATGGCCATGACTGACTGCCTCGGCAGCATGTCCCAGTCACTGGGTGACGTGTCCCAGTCTCAGGTGGACCTGGCTAGGATGCTGCGGAGCATGTTCCAGTCTCAGGTGGGCATCGCTGAGGCGCTCTAGAGCATGTTTTGGTAGCTGAGGACCGTGTCCCAGACGCAGGTGGACATTAGCAAGGCACTGCAGAGCATGCTTGGTCATCGCTGAGGGCATTCCAGGGCCTCATAGGCACCAACCGGGAAGAGGGGCTGCTGGGAGCAAACCTGGGGCCTTCCTACGTGGTGCCGATAGTGGCCACCTGTACCCCAAGCATCTCCCGGGAACTGCGCATCTCGGAGTCAGCATCCAAAACAAGGTGGCACAGCAGGGCACGTACTGCCGGTGAGTGGGCTGGGGCCCTCTTTCCCCAGGGTCCCCAGAAGACTTCCCCCCCCCCCCAGGGGCATCGAAGGGTCTGGGACATGGTAAGCAGCAGGCTGCATTCGCTACTCATGTGCATCCTGGGAAAACACCTGGACACAGTGGCGGAGCATGGAGGGCTAAGCAGGTAGAGGATCACTGAAAGGGCACTGTGTGGATCAGAGAAGGCAGGGAAGGGGGGGACAGGGAGGGGAAGGGGTTGGGAGGGGGTGGGGTCTGGGGAGGGTTGGCAAGAAAGGAGCTGGGACCATCGGGGGCTAGTGGCAGTTGAGGTCACTACTGTACAAAAATAAAAAGTGTTGCAGCCGAGACATGTGAAGCCTCTGGCACATTATTCCACAATGCGGGCCGAATTTCAAACCCTTGCCTCAGCCCACCGGGCACGGTGGTTCTGGATCTTCCTTCCCCCAACCCCCCCCCACCCAAGGCATACCATGTGATGTGTTGGGTGTTCTGGATCACAAACAGGTCACCAACACTGGAAGTGGTGCAACTCTATTTTATTATAAGGTTAACTATATTAACATACTTGAACTGTGGGTAAATGCAATACCAGATTTAACTGTTGACCCTTGCCTAGTCCTAACCAGGTGATGCACTCAGCAAATGGTGAATGTCTGTGTTGCAGGCTGTGAGCTCTGTGCTCCGAGCTGGCTGCTACTAGAAAGAGCGGGAACTCTCCTGTCCCCTGTCTTTATAGTGCGTGTGCTCTCACTGGTGATTGGCTGCGGTGTTGTGTATGCTGATTGATCCCACTGCATGTCCATCAGTGTGTGTGTCTGCACCATAATATACTGGTGTATAATATGACATCCCCCTTTTATATAAAGAAAAGTGCCTGCGTGACAATAAATATCCTGTAGTGAATGTACCTGACTATGTGTGCATGTTATTTACATGACTATGTACATGAGGCTAATCTATTTACACGGAAAGGTGCTTGGTGCAAAGAATTAGGATGTCACACCAACAACAAAATGAACATTATATACAAACTACTGGAACGATGAAACAGGATAATAGAACAGATCAAAGAGTCCAACATTGTAAAACTCATAAGTCAAGTCTCTGAGGTGGGCGACGAATTCTGGTTGACCGCCTCAAGGGTGGGTCAGGAGCCACCGGCTGAGGAACGGGCTGGGCCACGGCAGAGTGAGGAGGATGCAGAGTATTCGGAATCTCCACATAGTCCAGGTTGGGGACAACAGGAGGGCGTGGCACCGGTGGAGGATCACGTAGCGAGCACGGAACGAGACGAAGGGCATGCCGTTTGCGACGGCGAATGGAACCATCTGGCAGACGAATCAGGAACGAGCGGGGAGACACCTGCCGAAGAACCACAGCAGTTGCAGACCAGCCACCCTCCGGAAGATGGATGCGGACGTTGACATCCGGCGACAGAGCAGGGAGATCAGTCGCCCGAGCGTCATGCGCCGCCTTGTGTTGTGCACAAGACTGTTGCATCCGCTGAAGGACCGGAATGTGGTCGAGGCCTGGGACGTGAATGGACAGCACCGTGGTCCTGAGGGTGTGACCCATGAGCAGCTGGGCTGGCGACAGGCCCGTGGAGAGTGGGGCCGAACGATAGACCAGCAAGGCGAGGTAGAAGTCGGATCCTGCATCGGCAGCCTTGCAGAGGAGCCGTTTGACGATGTGTATGCGCTTTTCCGCTTTGTCATTGGATTGGGTGTGCAGGGGACTGGATGTCACATGCACAAAGTTGTACCTGCTGGCAAAGTTGGACCATTCCTGGCTCGCGAAGCAGGGGCCATTGTCCGACATCGCAGTGAGTGGGATGACGTGACGAGCAAAGGTCTCCTTGCAGGCACGGATGACCGCCGATGATGTGATGGCGTGCAGGCGTACGACCTCCGGGTAGTTCGAAAAATAGTCTACAATCAGAACATAGTCCCTGCCGAGCGCATGGAACAGGTCAATGCCAACCTTAGACCAAGGGGACGTGACCAACTCATGGGGCTATAGGGTCTCACGTGGTTGGGCCGGCTGAAACCGCTGACAGGTGAGGCAGTTGAGCACTGTGTTGGCGATGTCCTCATTGATGCCGGGCCAGTACACAGCCTCTCGGGCCGTCCGTCGGTACTTCTCCACGGCAAGATGGCCCTCGTGTAGCTGTTCCAAAACGAGCTGGCGCATGCTGTGCGGGATCACGATGCGGTCCAGCTTCAGGAGGACACCATCAACTACTGCCAGATCATCTCTGATATTGTAGAACTGCGGACATTGGCCCTTGAGCCACCCGTCCGTCATGTGGCGCATGACACGCTGTAGTAGGGGGTCAGCCGCAGTCTCGCGGCGAATGTGGATAAGGCGTTCATCCGTGGCTGGCAGATTGGAGGCCATGAACGCCACATGGGCGTCAACCTGGCAGACGAACCCCTCTGGGTCACACGGGGTGTTGACTGCCCTGGACAGAGCGTCAGCTATGATCAGGTCCTTGTCTGGGGTGTATAGGAGCTGGAAATCGTACCGCCGGAGTTTAAGCAGAATGCGCTGGAGGCGACGGGTCATATCATTCAGGTCTTTTTGTATCATGTTGACCAGCGGGCGATGGTCGGTCTCGACAGTGAATTGGGGGAGACCGTACACGTAATCATGAAATTTGTCGACCCCAGTCAACAGGCCCAGGCACTCCTTTTCGACCTGCAGGTAGCGCTGTTCTGTAGGGGTCATGGCACTTGGCGCATATGCCAAGGGGGCCCATGATGAGGCCACATCGCGTTGCAGGAGCACCGCCCCAATGCCGGATTGGCTGGCATCCGTTGACATTTTTGTTTCCTTGGTGGGATCAAAAAATGCCAATACTGGGGCCATGGTAAGCCTGGTCTTAAGCTCCTCCCATTCGCGCTCGTGGGCGGGAAGCCATTGGAAGTCTGTCGTCTTCCTGACCAGGTTCCGGAGAGCTGTGATATGGTAGACGAGGTTGGGGGTGAACTTCCCCAGGAAGTTGACCATGCCCAAAAATCAGAGGACCGCCTTCTTATCCGCTGGCTTCTGCATGGCCGTGATGGCTGCCACCTTGTCCGCATCCGGCCGCACACCCAACCGGGAGATGTGGTCCCCTAGGAACTTGAGTCCCGACTGGCCAAAGGAACATTTGGCTCTGTTGAGGCGAAGGCCTTGGTCCCGTATTCATTTGAAAAGGCGCTGGAGGCGACTGATATGCTCCTGCGGGGTGGTGGACCAAGTGATGATGTCGTCAACATAGACGCGCACACCCTCAATGCCCTCCTTCATTTGCTCCATGATCCGGTGGAATACTTCTGATGCCGATATAATCCCAAACGGCATCCTGTTGTAGCAGTATCTGCCAAACGGGGTATTAAAGGTGCACAGCTTTCTGCTGGACCTGTCTAGTTGAATTTGCCAGAATCCTTTTGAGGCGTCAAGTTTGGTGAAGATGTTGGCCCGAGGCATCTCGCACGTGATCTCCTCGCGCTTGGGGATAGGGTAATGCTCCCTCATTATGATTCAGATCCTTTGGGTCAATGCAGATCCGGAGCTCGCCGGAAGGCTTCTTTACGCATACCATGGAACTGACCCAGTCGGTTGGTTCCGTCACTCTGGAGAGCACTCCTTGGTCCTGGAGGTCCTGCAGCTGCTGCTTGAGGCGGTCCTTGAGGGGTGCTGGGACTCTGCAAGGTGCATGAACCACAGGCGTGGCGTCTTGTTTGAGCAGGATTTTGTAAGTGTATGGAAGCGTGCCCATGCCTTCAAAAGCGTCGCGGTGCTGGTCGATGATGGCATTGAGTTGCGCCCTGAAGTCCGCATCCTGGAAGGCAGACGTGTCCTCTGGAGAGAGAGAGTGTACTCGTTGAACGAGGTTCAGAAGTTTGCACGCCTGTGCGCCTAGCAGAGAGTTCTTCGTGGAGCCCACGATCTCGAAGGGAAGGATGGCTTTTCGCGAGTTGTGCGTCACTTCGAGTTGGCATGAACCGGTACTAGGAATGACGTTGCCATTGTTGTCCACTAGTTGGCAGGTCGACGGAAGAATGGTTGGTTTAACCCCAAGGGTCTGAAAGTCTGACCACGCTAGGAGATTAGCTGAAGCACCAGTGTCCAGGCGGAATCGTATCTGTGATCGGTTGACCGTCAGAGTGGCACGCCACTTGTCGTCTGGATCAATGCTGTGCACCGACAGCAGCTGGTGGTTTTGATTCGGGGACAGCCTGTTCTTTGTTATAACAGCGACTCGAAAAGGCTCCCTCGGGTCCTCGGTGTCACTGATCTGCGGGAAGTCGGAATCGGACACGGTGAACGTGGGTTGAATTGCCCGAACGTTCCTGCGAGGCTGGCTGAAGCAATGCGAATTGGCAGGCTGAGCTGCTCGACAGCAGGCAGCATAGTGGCCAAGTCTGCCACATCATAGGCATTGTCGTGATTTTGCAGGACATTGCCGCTTTAAATGGGCGGAGCCACAGTGGCCGCAGGTCATGACGTCAGTACGCTCGCTGCGCCACCGCGCATGCACGGTGCGGTCCTGCGTGGTGCGCGCCTGCGCACCACGTTCCTCCATGTCACCGTCCCCTCGTTTGGCGCGTACAAGCTTGGGAGGCCACGAAAAGTGGGCGAAATGGCCGCCCTCATCCAGGCTGCAGCCTTGGAGGTTTTCAATTGTTTGGACCCGTTCCGCCTCGTGGGGACCTTGCCGCGCCGTTTCAGCTGCCTGTATGTGGGAGTACCGGCTGGTGGCATTTTCATGCAGGACACAAATCTCGATGGCAGTCGCTAGGGCGAGTTGCTTAATTTTGAGGAGCTGCTGACGTAGGGGGTCCGACAGAACACCAAATACGATCTGGTCGCGTATCATGGAGTTGGAGGTGGGCCCATAGCCGCAGGACTGCACAAGCATGCGGAGGTGTGTTAAAAAGGATTGGAAAGGCTCGTCCTTACCCTGCAAGCGCTGCTGGAACAGGTATCTTTCGAAGCTTTCATTGACCTCTATGCTGAAGTGGGTATCAAATTTGAGGAGAACCGTCTTGTACTTTGTCTTGTCCTCGTCGTCTGCGAATGTGAGGGAGTGGAAGATGTGGATGGCGTGTTGCCCGGCCGTGGAGAGGAGCAGAGCAATCTTCCTGGTGTCCGAGGCGTTCTCCCTGTCCGTGGCTTCGAGGAAGAGCTGGAAGCGTAGTTTAAAAATCTTCAAATTGACCCCGAGATTGCCGGCGATACGGAGCGGCGGCGGGTTGATGTTCTCCATACTTCAGGATGCCGGAATGCTGATTTATTGCAGGTGGGTCTCAGAAGTGCCAGTATGCAACCACTCCTTGTACCATGATGTGTTGGGTGTTCTGGATCACAAACAGGTCACCAACACTGGAAGTGGTGCAACTCTATTTTATTATAAGGTTAACTATATTAACATACTTGAACTGTGGGTAAATGCAATACCAGATTTAACTGTTGACCCTTGCCTAGTCCTAACCAGGTGATGCACTCAGCACATGGTGAATGTCTGTGTTGCAGGCTGTGAGCTCTGTGCTCCGAACTGGCTGCTACTAGAATGAGCGGGAAGTCTCCTGTCCCCTGTCTTTACAGTGCGTTTGCTCTCACTGATGATTGGCTGCGGTGTTGTGTATGCTGATTGGTCCCACTGCATGTCCATCAGTGTATGTGTGTGTGTCTGGACCATAATATACTGGTGTATATTATGACACCATGTGCAGGTGATAGGTGTGAGTGTGCTCCTGGCAGACAGACAGGAGTTAGACCAAGGCATAGTGAGGTGCACCAATGGTCAGCTCACATCAGTTTATCATCATTCTCTTATTTGTGGTGTTCTTTGTGATTTTGTTATCAGGATGATGTTGTAGTGTTCACAAAGACCACAGAAGCTAAGTTCATTAACAAAGCTAACTTTTATTTACACTACTTATTAAAGCTCGATCACTTTCTCCTATAGTAAACAATAATCTAGTAATCTACAATCTACACTCTACCAACATTAGTCTCCACAGTCTATCTTCAACTGTACTCTCCACTCTCTAAATGCTCCTCACCAGCTCTCTCCCAGAAGCCTGTGAGTCAGTGCTTTATATAGTTCTGCATCTAGCTCAATCTAGTGGTTAATTATGATGTGACATTAACCCTTTGTATTCTGAGCATTTCACATAATGTCACGCTGCCCTCGACATGGACCCGCTAACAGTGCCGACATAGGTCCATCACCCTGGAGCAATGTAACACAGACCCTGGGAGGGTGAAACAGGGTGACTGGGGGTGGGGAGAGGGGGAAGAGAGGCAAGGAGAGTCAAGCTGGGTGAGGGATGGGGGAACGGTTGTGGAGGGAAAGGGGGGGGGGCAAGAGGGTGAGATGACAAACTTAGCTACATCCTATGCGAAGCGGGCAAGGGTGATGGCCTCCCTGGCCCTCCATGCATGCCGGACCCTTGCCTCTGCTGCCTGCCCTCCATCCTCCAGTTGTTCTTGCGTGTCCTCCCCGAGGCTTGTCCTGCAGCCCATTCTGGTCCGGCGCCTCCTTGTCCTCCTCCTCGGTGGCCGCATGTTCCTCCTCCTCCACCTCCAACACGTCGCCCCCCCCTGCTGTGTCTGGTTGTGTACTGCAGTGCACCCCCAAAGGCATTGAGACATTGGATCCGCATTTTGAGCACAGATCAATGACGAATTCTCCGGCTGTTCGCTTGCGGAGGGATTCTCAGGTCCTGCTGGCAGCGCATCCCGCCTGTGGGCTTCCTGACGGTGCAGAGTGGCTTTGATGGGGAATCCCATTGTCAGCGGTGGGAGCAGAGAATCCCATCGCCAGCGAACGCCGCGCCGCCTCCCGCTGCCGAGAAACATGTGGTTGGGAGGCCGGAGAAACCGGCCACAGATTTCCAAATGAAACTTTTCAATTTTGTCTATCTCACTGATATCTTGCATCACCCTTTAGAAGCAGAGGACACCATCTCAGACTAAAGGGACGATCCTTTAAAACAGAGATGAGGAGGAATTTCTTCAGCCAGAGGGTGGGGAATCTGTGGAACTCTTTGCCGCAGAAGGCCGTGGAGGCAAAATCACTGAGTATTTTTAAGACAGAGATAGATAGGTTCTTGATCAATAAGGGGATCAGGGGTTATGGGGAGAAGGCAGGAGAATGGGGATGAGAAAAATATCAGCCATGATTGAATGATGGAGCAGATGCGATGGGCCGAGTGGCCTAATTCTGCTCGTGTCTTATAGTCTTCTGGTTTATGTACCTGGAAGAACAGGATGGTGTATTCAGTTTTTCTTTTCTCCAATAATTGCCTGACCTTTTGTAAAACTGTCCCACTGGTGCGATCTTCCAATCCTGCTGAAGGTGACACCCCTCTCAGCTGGTTCCCTGGCAACGGGATTGGTGAGCTACTCAAAATGGCGGGACTGGAAGATTCTGCCGCTAGCCAATAATGAGCCACCCCTGCCATCAGAAAACACTGTATTTCCAGTGTTAAATTATGCCCTCATTTTAAATACAGTGTTCTCAAAATGTCATTTAGATATCTTTAATGATCTTTATTCCATTCCTAGATGAAAATATCCAAAATATGTCCGACAAAATATACATAAAATTAATTTCATTAACTGGCAACTCTCTCCTAAATTTACGAGATTAAATACAATTTCAAAACGTACTTGGAAAAGAACTTTAGCTGCAAATAATTATTTTTTGAATAACCGTTCCTTGTCAGTGAGCAGTATTTGTTCCACACAGTTGAAAGTAAAAGTTGATGTTATGTGCCAGGACAAGACGAATGTCTGAGGTTCCTGTAGATTTAAAATCATAATATTGACTGAGCAAAACTCAGCAATACTTGGGAGTACTCACCCCTCAAAATTCAGACACCACACTTACAACATAGGGGGCTATTTAAAAAGGATTCAAAATCAATCAGTTACCAAGAACAATTCTGGAAATTGAATCTGTTCTTTACGATAGGGTCGGTGCAGACTTAATGGGCCGAATCACTGTAGTGATTCTATGATAGAAACTCCAATAATACAATGTCATTCGCATCTATTTTAGATCACACAAGGAATATGGAGAATCTCTACGAACTGAATCAAAGCCTTCATGAGAAAAAGCTCAGAAATCAATAAGCATCATATTTGGAACTAATAATTTATGGAAAAGACTGCTGCGTGGGCAAAGGCACAAGCAAATTCAACTTGAGAATTAGAAAACTTCAAGGGCTTATTCCTGATTCAACAACAAGTTCAAGGATGTAGGCTTTGTGTCAAGATAGGAAATATGATAAAATGCTACACAAAGGCCTGAATTTCTGCCACGACGGAAGGGGTCCACGCCTTAGCCAAAACGCCTCCGTCAATTCTGGAAGTCCCACCCTCGAACCCAGAACCCACCATTTTCACCTGGGAGGGGGTTTGAGGGTGGACCATAATCTGCACATCCACGGATCATGGAGCCAGCTGCACAGTTAAATGAAGCTGTCTTCAATTATATGTGATTTTCATCACAACTCGTGGGCTTTAGACATTTGATAAGAAGGTTTGAACTTAGTGGAGTTCCTTGAGGTCAGGTAGGCTTTTGATGAACTCAGGTGGCCTTTTAGATAGCTTTAAAAAGATTCACCAAATGCCTCAGCACTTCAACATATTATATCACAGGGGTCTGACTGACACCCAGGGGTGGCACCTTGGAAGGGCATATATTTTTGCCCTTATGACTCTGGCATCCAGGTGGCAGGAAGAAATATTCCAGAAAAGACAAGGGTGCACAACGTGGTAAAGAGGGTGCAACATTAGGATGGCACATTCACACATTCGTACATGGAAGAATGTGAGGGTGCCCAATCTGAGGCCAGCAGAAGTAGGAGTTAGAGACAGTGCAGTGCGCACCAGGGGAAGGAGGAAAACAACCAGGATTTTTCCCAAGGTAATGATCTACCGACCATGGAGGTTCTTGATATGACTGAGAACCAATGCTGAAGGTGTCAACGGTTAAGCAGGGAATAGGTCATCTACATGTGTGCCATGGTCCAACAAGATCTCGCACCATAGTCTGCCGACCCTTCTACCCTGCCAATGACTCTCAAGGTCACTATGGCTCTGAAGTTTTATCCAGCTGTCTTTTTCCAGGGCTCAGCAAGTGACCTCCGCAAAATCTCGCAGTCAACTACACACCTCTGCATCAAGGCAGTCACTGTGTCCTCTTTTCTCTGTTAGGGAAGCACATTCACTTCCTACTGGATGTGGTGTCTTAGATGCAGAGGGCCAGAGGATTTGCAGAATTGGGCTTCCCTCAGGTCCAGAGGGTGATCACATTCACCCATGTCACCAAAAGGGAAACAACTCATCAACATCATGTGAACCAAAAAACCTTCCATTCCCTGAAACTGCAGGTGGTGTGTGACCACACCAAAGCTTTCCTCAATATTTGTGTGCGGTATCCTGGAAGCTGCCACGTCTCATTCATCCTGAGGAATTCCTAACTGCCTCAGCTTTTTCAAACACCCACACAGGTCCACAGTTGGTTTCTGGGGACAAGGAGCAACAGTTAAGGCGTTGGTTGATGACCACCTTTAGGTGGCCACAAACAGAGCCCAATTGGTAATATGACAACAGCCATGTGGTGACCCACGGTACAATAGAGCAGGCAATTGGCATTCTTGAAATGCACTCCAGGTAGGTGCTTTGACCATTCCACTGGAGCTCTACAGTATTCCCCTACAAGGTTATCCTGAATTTCAGTGGTGTGCTTTATGCTGCACAATATGGTGCAGAGAAGGGCCTATGACCAGGGGGAGAAAAAGGTGGACCAATAGCTACACCATCTGAGGAGGAGGAGAACAGTGATGAAGAAGATATGGAACAGGAGGAGGAGGCACCTGAATGAGCCAGGATTTAACATGTAGAGGAGAAATTGCAGACCAGCTGAGGGGCAGGCCCATGTAGCCATGGATGATATTTTGCATGAAGAAGTCATCGCCAGAAACCTGCTAAACCAGAATAAATTCACCTAGGTTCCTGACAACGAACAGTTCACATCAGCCTGGTGAGAAGCTTTCATATAATAAACCTCTCACATAGTACATGCAAGTGAGGGCGTTTGTGAGGCGGCAGGTGAGGGAATTCCCGCTGCTCCCGGCACAGGGGATTCAAGATAGGGTGATTTTGGGCGTATGGTTCGGAGAGGGCAAGGTGTCGGCGATATACCAGGAGATGAAAGAAGAGGGGGAGGCTTTGGTAGAGGAGCTGAAGGGTAAATGGGAAGAGGAGTTGGGGAGGAGATTGAGGAGGGGCTATGGGCTGATGCCCTAAGTAGGGTTAATTCCTCTTCCTCGTGTGCCAGGCTTAGCCTGATACAATTTAAGGTGGTTCATAGAGCGCATATGACGGGGGCGAGGCTGAGTAGGTTCTTTGGGGTGGAGGACAGATGTGGGAGGTGCTCAGGAAGTCCGGCGAACCATATCCGTATGTTTTGGTCATGCCCGGCACTGGAGGGGTTCTGGAGGGGAGTTGCGGGAACAGTATCTAAGGTGGTGAAAGTCCGGGTCAAGCCAAGCTGGTGGCTAGCACTATTTGGAGTAGTGGACGAGCCGGGAGTGCAGGAGGCAAATGAGGCCGGCATTCTGGCCTTTGCATCCCTGGTAGCCCGGCGGAGGATCTTTGTTAGAGTGGAAAGATGCGAAGCCCCTCCAGTGTGGAAGCCTGGATAAATGACATGGCAGGGTTTATCAAGTTGGAGAGGATAAAGTTTGCCTTGAGAGGGTCTGCGCAGGGGTTCTACAGGCGGTGGCAACCGTTCCTAGACTATCTCGCGGAGCGTTAGATGAAGGTCGGACAGCAGCAACAGCAACCCAGGGGGGGAGAAGAAAAGGGGGGTTTTCTGGGGGGCATTTGAGCAAGAAAACACATGAATGATCCGGAAAACTGACATGTACGGGAGGAATCCAATGTACAAAGTTCTGTATCTTATTGACTTGCCATGTTCATGTCTTGCTATGTGAGCTTTCTTTCTTTGTTTTTTTTTTGTAACGCCGGGGGGGGGGGGGGGGGGGGGGGTTGTCTGTATGGTTCAAAATTTTGTTGAAAAATTCTTAATAAACCTCTCACATGGAGGTCAGATATTCCCAAGGAGAGAGAAACACATAACACCATAACTTGACCTTGACCATCATGCCCATTGGGCTCAACACAGTGCTCAAGTACATCTTGAGAGGTTCTTCACAACCTGGGCTCTGCACATATCTGTTAGTAACTGCCAAAGAGGGGACCAAGGTGCCACTCTGTGCCAACTCAAACCATGCCCATTATGCCAAAAGTGCCAGTAGGAAGCAGGACTTTGTTATATTACTCTTTTGGTAATATATCTCGTTACTCTTTGCTTCTTATCCAGAATGGTCTGATGGTGTGATTCTGAAGAAACCACGAGTCTTCAACTTAAAACAAACTAATTTATTGAGTCGCGACTGATTAATATTGAGTTTGCACACTCCACAGAACTATAACTAGTAATCAAGTAATTTACATTAAAGTATTAACTAATTTAAACTACACGTGCTTAACTATGCTGCGATCTATCTATCTTACACTCTACTGTCTAGTCACCCCTGGTTGGAAGAGAGCAAGATCCTCTAGGTGGTCTTATTTATAGTGGGATCCAGTGGTGCCCTCTAGTGGTTGTGTTACACTGAGATGGAATAATTAACCCTTTAGTTATCTACATGTATACATATCATTACTGACTTTACTCCCAAGACAAGCAGTGCTGGGACCTGCATGATACACAAAAGGAGCTAATCTGCTATAGATTTCATTGTTAGAGCATGCTCTGATATACGCCATTGCCTTGAACCATAATTGCTGTGTCCTTATACAATTCAATCTTCGCACTTCCCTTATTACAACATCTCCTTGTGCCCAGTGATGTAACAAGACCATCTTCACCCCTACCACTGTCTTCAGCACCTGCCAAGGGCGATTCTCCATCCCCAACAACCACCCGGTTGGGAACCCAGCAACCTTCATTGCTGTCTCCTCCACATTACTGATTGCGGACCCATCTCAAGGCTGTACCATCTCCCTGGCATTGTGTGCCCTCTTGGCCTGCAAATGCAACATGAAGAGTGCAGTTAGCCTAATATAGAGTGCTGCCAGGAGCAAATAACTTGCTTTTGGTAATGCAGTACAGAGTACATAGCCACCTCTGTTGCATGCGCTGTTGGGTCCTTCCAGTTAATTCCCTTATTTCTCCTTTCTTTTATTTTGCTGTTATCGTTTTTGATCCAGGGTGATTAATCGAGTTATATTTTTAGGTCAAGCAGCAGAGAGAGCAGCACTCATCCAGGCAAGTGGAGAGTGTCATGATATTCAGGTAAACATCATGGTGCAAACATACATACGTACTGATGGACAAATCAACGGACCAATCAATACACACACAACACCACAGCCAATCACAGGCAAGAGCATACACACTATAAAACAGGGAACACGACACTTCCGGCTCATTCCAGCAGGAGACAGCTCAGGGCACACAGAGCTCACAGCAAGCCACTCAGACATCCACCATGTGCTGAGTGACACTCCAAGATCGTGCTAGGAATAGATCCACAGATTCAAGGGTTATGACCATACCTCAGTAACCAGTTTACCACTGTAAATATATGTTAGTAATAAAACTGAGTTGTACCATTCGCAAGCGTGTTGGTTCGTCTGTGTAGCAGAGCACCCAACACATCAGGGAGTATTCCATTACACCCCTGACTTGTGCTTTGTAGATGGTGGACAGGCTTGGAGGGGTCAGGAAGTGAATTGCTCACCATAGGATTCTTAGCCTTTGACCTGCCCTGGTAGCCACAGTATTAATATGGCTAGTCCAGTTCAGTTTCTGATCAATGGTCACCCCCCAGGATGTTGATTGTGGGGGATTCAGCAATGGTAATGCCATTGAATGTCAAGGGCCAATGATTAGATCCTCTCTTGTAGGAGATGGCCATTGCCTGGCACTTGTGTGGCCGAGTGTAACTTGTCATTTGTCAGCTCAAGCCTGGATATTTACCAGATCTTGCTGCATTTGGAAATTGACTGTTTCCTTGTCTGAGGAGTCACAAATGATACTGAACATTGTGCAATCATCTGTGAATATCCCCGCTTCTGACCCTATGATGGAAGGCAGGCCATTGATGAACTAGCTGAAGATGGTTGGGTCTAGGACACTACCCTGAGGAACTCCTGCTGTGATTACCTGGAGCTGAGATGATTGACCTACAACCACCACAACCATCTTCCGATGTGCCAGGTATGACTCTAACCTGAGAGTTTCACCCCTGATTCCCATCGACTCCAGTTTAGTTGGGTCTCCTTAATGCCATACTTGGTCAAATGCTGCCCTGATGTCAAGCGCAGTCACTCTCACCTCATCTCTGGCATTCAGCGCTTTTGTCCATGTTCGAACCAAGGCTGTAGTGAGTCCAGTAGCTGAGTGACCCTGACATAGCCCAAATTGAGCATCGGTGAGCAGGTGCTGAGTAAATGCCGCTTGATTGCAATGTTGATGACTCCTTCCATCACTTTGCTGATGATGGGGAGTAGACTGATAGGACGGTAATTGGCTGGGTTGGATTTGTCCTGTTCCTTGTGTACAGGACACACCTGTGCAACCTTCCACATTGCTGGGTAGATGCCAGTGTTGTAGCTGTACTGGAACAGCTTGGCTAAGGGTGCAGCAAGTTCTGGAGCACATGTCTTCTGTACTATTGCCGAAATATTCTCAGGACGCATAGCCTTTGCAGTATCCAGTGCCTTCAGCTGTTTCTTTCCACATTGCTGGGTAGATGTCAATGTTGTAGCTGTACTGGAACAGCTTGGCTAGGAATGCCTCTTGGCTAAGTCTAGTGGGTCAATGCCACTGAATTTCAAGGGGAAATGGTTGGCTATCAACTTTTTGGAGATGGTCATTGCCTGGCATTTGCAGATTGTTATTTTTCAGCCCAAGTCTGAACATTGTCCAGGTCTTGTTGCACATGGATACAGGCTGCTTCGATAATTGATCAGTCATGAATGGTTTAAACATTTGTCCATCATCAGTGAGCATACCCTCTTCTGACCTTATGGTGGAAGGAAGGTCATTGATGTAGCAGCTGATGATGGTTGGGTCTCGGACATCACCCTGAGGAACTTGCAAAGCAATATCCTGGAACTGAGATGACTGACCTCCAACAACCACAACCATCTTCCTTTGTGCCAGGTATGACTCCAACCGGTGGAGAGTTTTCCTGAGTTCCCATTGACTACAATTTTGCTAGGGCTCCTTGATGCCACACGAGATCAAATGCTGCCTTGATGTCAAGGGCAGTCACTCTCACGTCTGGCATTTAGCTCCTTTGTCCTTTTTTGGAGTAAGGCTGAAATGAGATCAGGAGCTGAGAGGCCCTGGCAGAACCCAAACTGAGCGCCTGTGAGCAGGTTATGGCTGAGTAAGGGTGTCACTGATGGCACGATCGATGACACCTTTCATCACTTTGCTGATGACCAAGAGTAGACTAATGGGCGGTAATTGGTCAGATTGGATTTGTCCTCCATTTTGTGGACAGGGCACACCTGGACAATTTTTCACATTGCAGTTTAGATGCCGGTAGTGTAGCTGTTCTGGTACAGCTTCGGTCTCCTTGGCGAAGGGCATGGCTACTTCTGGGGCACATACTTCTTCAGTATTATTGCTGGAATATTGTCAGGGCCCAGTGTCTTTTCAGTATCCAGTTCCTTCAACCATTTATTAATATCATGCACAGTAAATCAAATTGGCTGGAGACTGGCATCTGCAATGCTGGGGCCCTCATAAAGAGGTTGTGATGGATGATCAACTTGGAACTTTTGGCTGAAGACGGTTCCAAGTCGTCTCAGTTGCATTGATACGCTGGGCTCCCTCATCATTGAGCATAGGGATATTTGTGGAGCTTCCTCTTCCTGTCAATTGTTTATTTGTCCACCGCCATTCACAACTGGATAGGCAGGGCTTAGATTTCATCCATTGGTTGTGGGACAGCTTAGCTCTGTCTAATGCTTGCTGCTTCCATATTTTGGCCTGCAAGTAGTCCTAATTTGCAGCTTCAGCAGGTCGCCACCTCTTTTTGTTTTTGTTATGCCTGGTGCTGCCCTTGGCATGCCCTCCTGCCCTCCTGCCCTCTCCATCGAAGCAGGGTCGATCCCTTGGCTTGATCTTACTGGTGGAGTGGGGTACATGTCGGGCTATGAGGTTACAGAGGCTAACTGATATATATACCCTGACTGTCACTACAGTTGTCACCAGTGGAAAGAGGAAGAGTGCTGATGCCTCGTATGTTTTAGAGTGGGAAACACCCCTCTAATGTTCTGCCTGGTGATTGGTTGTGTTCTGTCCTGTGTGTTGATTGGCTGTACTGAGTGTCTGCCACTGCCTGCCTGTATCTCATTATGTGCATGAGTGCATATCATGACATCCCCCCCTTTTTAAAAAAAAAAATTCCGTTGGTTGCTTAGAGCATATGCGACTGTATGTACATAGAGATGTATAACTATTTACATTAAATGGCGAGTGAATTAATATGTACTCGAAAGGTGTCTAGCGTGCAGATATAGAACAATATTTACAAGATAAATGTCTATAAGTCCAATCTCTATGGCTGGCATCAGATCCTTGTCGACCGCCTGAGAGGTGGAGGTGAGGACAACAGTGCCCTTCTGTTGCGCCTGACAATGGAGCCATCAGCCATACGAACCACAAACGATCTGGGAGCAGCCTGTTGAACAACAACAGCTGGGGCTGACCAGTCTCCATCAGGTAGCTTGATGCGAACAGCATCTTCCGGAGATAGCACAGGCAAATCGGTAGCATGAGAATCGTATGTCAGCTTTTGCCGGTTCCTGAGTTGCTGCACCTTTTGCAGCACTGGGAGGTGATCCAGGTCTGGTAAGTGTATGGCCGGAACAGTCGTCCGCAGGTCTCTATTCATGAGGAGTTGAGCCGGAGACATACCGGTGGACAGAGGGGTTGCCCTGTACGCCAACAGCGTAAGGTTGAAGTCAGAAGCAGAGTCCACAGCCTTGCAGAGCAGTTGCTTCACTATATGGACCCCTTTCTCGACCTTCCCGTTGGACTGCGGGTAGTGTGGGCTTGAGGTAATGTGTTTGAATTGGTACGACTTGGCGAAATTGGACCACTCTTGGCTGTGGAAGCAGGGACCATTGGCACTCATGACAGTGAGTGGAACACCATGCCTGGCAAATGTCTCCTTGCAGGCCTTGATGACTGTCCTAGATGTGAGGTCTGACAGCTTCACAACTTCCGGGTAATTTGAGAAGTAATCTATGATGAGCACATAGTCACGCCCATTGGTGTGAAAAAGGCCGATTCCCACCTTGGACCACGGAGAGGTCACGATCTCCTGTTGCTGGAGTGTTTCTTTCGCCTGAGCAGGCTGGAAACGCTGGCAGGTCGCACAATTGAGGACCATGTTGGATATGTCCTGGCTGATTCCAGGCCAATAGACAGCCTGCCGGGCCCTGCGCCTACACTTTTCGACACCGAGGTATCCCTCGTGGATTTGTTTGAGCACTAAGCTCTGCAGGCTGCGAGGAATAACGATATGATCTAGCTTGAGGAGGATCCCCTCGACGACTGTCAGGTCATCCTTTACATTAAAGAACTGAGGGCGTTGCCCTTTTTGCGAGCCATTTGCAAGGTGGTGCATTACACGCTGCAGAAGAGGGTCCTTGGCAGTCACTTCTCGAATGTTGATCACTCTTTCATCTGAAGCCGGGAGGTTGCAGGCACACAGCTGCACCTGTGCCTCAATCTGGCGGATGAAGTCAACCTGTTCACAGGGCGAGGTGATGGAGCGGGACAGGGCATCCGCAATTATCAGCTCATTGCCTGGTGTGTATACTAACTCAAAATCGTACCTGCGGAGTCGAAGGAGATGCACTGAAGCCTGGGCGTCATGTCATTCAAGTCCTTATGAATGATATGGACCAAGGGTCTGTGGTCAGTCTCCACTGTGAAGGTTGGTAGGCGGTAGACGTAGTCATGGAACTTTACAATGCCGGTTAGGAGGCCCAGGCACTCTTTTTCTATCTGGGCATACCTCTGTTCAGTAGGGGTCATGGCCCTTGACGCATAAGCCACTGGAGCCCAGGACGAGGGATCATCCTTCTGGAGGAGCACCGCATCAATGATGTCCTGGCTTGCGTCCGTGGAGATTTTTGTCTCCCTGTCCGGGTCAAAAACCGCTAGTACCGGAGCAGTGGTGAGCTTTGCCTTTAGCTCGAGCCACTCTGATTGATGTGTGGGTAGCCACTGGAATGCAGTGGACTTCTTCACCAGATGTCTGAGAGCCATGGTGTGTGATGCCAGGTTGGGAATGAACTTTCCCAAGAAGTTTACCATATCGAGGAAGCGTAGGCCGCCTTTTTGTCTTCCTGGGTCTACATGGTGTTAATGGCCTTGACTTTGTCCGAATCTGGTTGCTCACCCTGCTGGGATATCTCGTCGCCCAAGAACTTGATGGATGACATGCCAAAGGAGCACGTGGCCTTGTTCAACTTGAGGCCGTTTGCATGGACACGTCAAAAGACTTGTTTGAGACGAGATATGTGTTCCTCGGGGGTCGTGGACCATATGATTACATCATCTACGTAGACACACACACCCTCAATGCCCTCCATCATCTGCTCCATGATCCTGTGGAAGATTTCAGAGGCTGAAACAATGCCGAACGGCATCCGGTTATAACAGTACCTTCTGAAACGTTTATTGAACGTGCAGAGCTTCCTGCTGGACTCATCCAGTTGTATCTGCCAGAAACCACGCGATGCATCTAGCTTTGTGACGAATTTGGCGTGCGCCATTTCACTAGTCAATTCCTCCCGCTTCGGGATCGGGTAGTGTTCCCGCATTATGTTTCGGTTAAGATCTTTGGGATCTATGCATATCTGCAACTCTCCTGAAGGCTTCTTCACACAGACCATCGAGCTGACCCAGTCAGTCGGTTTCGTCACTTTAGAGATTATGCTCTGGTCTTGGAGCTCCTGCCGCTATGCCTTTAAACGTTCCTTCAGAGGAGCCGACACCCGGCGAGGTGCATGGATTACAGGCGTGGCATCAGGCCTGAGTAGGATCTTGTAGCAGTATGGCAGCGTACCCATTCCACTAAACACATCCCAGTATTGCGGCAGGATGTCATCAATGTCGGCCTGAAGATCCACATTGGAAGAGGACATGGCATGGACTCGCTGTACGAGGTTGAGTAGCTTGCATGCATGGGTACCGAGCAGGGATGCCTTGTCAGGCTTGACGATTTCGAATCGGTTGCTTTTTAATGCGGTCAAAATCAGCTTGAGAGATGAGATTGGCTGAAGCACCAGTGTCTAGCTTGAACTGGATGCTGCATTGGTTAACATGTATGACAGCCCGCCATTCATCCGCAGAATCCACATTGAGGATAGATAGGCGTCTTGCTGAATTTGAGGAGGCATACTCACCTGTAGTGATGATGCCCACACGACATGGGGACTCCAGGCAGTCGTCCTCTGGATCCGTAGTGCTACCAGGATCAGAATCCAGTAGACCTTGCTGTACACATCGAACGCGCTTGCGTTGGAAATGGAATCGCTGGCCCTTGACCGGTGGTACATACCTGCACAAGGCTGCATAATGTCCAGGCTTCCCACAATTTAAACATCGCCTGCCTTTTGCAAGGCATTGCCTCCTTAAGTGAGCGGTGCCGCAGTTCGGGCATGTCATGACGTTGACGTCGTTACGCTTCGTGCGTCGACGCACATGCGCAGTGCGGTCAGCCGACGTTCGCACTTGCGCAGTTTGGTCTTCGGCCGCTTCGTTCTCCCGTTTGTGGTGTGCATGCGTGGGACCCCGGGAAAAACATGCAAAATGGCCGCCTTCATTGATATTGAGGCGCCGTATCCGGACGATGGCCTGTCCACTCTCTGCCTCATGGGAGGCAAGTTGTTCCTGTTCTGCCAATTTGAAACGGGAGTACCGATTTCTCGCCTGTTCATGCATTTTACACATCTCAATTGCGACTGGCAGGGTCCTGTTTTTAATTTTGAGGAGATGCTCCTGCAAAACGTCGGAGTGGACCCCAAACACGATCTGATCCCTGATGATGGAATCAGCGGTGTCACCATAGTTGCAGGACTGCGCTAATATACGGAGATGAGTTATAAAGGAATGGAAAGGTTCATCCTTACCCTGAAGGCGTTGCTGGAAGACATAGCGCTCAAAGCTCTCGTTCGTTTCGACTTCACAGTGACTGTCAAATTTAGCTAAAACGTTCTTGAATTTGGTCTTGTCCTCGCCATCGGCAAAAGTGAGCGAGTTGAAAGTTTGGATGGCTTGGGCCCCCGCAGTTGATAGGAGCAGTGCAATTTTTCTGGCATCGGACGCATCCTCGAAGCCCGAGGCTTCAATGTAGAGAAGGAACCTTTGCTTAAAGACCCGCCAGTTGGCGCCGAGAGTGCCGGAGATCCGTAGCTGTGGAGGGGCCTGGATTTTCTCCATGCCACTGGAGGGCACTCGCTGGTCGTCACTGAATCACTCGAGGTAAACCAATTCGATAAAGTCGACTACTGGTACCATGTTGTGTTATTCACCCTGGGGTAACACGGACTGCAACTGGATGCAGTTGTACTGTAAAGTAGACACCAAACTTAGACATTAGTTCAATACGTTTTATGGAACTGCTGGAGCAGTGCACATAGCTTGCTGTGGGTTGACACTCTACAATCTAAGTGTGCTAACTATAACTAACTAGACCAGACTAGCTCTGTGCCACATGTAGAAGGTGCTAACTGATATATACACCCTGACTGTCACTACAGTTGTCACCAGTGGAAAGAGGCAGAGTGCTGATGCCTCGTGTGTTTTATAGTGGTAAACCCCCCTCTAGTGTTCTGCCTGGTGATTGGTTGTGTTCTGTCCTGTGTGTTGATTGGCTGTACTGGGTGTCTGTCACTGCCTGTCTGTATTTCATTATGTGCATGAGTGCATATCATGACAGGCCTTTGGAGATACTACAAGACCCCGCCCCTTGTGGGCTCCTCTGTAAACTATCTCAACAATGTCAATCATTTCCTGTTTGTCTTCCATAGGCCAATTAATTGTGTTGTTGTTGCCAGTGCCCAAATCAATCATGATGTGTTTGTTTCTGTAGAAAAACATAACTGTGCATGGATCATACAACTCGTACACCTTGTTGAAGTCTGGCACCTCTGTGATATCCACAAGATAAATAATAGCTATGTATTTC
The DNA here is from genome assembly GCF_047496885.1 of Scyliorhinus torazame. Classification (NCBI taxonomy): domain Eukaryota; kingdom Metazoa; phylum Chordata; class Chondrichthyes; order Carcharhiniformes; family Scyliorhinidae; genus Scyliorhinus; species Scyliorhinus torazame. The sequence goes on along the minus strand of NC_092717.1, from coordinate 129,482,991 downwards.
ACCTTTTCACCAATACTGTACAACACCGCGTCGATTTCATGCAAGTTGGATCCCAGTCGTGGCCAAAGCGAATGACGACAATGCAATTCTCCTCCCACAGAATGGCCTGGGCCACTTGCCAGCCATTGTGGAGATGCGACAACATGTACGACATCTTGTCAAAGAGTTGTAGAGCTTCCAATACCGCTGATTACTGGCTCCTCTCGGGCGCAGTTGCTGAGGTTCTCAGCCTTCCCTGGCTGAGTGAGAGCGTAGTGGCGGCGCCGCCTCTCCCTCCCTCTCACCAGCCCCAACCCCCGCTCTGCCCAAGGGCGCAGCTTAATGGAAAAAGTTCTATGTGACACATCGGGCCCGACTTCCTGGGTGTTTCCCGATGGCCTTGTCGGCAATATCATGGCGCATATTTAATGCACTTAGTGCCGAAAATGATCCACACGAGCTTCACATGGTACTGGCTGTCCCCGCAGCTGATTTGCCAGACTCACGCCTGGCAGCTTCCTGCTAACAAGGGGGAACTGATTTTAAACACTACCTCCAAACTCACGCACAGTCAGCACATAAGCGGGCACCATGCAGACCAACTCCACGTTCGGGGTGCCGACTTGGCCAGGCTTCTGGACACTGTGGAGGCGAGACGGGAAAACCTGTTTACCCAAGGAGGTTGGAGGACCAGCTGCAGAGCCACCAATGTCACCTGGGAGACAGTAGCAGCAGCCGTCAATTTGGGCAGCATGACCAGGAGGATTGCCATACAGTGCATGAAGAAGATCAACGATCTCCACCATGCCACAAGGATAAGTTAACACTGGTCCCTTGGCATCAGTTCTGCCTGCCACTCCCCTAACCTCACTCCCCCCATCAGGTCACCTGCTGGCATCTCGCATCCTCCCAACATCCGATCACCCACTTGAGCCCCAACATACCCTAGCACCCACTAGCACAACCCCTCCATGCCCAGGTGCAGTGCCCACACATGCCATGTGCCATAGGCACACAGCTCACAATGCCCCCGCTCTGCCCCCGCAGGAGAAGTTAGCCCATTGCAGGCAGGAAAGGGCTCAGATGAGCGAAGGAGTTACAGACATCAGCGGCTGAATTTTCGGCATCCCGATGCCGAAATCTCATTCGGCGATGGGGCGGCGTATCCAGTTTCACACATGAAATCAGCACCTGCTCCGGTTCCACGATTCTCCGCCCCCCCGAAAAGCAGCGCTGAGGATCCATCACCTGAGGCAATTGCCTGAGGCCCGCCCCACTATTCTCCGTCGCCAACCGGCCAAATTCCCGACGGCATATTTCTAATGTGGTCCTGCCCTCCGGGAAACTCGCGAGGCGGCTGTGGACTCAGTCCGTGGCCGCCACAGTCAGAGGCGGGCCGATAGGAGGGCAGGGGGAACCTCATTCAGGACTAGGGTTTTTTTGTGCGGGCTGTCCGGGTTGGGCTTGCGGTCGATGCGGGGCACTTATTTCCACGGTCCAGGTCCGTGGTCTGAGTCCGCCATGGGGCATGGCGCAGCTGCTGCAGGACGGTGCTAACCCACTGCAAGACGGGGAATCTGTGGCCATTTGACGCCAGTTTTCCCGATTTCACAATGGCGTGGGGACATAGTCCCGAAAACGGAGCATTCAGCCCCTGATTCCTCACCCACTATGAAGAACTGGGTCTGGAGATTACGGGATTGGCCGAGGAGAGAGCCGTCACCGACAGCGAGGTGGGCCTACGCCACAGAGGTGAGGAGCCACTGCCCCGTCACCAAATGGCCTGCCTCAAATGAGTTGTTCATGTCAAACAAAATGATCCTTCCGGTCCACTGACCACATGTCCTTTCTGCCACAGGATCACCAACTGATGGGGCAGAGCCACCCCAGGTTGCCTCGCACTCTTTCCCCCCAACCCCCCCCCCCTCGCCACCCAAAAGAACACCTCAGAGGATAACTCCGAGGAGACCACCATCAAGGTGTCACAGCTGTCATCCCCAGCCTCCATCAGCACAGGGACACACACCTCGGTGGGCGACACTAGCGGACAGGCTTCTGGGGCACAGTCTGGTGAGCACCACACAGATGCTGATGCACATCAGGTGGAGGCAGAAACATTCAATGGATTCAGCAGTCGGAGGTCTGCTGGGTCTCAGGACTCACCTGAGTCCCAGTCAGATGCCGAGCCTCTGAACATGGTTGTCCTTCAGCTGATGCAGACTCTAGGGCATGACCGTGAGATTCAGGAAAGGATATCAGTGACACTCTGGTGAGTGCATATGCGATAGGAGGAATCCCAAAGGCTATGGGCTCAGGAGATGATGCTAGCAATGCGTGACACTGAGGCCAACTCTGCTCGAGTGGCAACCGCTGTGGAAAACCTGGAGCACGACGTCAGCACCTTGAGTGGTGCTATCCAAGGCGAGGGGCACCACGGTAGCAAAATGGTTAGCACTTCTGACTCACGGAGCCGAGGTGCCAGGTTCGATCCCGGCTCTGGGTTACTGACCGTGTGGAGTTTGCACATTCTCCCCGTGTTTGCACAAAGATGTGCAGGGTAGGTGGGTTCCCACGCTAAATTGCCCCTTAATTGGAAAAAATGAATTGGGTACTCTAAATTTTTTTTTAAATCCAAGGCGTGGCTCAGTCAGTGATGGCCATGGCTGAGGGCCTTGACGTGATGTCCCAGTCGCTGAGGGGCATGTCCCAGACTCAGGTGGACATTGCTGAGGCACTGCAGAGCATGGCGCAGACGTAGAATCACAGAATCACAGAATACTACAGTGCAGAAGAGGCCCTTAGGCCCATCCAGTCTGCACCAATGCATGAAAGGCCCTGGCCTGCCCATCTAATCTCACTTACCAGCAATTGGCCCATAGCCTTGAATGTTATGGCATTTCAAGTACTCATCCAGGTACTTTACAGATGGACATAGCCGAGGCACCCGGGAGCATGTCCCATTCAGCGAGGAGCAACAATGAGAATAAGGGCCTCCAGGCATGCTGGACCCTCGCCCCGCCTGTCCTCCATCTTCTGGATGCTCCTGGGTCCACCTCGGGCTTGTCCTCCAGCACTCCTGGTCCAGCTCCTCCTCAGACAAAGCCGCATGTTCTTCCTCTTCCTCCACCAGCACATCACCCAGCTACTGTGCCAGGTTGTAGAGGGCACAATGTTGCTAACTTGCTGTTGTCTCTTAATTTGGCTCTGTTTAATTACGTTTGCTCAAAAGTCGCCAGGTATCTTTCGACACCACCACAAGGTTCAAAACCGAATACTGATCAAAGACTCGATATACCAGTTAGTAAGTTCAAAAGCAATGCTCATTTATTTACACACAGTCAAATCTACTCATGCATAAAACTCTACAGACTAAACTACCACTATTACTAAAGCCTATACTTAGCTTCGGGTGCCCACTCAGTCAGAGGAACAATGGTCGTTGCTCGGTTCTGTGGCTGCTGGGTTGAGCTGTTTAGAGGATAGCAACTAGGAGCATCTATCTCGTAGCGTGCGTTGACTTGGAACTTACTTGGTCTGTAGCAACTTTGGTGGCTCTCTCTTCGCTGAGAGCCAAGGCTAAGAGAGAGATTCTCTCTTGGGGAATCCTTTTTATACCCAAAAGGGCTTCGCACGCTTTTGGGCGGGCCTTGAACTGGCCCCAATTAATTGGGCCGTTTCCCAATTGTCCTTATCGATTTTCTTCCAATAGAGGGGTGCACGTACGGTTGCTGGGCGTGTCCTAGGTGGCCGTTGGTCTGCTTAGTTTTAGTATCCTCTGGCGCTGGGGTGTCTGTCTTGGCATCGTTTACCTAAATGTTGCCTTTTTGTTCCCGGGGATGGCTCATTAGTATGTAGATGGTTCTGCAGTATCGATCTTGTCTGAGAGCTACAGCTCTAATCAACAGACAGACATTGCACCTGCTTGCTTTTTCGGTATTGTCCAATTTTCCCTGCATTCTTTGCAAGTGTCCCTTAAGTAATCGGGACGTGGCCATCCCAGATGGCTACAACAGCAGACCACCACAAAGCGGTAAACCCTCTGGGGGGTATACTGCAGAAGAATGAAGCTGTGCCCTTGCTGCTACCATGCTCAGCAACTCCAGTCACATCTTCTTATTTCTTCCTCCTCTTGCATAGGAAGAGTATTTCATTCTCTAATTCCTCACTTCATCCAGGCAGTACATCATTAGATCTAGGTGCAACTATTGACCCCCTTGAATTCACGATGAAATTGATCGCTCCCTTGTTTTCAAACTCCGAACTCCAAAATCCATTTTTGCATTGTCTCTTTACATATTCCAGTTAAGATTATGTCAGAGGGTGGCACGGCAGCACAACTATTAGCTCTGCTGCCTCAGGGGCCCGGGTTCAATTCCGACCTCGGATGCATGTCTGTGTGGAGTTTGCACATTCTCCCTGTGCCTGCCTGGGGTTCCTCCCGGTGCCCTGGTTTCCTCCCACAGTCCAAAGATGTGCAGGTTAGGTGGATTGGCCATGATCAAAAAAATTGTTTTTAGTGTCCAGGGATATGCAGGTTAGGTGGGATTACGGGAATAGGATGGGGGAGATGGCCCAGGTAGGGTGCTCTTTCAGGGGGTCAGTGCGGATCCAATGGGCTGAATGGACTCCTTCTGCGTGCAGCGATTCTGTGATTCTAAGTCCGCACCTCTGCTGTGCATTCAACAACAAACCCAGAAGTAATACTATAATGCGCTAAAATACTGCTGCTGGATGCACTGAAACGTCTTCTGTGTATCCCATGTGATATTGTACTTCTCACTTCGATCGCATTTTAGAATTATTATTGGGGCCAGTGTTTTAAGAGTTGTTCTCACATATTTGTGGGTCAGAATTTTATGACACGCTGTGCATAGTTTCCCCATCGCAAGTTATTTTTAACAGATCTGCCTGAGACAGCTACGCAACTGCTGTCTGCTTGAGGGACCCTGTTAGAAGTGCTAGCCGTCGCCCCCCCTTAATCTTGCCGCCCACCCTCCACATGAGCCTTTCTCAACACCCATTTTATGCTGGCTTCTCGCTAACTGCCCAGCTGGCAGGAAATCCCGTTGCAGGGCAGGCCGCAGCCGGAATCAGGTTTTGCGTCTGCTTTGCGAGTGCGTGTGCCTGATGGCTGTGATTTTAATGTTTTATGTTCGGGGATTTGTGTACCTCACTTACAGCTTGTAGAGAGTTTATAATAATGTGTAAACACCTGTCCAAAAACATCTTACTGTGTTACAGGTGCTATATATATGCAAGTTGTTGTTATTGCTTTTGTTCTTGTTGTTCCAATGCATTCACTTTTAAATTTTACACAAGTTGCTGAAGCTGTAGATAATGGATGTTGGAGCTAAAAGGTCTCGCCTTTGAAATCTGGTCCAGCTCTTACCCTCGGGCTGCTTTCTTATTCTTTCTTATTCTATCTTCCCATCTGAAGCTGCATACATGGAGTACTTCCAACCTTGTCACACACAGCCACCAACACATACCCCTCTGCCTGGCATTTTTCGGTTGGTGGATTATCAAAATTCCTTAACTGCCTCTTTCTGAAAGTAGATTTGAACTACCTTTACCTGTTGTTTTCTTCTCACTTCTTTGTTCAGTTCTCGGGCCTGTTCTGACATGTCCCTGTGGTCATGTAGAAGGTGCTTCTGTGTATGACTACGCCAATTCTAATGAAGCATTGCACACAAACCATAAATCATTTTTTTGTTCCAGATGCTTATTGAGCTGCTGTGCGTTTTCCTTTGTTTTCCAGTGTTAAGGCTCAAGTTGACAAATAAATTGCCAATTCCCAGAGCTGGCCTGATTCCTGAATGGGAACGATCCGTGAAATAAGATGCGGTGCTTACAAGGGAGGGGGGAGTGTCATTTTGGAAATCAGTGTCCTCTAGGCCAGGCTTTTGCATCCAGCTAAGTTCATATATTGAAAAACAGCAGCTGTGGTCCTGCAATTTCCCAATCAACCCACAAGGTCTTCAAGCTACAGTCAGTCAGAAGGCATTTGCATGTATGCAGTGAAGTACTTAAAGTAAAATGATTAGCATTTAATCTATGACTTGACAGTAATTTTGCCTCCAAATTACTTTGCAGTGAAGTATTGATCTAACAAACATTGATTTTTGTGGTCTTATTGATGCATTCGATTGATAAAATTATTTTGTAAAACTGGCAGAATAAAAAACAAGTGGACAATTCAAAGTGAGGATCTGAGCACTACAAGAGTATTTTGTTGATCATTTCAGTTAATCAGCTCGGAGCTGAAGCAGGAGCTGATTGATATCAGAGGAAGAAACCACATAACCTGAGCAGGTCGCTAAATTGTTTGTGCGCTGCCTTGTGACTGGCTTACAATTACATCATGGTGTACAATCAGTAATCTCTACTGTTTGCTTATGACGTTCTGCTGATATCTGCTCTGGCCTTGATCACACTCCATCTCGCACTCCAACTGATACAAGACAGCAAACATTAATAAAAAACAGCTGAAACTTGCTGTTTAATCTGTGCACAGTAATCCGAGTAAGAACATTGTGCTGCCCATGGGACCTTTTGCAGTTAGTCCCCACTTCTTTTATTCTTTGTAAAATTTATTTTGTTCACTGTCTAAATGTTGGGTTGCTGCAGCATGGTAGTTCTCAGGTATTTTTGAGGTAACTTTTGGGGTAACTATTACATGTTTACATTCACCATGTGCTACTATAAGCAGGAAAGAAAATTCAGACAAACTGATGTGGAGATCAATGTGCTTGATTCACAGCTCTCCCAATTTTCGGTAATAAGATTAATAACTTGAAAATCCCTCTTCCAGTTAAATGGATTTTGAGATGGCTGATAAGGCCAATGCGCGAACTGCAGACACTGCCACAGGTTGTGCTTGGAGGGAAAGGTAAATTAGTTGTATGTAGATCTTTGTGCTCTCTCGATGCCTCAAATTCAGGTCTGCATGTTCCCGATGAAGTCTCCCAAGATCAGGTCTGGTGCCTCTCAATGGGCAAAAACCTCAGTGGTACTGTGGAAGACATTCATCAACAATTTGGAGAAGGCAATTGAGCAGAATCTCTGCAATAAGATTAATGACTTGAAAATTCCAAAGGTTGGGGCATTAACAAATTTGTGCAAGCTCTCAAACCAGGTGTCCTGATCTCCACAGCTTATTATTCAATCTTCCTTCCTGTCAAGTGAGACTTCACTGGGGGCTGAAAAAAAATATTCCTTTATCTGCTTGTTATCTGCAACCCCCTGGATCTGCCAGTAATTGTGTACAAGAATACTGCCTGCATTCGCTTTTATTCCAGATGGCAACGCACCAACATGAATCAGATGCCTATCCCAGAAGTGCAGCAAGGAGACTCGTCTAATTAAGGTGGCAAGCATTTCCTGATCAAAGAGGCCCTGAGGCCAGTGGGAGGTATCGCCCAGCCATTGAAATCATGCAACATTGAGGCCATGTCCAAATATTAAGGAGGCAGACTGCAGAAAGAAAGTCCTCTACGAGGAATTGGGGAGACCTTGTTTGGTTCTGGGTCCCTTCTAGCTCTGGTTGTTGTTTTGCGGGCTGGGACGGTACCATTGCTTCCCTGCTCAGGCCTCAGATGAAAGTAACAGGTCAGGCCTCAATTATGTCATTGAACTGCATATTTAAAGTGGACTCTGCCAGTTAGGGGCAGGTGTACTTGACATCTGCAAATTAAAATTGCTCTGAGTCCAGTGCCGAGTAAGCAGTCAAAGTTAAAATTCTGAAGTTATGTGGTTTGGTGTTATGTGTGAAGTCACTGTTATGGTATGACTGCTTGTGAAGTCACATGGTTCAGTTGCAGCAGATGTTGTCAAATGAACATTCAGAAAGGAAAATAGCAGCTGGCCATTGAATTGTGCTTTTTTCCCCCATATGGCATCATGCTCACCATTCGCTAAGTAACCGTTAATGGCAGGAAAAACAAAAGTTAAAATAGCGGATGTAAAATTGTAAGGAATTATTTCATTCCTATGAACCACATTGAATAGTACAACAGGCGTGGACATATATTCCAAAGCAGGAGCACAAGTCAGGGTTGAGATAGTATGAATAAACTGAGAAACTCTTGTGCTTAATCCTATAATTTGACCTACTGGGATTACCACTAGCTTGTTACACACAGCGAATTGTAAATTATCCAACATACGCAGCCTCCGTTCTTGAGTCTCAGACACCAAGAGCGGGATTCTCCGTCCTGCAAACCCTGTATTCCACCAGCAGCAGGATTCTCTGTTGCTTCCCATTGTGGGCCATCTCACGCCTCGGGAAAAGTCTGGGTTTGGGTACGCTGCCGGCGGGTCGGAGGATTCCGCTGACGGAACATCCCGCAGCAGACCTATAACAGTTCACACGATAAAAGTTATAGGCAGAATTTTCCCAAATAATTTTGAAGTGTGGTCTCCGGTGGGAAACAAGGCTCAGTTCCCGTTGGATAGTTGGATGCGATCCAGATCACAATCCAGTCACACTTAGAAATTTCTTTGGCCTGGTGGACGTGTTTTGCACTGACACTAAGAGGGGCAGGACTTAAACGTGCCCAGATCACTAAGTAACACCCTCACCCACCATAGATCGTGGCATTAGGCTTTCAGTGCCCCCACCCCCGCCACCACCCTGGCCAGCCAACCTCCTCTTTGCCCCCCCACCCCGGTCAAAGTTTACTGGCTTTGGTGCATCAGGATACTCTCTTCAGGCCCTACCCCTTCCCACTGGAAAAGATCCCCCTTTCTAGCCGGCATCAGGCTGCCCCCCCACCCCCCCCCCGCTCCCCCCCCCCCAATTGCCAGTACCAGCACCCCACCCCATTGTGGGGTAGCCAAATACCATCCCCCCTTCTTGTCACCCCCTCACTCCATGCCTCCGCCTTCATTCCCTACCCCCATTCATGTCCCCGGACCTTCATAGCCCCACCCCCTTTCAGGCCACTTGATAAAGCCCCTGGCTAACCTGGCAGTGCCAGATACTGCCCTGCCATGTCCTCCACCACCTGGGGGCTCCAATGGCCTCCGAGCCCTACCTGTGGTCATCACGTCTGGCCTCCGGTGGTAGAGACCAATACTGATTGCCTCTGGCCTCAGTTGCACCGGCGGGGAGACTACTGGGAACCAGGAGAATCTGGCTTTAAGCTGACCAAGGATTTGTAAATGTTTATTTAAATTTTCTAATCTGATTCATGCCCGAGATTGTGTCAGCTGCAGCAAGCCAGGACCATCGCGCTCTGTTCAACACCTGGCGCGAACCCTCTTTAGGGACTCTCCCTTTATTCTCCCGGCATAGTGGGATGTGCACCGGGATGCCGGAGAATTGCCCCCTTAGTCAATCCCCAGCAATCTTTACACTAGTTTGGACTGAAACACTTGCATTTTTGGTGGTGGAAATCTATATATATTTACATTTATGTAGATTTTTATTGGGGCAATTATAGAATTTTATGAATATTAAACAATATTCTAGAGAAATTTTGGATGACAGTATTGCAGGAATTTCAAAGAACTGAAGCTACTGAAATATCTTTATTGAAAAATAACTAACTCCAAGGGCACGATTCTCCAGCCTCATTGCACTCTCACTCAAGCTAAATGAGGCCGGTGAATAGCGGGAGAGACTGAAAATGAGAACCGTGCCAGGTGCGAAACAGTTTGCGATGCAGCCGGCCCGCTCCCGTAGGTGAAATCGGAATCTCACCGTAGCGTGGCGATAAGCCAATTATCACCACTTAAGCCCTATTTCCATACAATTAATGGGGGGACCCCATATCCAATGGCCTCCCATCATTCAGCAGACTCCACAGCAAGTGGTCACGCTGGCGCTGATTAGCACTCCTTTTTAAAAACATGAGCCCGGCAGAAGGACTTTTGCGGGGAGCCGAGGAGGTGAGTAGCCATCTTTTCTCACAGGCAAAGAGCCCGGGAGAACTGGGCTTGCCTGTAGAGATTGGCCAAGGATTCGGAGATCGGCCCGCATTGCCGAAGTGTCAGAGATATCATACTAGTTGTGCTCCATGGATTTTAATGTGTAAAACAATTCCCCACTCTCCAGATGATGCCGCCCCATTCTCCCATCACCCCCTCCCACTCCCCTCACCCCCTATCTAACCCCCTAACCTTTTCCCCCCCCCCCCCTCCCCCAGTGCCCTCAGTCATCCTCGATGTGCTTGGCCTTCTTAGCTCGACCGCTACATCTAGGTGTCTCCCCAGGATGCATATCTGAGGGCATCCTCTGGGGGCTCTAGGGCCGGAGGGCCCCGGTGCACTTGTTGACTGCACATGCACACAGCCGTGCGGCCCTGTCTCATGTGCTGACCTCCAGAAACGGCCTCATCAGAAGGGTGGTACCGGGGGAGCTGGTGGCCACCGTCGCCACTCCAGGGGATGGGTCCGGTTTGGCACCCACCCGGTCGGTGCCCATAAGGCCCTGGGGTTCACCTTGGGATGGAGGGGCAGCAGGCTGCCTCTGCAATATCTGGCTCGGCCAGCCTTGGCGGCTCCCCAATGTCTGCACAAGTGGTCGACGCCTTCAGCAATGCTCCTCAATGATTGGGCCATGCTCTGCAGTGACTTGGCCATGCCCATCTGCGACTGAAGTTTCCTTAAGCTGAAGATACATTAAAAAGGTGAGATTTTTAGTCATTGATAACTCTAATTAGAATGAATTGTTTTAAATGCAGTTGATATATTTATTCACGTTACACTGATGCTTTTGCTATGTCACGTTAAGACATTAGTGCAAGGTGAATAAACCTGCCCAAAACATTCAATGGACTAAACAAAAGTCAACAATTACAGACAGACATAACAATGAAGAGACAGAAGCCCAAATATATGCTCTTAGTGCCTTTGCAGAGCATTTGTATTATCCGGTGTCACAGACAGGGAGCTACCCTGCAACCAGTTTTTAAGAATTGAACTTAGACTTAATGATGAAGTTGATCAAAAGGAAATTAAGTAAGGCCCATATCGATTTGATACCAATAGTTTTTCATCCCCACTGAAGTAGGGAATGACCCAAATGTTAAATGTAATGTAGAACCATATTCAGTGAAATTAGTCTACACCACTGGGGCTGATAGTGAATCGGTAGCCCATCCCATTTTACAACACATCTGCTGTTCTTTACTATTGGAATGTACTACTGATTCGCTAGTTTCACCCTCATGATATCAGAAACAATCACTTGCTTCATCCAACCTGTTTCCTGAGACAGTGTATAAAGATCTTCCCAATTAATATTCCACCATACTTGTTAAATTTCCCAATGGGATGCTCTGTCTAAATCCTCGGCAACCCTAAAAGATCATCAAATTATTTGGTTTCAATTTGGGAAGAAATTACAAATTTGAATGACTTACGGCAGGCAGGCCACCAGTGGTATTTGACCATAACCCAATATCACTGACTGGAAATTCTTATCCAGAAACTATTCAAAATGAATGCTTCATTCAATCTATCTCGTATTGGATCTCAATGGTGTTTTGTCATGCTCTGCACATAGGGTTTCCTTCCTGTTAAGTGTAGGCCCACATTTGAATGGTACACATATCGAGACAGTCAGTTGCGGTGTGAAACCCATGGGGCCTCGTTAAGTGGATCAATTAACTTTTAGTCCTGGTGACAGCCACACCGGGTAGACTGTCGGGATGCTCACGGCAGTTCCCGCTCGCTACCAGGGGCTGGCTTAGCACAGTGGGCTAAATAGCTGGCTTGCAATGCAGAACAAGGCCAGCAGCTCGGGTTCAATTCCCGTACCAGCCTCCCCGAACAGGCGCCGGAATGTGGCGACTAGGGGCTTTTCACAGTAACTTCATTTGAAGCCTACTTGTGACAATAAGCGATTTTCATTTAATTTCATTTCATTACATCATGAAGTGATTGCTTGAAGGATTGAATGTCATTACTGGGACTCCTTTTTTAAAATGAAAAATCTGCTTCGAAAGAATCATAATGGTTTGAATTTTTTCTTCTCTTTTTCAGCTACTTGATTTGAATAAACAGACTTATTTTGTTTAAATAGCGAGTAGTAATAACAAAGGTAAGGACCAAGCTCAGTGCAGGCAACCTGCGGCCTAGGGCCCACATGTGGGCCATCTGGGTTCTGAGTGCAGTCTACGAGACATTTTGTTGACTGTTGCCCACGCTCAGGGTTGCCACATTCTGCTGATTTCCACCTGTACATTTTTTTTTCCTTCTAGTAATACTGAAGTGACACTTAAAGCAAGGGAAAGTGAAGTGAGGAGCATGCTGATTGTCCCAAACATTGACTGACTACATGTGCCGTGCACTCCCTTTGTGTCCAAAGTGTAAATATTGCTTTTGTTTTTACCATTTGAAGTTGATGAGAGTTCTATTAATATATAAATGATTAAGAATTTTCTATAATTCGTTATGAAATATTTGGCATGTATTAAATGTGTTTAACCTTATCCCTAGGGCCATGGTCAGCTAACAAGCCTGATTTCAATCTTTCAGCCCACTGAGATGAAGGAGGGCCACTCATACGGCCCACTTAACCTAGGTTGCCCATCACTGACCCAGCTTGATATTATGAAAGGATGGTGAACTCAACCTGTGCATTGATTCCATTCCATCAATAACATGATCAATGAGTCAGTTCAAGTTAATAATTATACTTCTGCAAGTATGAATTCAGATTTCTCACCTATAACCACTTCCTGATGATCCTCTTTGTACCACATGCTTCAGGGACAGTAATCAACAGTGATCATAGAATAATAGAATGGTTATAGCACAAAAGGAGGCCATTTGGTCTGTCATGTCTGTGCTGGCTCTCTGCAAGTGCAACTCAGCTAGTCCTACTCTCCAGCTCTCTTTCCCCTGCAATGTTTTTCTCTTCTAGTGCCTTTTTAAAAGCAATGACTGAATCTGACTCCACTGCACTTTCAAACAATGCATTCAAAGCCCTAACCAGTCACTGCATACAAATATTTTTCCTCGTGTCACCATTGGTTCTTTTTGCCAAATATTAGTGACCTCTGGTTTTTGGCCCTTCAATGAGAACAGTTTCTCCCCATCTACTCTGTCCAGACTGCTCGTGACTTTGAATACCTCTATCAAACCTCATCTCAACTGTCTCTTCTCCGAGATGAACAGACCAACTTCTCCAATCTACCTTCGTAACTGAAGCCCCTCACCCCTGGAACCATTCCTATAAATCTTTTCAGCAGTTTCTCCAAAGTCTTCATATCTTTCCGAAGGTGCAGTGCCCAGAACTAATCAGAATGCTCCAGTTGAAGCCAAACCAGTGTTTTCTAAAGGTTCACAATAACGTCCTTGAATTTGTTTCTATTTACAAAGCCCAGGATACGGTATGCCTATTCAACCACTTTCTCATCTGCCCTGCTACATGCAACAATATGTGCAAATCTACATCTAAGTCTTCCTGTTCCTGCTCGCTCTTTGGAATTGTACAGCCTATTAATCACTTCATAGTTCTCTACATTAAATTTCATCTGTCACGTGTCCACCCATGCTATGAGCCTGTCCATGTCATCTCGAAGTCCATCATTAGCCTCTCAGCCCACAATCCCCCTTTGTGTTGTCTGTAAATTTTGAAATTGTGCACTATTCAGAAAAACTTGATGAAAGATTGGTCAGCAAATTAATTCCAGTTTTCCTTAATTAACCCACACTTGTCTGAATGACTGATATTTTTGACTGGATTATCTAAAGATATTCCCATCCCCACTGTTAAACTCACTGGCCTGTTGCTCTTACACTCTTGCTCAAGAAACAGTGTAATATTTACAATTCTCCAGTCCTCTGGCACCACCTCGTACATCTCAGGAGGCTTTGAAGATTAGAGCCAGGACCTCAGCAGTTTCTACCTTTACTTCCCTCAGCATCTTTGGGTACATTCCGTCTGTTCCTGTTGAATTATCAAATTTAAGTAGAGCCAGCCTTTTTAACATCTCCTCTTTATGAATTTTTAGCCCAATCAGTATCTCAACTCTTTCCTTTTTTACTATGGCCTGAATGAAAAGTTTGCAGGGAACACATACCCGCTGACTCTGACTGCCCAGCTGCCATTTATCGCTCTAATGAGTGTTGATTTACATTAGGTGGGACTTGCCCCTCAGTCAGGAGGAAGTCCCACCCAATTGGCTAGCAGCTCTCCAGTCTCTCCAACAACAGCGTTCCAATGGCTGGAAGAGAAACTGCAAAAAGCCATCTGAGACTAAGGCCCGGGAAACGGAGGCGCAGGTAAATGTAAAGGGTGCCAGGGAAGGAGGGTAGGGAAGGCCTGGGGGAGTTGCTGCGGTGGGGGTAGGGGTGGGGGGTTTGAGGGAGGCGATCGGGGTTCCGGCCGGGAGCTCCAAAAGTTGCCAGGCCTTAAGACCTCTGGTGGAGGCACTCCCCATCGCACCTCCCAACCGCCATCTTCCCCCCACCCCGACCTTTCTGCCCCCTCCCACCCAAGGTCGAACTTTCTTTATCTTTGTGTTTCCCCAATGAAGCTTCAATCTGCCCGCCAGCCTAAAAATTGAGGCTGGATGAGAAGCGGCCCTTAAGAAGCCATTAATTAGCCACTTAACAGGGATAGGCAAGTGACAGAGAGGATGCTGCTGCCATGGTGCCCAATTTTAATCCCTTCCCTCTGCGTGCCCACCTTCCCCTGGTGGGTGCATAAAATTAAGGCCATTGAATGAGACCAGATCATTTTGCATTGGAACCAAGCCCAGGATCAGAACTGAGTCCAGATTTGAAATCGCAGATCAGCAGTGGAAAGAAAATGAAGTAACATTTCCAAATAAGCTAGTTATTTTAGAGCATGTGGTGAGCCACGTATGGCTGCGTAAGGCTGTTGTATATATGTTCACTATTGTTCTACTGTTCTAGTACTATCATTATCTCCACTGTTGTATATACTTACTGTTATTGCTGTTCTGTTATTGGTTGTTGCTGTTGTACTGTTGGAATGTTATTATTGGTGCTGCTGTTGGCTCCGCCTGTGGCTCCGCCCAGCTGTGGAGGTATAGACCCTGTTGACCTGGGGCAGTTTTGCAGTGTGGGACCTTATAACAATAAGTATATACAACAGTGGAGATAACGATACTAATAGAACAGTAGAACAATAGTGAACATATATACAACAGCCTTACGCAGCCAAACGTGGCTCACCACATTCACCCCCCCCGTTAAAAAAAGTCTTGCGGCGGTGAAAGTGCGCCGATAGAAGTGCGGCTTGCACTCTGCACAAATTTGGCAATGCCTGGTCACAGCCCTGACATAGTCAGTGGAGTAGGGCAGGTTGCGGGCCTTGACGAAGTGAAGAAGCCGGGTGACCCCCGGGTGACAGAGGTCGTTGTGGATGGCCCGTAACCGGTCAGTTTGCGCGCTGGCGCATATACCGTGGGACAGGGCATCTGGGGGCTCGTTGAGCTTCCCAGGGCGATACAAGATGTCGTAGTTATAGGTGGAGAGTTCGATTCTCCACTGCAAAATCTTGTCGTTCTTAATCTTTCCCCGCTGCGTGTTATTACACATGAAGGCAACTGACCATTGGTCTGTGAGGAGAGTGAATCTCCTGCTGGCCAGATAATGCCTCCAGTGTCACACAGCTTCCACAATGGCTTGTGCATCCTTCTCGACGGAGGAGTGTCGAATCTCGGAGGCATGGAGGGTACGGGGAAAAAAGGCGACAGGCCTTCCTGGCTGGTTGAGGGTAGCGGCCAGGGCAAAGTCAGACGCATCGCTCTCCACCTGGAACGGAAGGGATTCAGCCACAGCGTGCATCGTGGCCTTTGCAATGTCGGCTCTGATGCAGTTGAAAGCCAAGCGGGCCTCAGCCGTCAGGAGAAATATGGTGGACTTAATGAGTGAGCGGGCCTTGTCCGCGTAGTTGGGGACCCACTGGGCATAATATGAGAAAAACCCCAGGCATCGTTTCAGGGCCTTGGGGCAGTGGGGAATGGGGAGCTGGAGAAGGGGGCGCATGCGGTCGGGGTCGGGCCCTAAAACACCGTTTTCCACGACATAGCCAAGGATGGCTAGCCGGGTTGTGCGAAAAACGCATTTCTCCTTATTGTAGGTTAAATTAAGGAGTCGGGCGGTGCGGAGGAATTTGTCTAGGTTCGCGTCATGGTCCTGCAGGTCACGGCCGCAGATGGTGACATTATCCAAGTACGGGAACGTGGCCCGCAGCCTGTACTGGTCCACCATTCGGTCCATTGTTCGTTGGGAAACCGAAACCCCGTTGGTGATGCCGAAGGGGACCCTGAGGAAATGGAAGAGGTGGCCATCTGCCTCGAAGGCAGTGTACTGGTGGTCTTCCGGCCGGACAGGGAGCTGGTGGTACGTGGACTTCAAGTCTACCGTAGAGAAGACTCGATACTGCGGAATCTGATTGACCATATCAGATATGTGTGGGAGGGGGTACACATCGAGCTGCGTGTACCGGTTGATTGTCTGACTGTAGTCGACTACCATCCGGTTCTTTTCCCCGGTCCTGACGACCACCACTTGCGCTCTCCAGGGGCTGTTGCTGGCCTCGATGATCCCTTCCTCCAGGAGCCGCTGAACCTCTGACCTGATGAAGGCCCTGTCCTGAGCACTGTACCGTCTGCTCTGGCTGGCAAGGGCTCACAGTCAGGGGTGAGGTTCGTGAAGAGCGAGGGAGGGGCGATCTTCGGGGTCGCGAGGCTACAGATCGTGAGAGAGGGCAGGGGTCCCCCGAATTTTAGTGTGAGGCTTCTGAGGTTGCACTGTAAATCTAACCCGAGCAGGAGGGGAGCACAGAGATGAGGGAGGACGTAGAGCTTAAAGTTAGTGTACTCCACGCCTTGTATTGACAGGTTGGCGATGCAATACCCCCGGATCTGCACGGAGTGCGAACCGGACGCGAGGGACATAATCTGCGAGACGGGGAGGACCTGGAGGGCGCAGCGCCTTACCATATCCGGGTGGACAAAACTATCTGTGCTCCCGGAGTCGAAGAGGCAGGAAGCCTCCTGCCCGTTGAGTTTGACAGCCATCATCGAATTTCGCAGATGGTAAGGCCGGGACTGGTCGAACAGGACCGAGCTGAGGTAATGCGAAGGACTAGCCGTGGCAGCAGCGTGATCACAAAATGGCAGCGTCGACGATGTCGGCCAAGATGGCGGCGCCCACAGGTCACATGTGGCAGGCCGTGTCGGCGACAACGACCAAGATGGCGTCCTCCACGGGTCGCACGCGACGGATGACACGTCGGAAGGGGGCGGTCTCGGCAGGCACGATGCCACGTTGTGGGGTCTGTGAGCCTCAGGCCGACAGGCTTTTGATTTTGGCGCTTTAGAGCGGCTCAGACATACCTTCGCAAAATGACCTTTCTTGCCGCACTCATTACACACAGCGCTGCGTGCTGGGCAGCGCTGCCAGGGATGCTGGCCCTGGCCGCAGAAATAACAGCAAGGTCCTCCGGAGCTGGCCGGCAGCCACGCCTGGGTCGGGTGATGGCTTCGCCTTTGACTTCCCCGAGGATGCCGCGTGGTCAGACGGGAAGGCCTCGAGGCTTTGGAAAGCCACTTCTAATGAGGTAGCCAGCTTCACTGTTGCCTCGAGGTCGAGAGCCCCTTTCTCGAGGAGGCGCTGCCGGACATCGCTGGACCGGACTCCAGCCACATAAGTGTCCCGAACCATTAGCTCCGATGCAGAGACCGCCCGGCAGTTACAACTGCGGGCGAGTACCCTCAACTCATGAAGATACTCCGCGAGCGACTCACTCTGGCGCTGACGCCGCGTGGTGAGGAGATGTCGGGCAAAGCCCTCATTGACCGGCCTCACAAACTGTTCCTTGAGTACATCTACAGCCTCTGTACACGAGCCCGCATCTCGGATTTACTGGAAGATCCGGTGGCTCACCCAGGCGTTGAGGAGACGTTGCTTGAGTGCCGGGGAAACCGCAGCAGTCGAGGATTCGAGGTAGGCTTCGTAGCAGCTGAGCCAATGCTCGAAGATAGCCGGCGCTTCAGCGGCCTGCAGGTCCAATTCGAGACTTCAGGTTTGAGGGCAGCATCCATTATCAAAATTTTAGTTTATTAAATTGATAGACATCAATTCACAGGCGGAGCCACAGGCGGAGCCAACAGCAGCACCAATAATAACATTCCAACAGTACAACAGCAACAACCAATAACAGAACAGCAATAACAATAAGTATATACAACAGTGCTGCTGTTGGCTCCGCCTGTGGCTCCGCCCAGCTGTGGAGGTATAAAGCCTCTTGACCTGGGTCAGCCTGGCAGTGCGGGAAGAACAACAGGTCGGCACATATTTAGTTTATTAAAGCATCGGTTCACTGCTTCTCAGCGTCTCGTCTGAATTGGTATCTATCAGAGCACCAGTTGATTTGCTACGGCATTGCAAACAGCTAGTCAAGAGCAATTTAGATATTTAACAAACAAGCAACAACAGAGGGTGCACTGGAATTATTGATCCATTGTGTAAGAATAAGAAGCAGGAAAGTGGGAGGAAGTGGAAAATAGGAGGAGGAGAGGAGAAAGGGGAGTGGAGGGGGGGCGAGGAGGAGAATGGAAGGGGAGAGGTAATGGAAGCAGGAAAATACATTGAGAGGGAAAAGTCAAGGAAAGAGAAAAGGAAGGAGAGAAGAGAGAAAATGAAAGTGAGTGGGTGAAGGGAGATGAGAGAGTGGGAAGAAGTGAAAGGATTGGTAGAGGGAGTGCAATTTCTATCAGTGGAGATAGAGGGTTTTTAGGCTGTCTGGGTGGTTGAACACCAAACCTGTGCTCAGTAAATATGGGCTGAGATCCCGCTGAGTCAGAGGGGAAGGTTGTGAGCAAAGACCTTTTTCAGGGATGGGGGAGGGTGAAATGGATGAAAATATTGTTCAGTGCCAACTCTCAAGTTGAGAACTGAAAATTTCCTTTGTCAGAAATGTTTTACCTTAAACATTCAGGCAGTAATTTCTTTCTGCTTGCTTAGCAACCATCAAGGAATGAATGAAATGAAAATTAAATGAAAATCACGAGTCACAAGAAGGCTTCAAATGAAGTTAATGTGAAAAGCCCCTAGTCGCCACATTCCGGCGCCTGTTCGGGGAGGCTGTTACGGGAATTGAACCATGCTGCTGGCCTGCCTTGGTCTGTTTTCAAAGCCAGCGATTTAAGCCTGTGCTAAACAGCCCCTCTGGGGCGGCACGGTGGCGCAGTGGGTTAGCCCTGCAGCCTCACGCGCCGAGGTCCCAGGTTCGATTCCGGCTCTGGGTCACTGTGGAGTTTGCACATTCTCCCCGTCTTTGTGTGGGTTTCGCCCCCACAACCCAGGGTAGATGGATTGAACATGCTAAATTGCCCCTTAATTGGAAAAAAAATGAATTGGGTACTCTAAATTTACAAAAAAAAGAAATATTTAATTCCCCATCCTTCCAAGCAGATGAAAATGAAACAAAATGAAATGAAATGAAATGTTGGGACACAGCACGCTCCACCCCTCAATGGCCCAACCATAATAATCAATTGCTCAGGTAAAGCTCTGTACACAGTCCCATCTGTAGGTTCAATATCACTCGACTCTTGAGACCACTCATAATTTTTAATATAGTTGCTGCAGTTATTTGGCACTGAATGACTTTGTACTATTTTGTAATTTTGGCATTCGTGCAAGCCAGCAGCTCCATTTTTCACATTATCCGGTGAAAGCAAGTGCTGCTGACAAAGAGTCATCCAGACTCGAAACTTTAGCGCTCTTCTCTCTCCACAGATGCCGTTAGACCCGGTGAGATTTTCCAACTGTTTCTCCTTTTGTTGCTGCTTACATTGTTAGTTTGGGACAGAACCAACTGTCCGGTCAGCTCTTTGCTGGCATTTAAACTCGAAAGGAGGTCCAGCGATCTGCCTTGGTGTTTCGTTCCCCCACATCTTTTGGCCATTTTTACCTCTTACAATTTTCCCCATCGAAGATGTTGGCTGCAAACAATGCCAGTGTGACCTTGACGGCTACTGGCAGTGCCATCCTCATTCTGGTTTGAGTCTCCAGGTTGGGTTGAATGAATGGCTGGCGAACATCTTCCGAGTCTCCACTTTCATTAAGGAGAGCCTGCATGCCTCTTTGAGCATTGAGGTCTGCAACCATGCTGGCAACAGTCTGAGCTTGCATGGCAGCAACCAGGGATCTCATGACCTCTGTGTTCTCACAGGAGCATTTATACAGTGGGTGGATTCTACCTGTGCTATAGTGGAAGCTTGAGACAATAGCTACTAGATGCTGCTGTCATTGACTGTCTCTTGAGGATGAGATCTACTCAGAGGCAAGGGTTTCTGTCATGGGTCTTCATATGACTGAACAGGCCTATTTTCGAACTGCAACTCTTTGGGCACATGGGGCAGGATGTCCAGAATGCAGGATTTGCTTCCTTTTCTTACCTTTTCTGCCACTGCCCTGTCTTCATCGTTAAGGCATTTGGCTCAAAGCATTAATGCAATTTGATGGACACTTTGTCGCCTTTTTGAACGTATGAGTAGCAAGCTCTTCCTAGCCATTATTATCAATGCTGATGCATTTGAAGGAAATCTTCAGAGTGTCTTTGAAGTGTTTCCTATGTTCTGCCCTGGAATGTTGGTGATTTGAGATTGAGGAAACAGGACCTAGTGGAAAGACACTTTTCAACCGTCGGGACACAGTGTCCAGTCCATTGTAGTTGAACTTGCAGGAAATTTGCCTGAATGCTTCTGGAGCTGGCTTCAAGAAAGACACGAGCATTTGTTCAATGGTCCTCCTGTTGAGTACGGAGGATGCGACAGAGGCAGTGCTGATAGATTTTCTCACTGCAGCAGAGGAATGTGGTGACAACAGCTCTGTATACATGTGTCATGTTTTTATAATGATATACAGGGACCAATCACTCATGAGGAATTATGTAAACATGTTGTGGAGACTAGGCATATGTGAACAGTTCCAGAAGGAAGCCATTCGGCCCATCCAGTCACCATCTGAAAGAGCACCTCACCTGGGCCCATACGCCCGCCCTATCCCCGCAACCCCACCTAAAGTGCACGATCTGGATTCTCCGCCGCGCCACATTTCTGCTCTGACCCGCCGGTGGGATTCTCCGTTATGCACATTCTATCCTCGCATGCTATTAGGCTCCCTGTTGTGCGTGTAGCCACCCAGCAGCCCAACTCGCGCTGGGCGCATTCAAAAATCATGTAAACGAAGAGGCAGTATGAAGTTTGCTTGGTGCCTGCTTCAACAGGAATGGGCTCAGACAGACCATGAACTACAAGTCCCTGCATCCAAAATTGGATGCAGGTCCTGACTCTATACTCCCTCGAAAGTCCATGCTTTAGCAATAGATTTCCAGTACTCTGATTAATCATACAGTTAATGATGCTACCTATTGAAGTACATTAATGGTGTCAAGATGGCGAAGGAGCACAGGATTGATCTTCAAAACCACAGAATTCCCAATCTCAGTGATGCAGCATTGGAGGGGACCAAATGGACTCGGAAGGAAAGCTGAAAGCAAAATTGTTCTGTCACATATGCCAACTCACAGGAATCTCAGTGTGGCATTGGGAGAGATAAGGAAAGCTTCTTCGTCCTTTACTTTTCTTGGAACCCTGACCTTTCAATCTCATCATTCTCTGACAACCAGTTGGATAAGATTCCCACACAGCTGAAGCTTTCTCTTGGTCGAACTCTGGGAAACATGTGATGAATGTAGTATGTTTCATATTTGTAGCAGTAATATACTTTAGAAAAAAACATGGTTTAAAATATATACCGGCACTATGTCTGCTAAAGCTGTAATTAAGGAATTGCAAAAGGCGAGGTCATGATTGATTCCACGCACTTTCATGGTTACAGATAAAGGGCTAATGGAATCATGTTTTGATTGCTGGAGATTCCCTGGAGTATAGATAATTTATGGGGAGTGGTGTTTAGTCCTAGCTAAGCAGGTCATGGAACTTAGTGGGATACAGACAATGGAAGAAATCATGTCTGTCTGTAGTTTTGCAGATTGATATCGGATTTGAGGTTTTCCGTTAATTTATACACAGAAATTAACACTTTGACATTAAAGAAGTAGCTTTTTTAAAAAGAAAATCTTGGTTGAGCAGAAGTGTACTGTTGCTACTCTTGAAAGGGTCTCTCTTCAAAAGTCTCTACGCAGCTGAACAAATAATCTGTTTGTTAATTTTATGTATACGTGGCATTTGAACTGTACTGGGTTGCTTAATTTGAGTTACTGGCAGGTATAGATATAAGTTCAAGTTTTTCCTTTTGTCTAAGAACTGTTTAACTGATAATCGTGAAGCTATTTCAGTGATTAGCACTGCTGCCTCACGACGCCGAGGATCCGTGTTCAATCCCGGCCCCGGGTCAGTGTCCATGTGGAGTTTGCACATCCTTCCCATGTCTGCATGGATCTCACCCCCGCAACCCAAAGACGTGCAGGGTAGCTGGATTGGCCGTGCTAAATTGCCCCTCAATTGGAATTTGTTTTTAACAAAGCTACTTCTTTGATGTCAAAGTTGTTAAATTAACATATTTTTTTAACAAAAAAGATATCAATTGGTTAGAGTCATCACTCCTGGGGTGAAGAATCCTTTCCTCACAGTTTTAAAAGAATAAGGGGCGTCATTCTCCGACCCCCCGCCGGGTCGGAGAATGGCCGTTGGCCGCCGTGAATCCCGCCCCCGCCGAAGTCTCCAGTACCGGAGATTGGGTGGGGGCGGGAATCGGGCCGCGCCGGTTGGCGGGACCCCCCGCTCAATTCTCCGGCCCGAATGGGCCGAAGTCCCGCCCAGAAATTGCCTGTCCCGCCGGCGTAAATCAAAGCTGGTATTTACCGGCAGGACCAGGCAGCGTGGGCGGGTGCCGGGGTCCTGGGGGGGACGCGGGGCGATCTGACCCCGGGGGTGCCCCCACGGTGGCCTGGCCCGCGATCGGGGCCCACCGATCCGCGGGCGGGCCTGTGCCATGGGGGCACTCTTTCCCTTCCGCCTCCGCCACGGCCTCCACCATGGCGGAGGCGGAAGAGACTCTCCCCACTGTGCATGCGCGGGAAACTGTCGGCGGCCGCTGACGCTCCCGCGCATGCGCCGCATTTCCGCGCCAGCTGGCGGGGCAACAAACGCCATTTCCGACAGCTGGCGGGGCGGAAATCTCTCCCGCGCCGGCCTAGCCCCTCAATGTTGGGGCTCGGCCCCCAAAGATGCGGAGCATTCCGCACCTTTGGGCCGGCGTGATGCCCGTCTGATTGGCGCCGTTTTTGGCGCCAGTCGGCGGACATCACGCCGTTGGGGGAGAATTTCGCCCAAGAATTTTTTTTAAAAAATTGTTTATTTTGGGCAGCACAAGTGGATAGCACTGTGGCTTCACAGCGCCAGGGTCCCAGGTTCGATTCCCCGCTGGGCCACTGTCTGTGCGGAGTCTGCACGTTCTCCCCGTAACTGCATGGGTTTCCTCCGGGTGCTCCGGTTTCCTCCCATAGTCCAAACATGTGCAGGTTAGGTGGATTGGCCAAGATAAATTGCCCTTAGTGACCAAAAAGGTTTGGAGGGGTTATTGGGTTACGGGGATAGGGTTGAAGTGAGGGCTTCAGTGGGTCGGTGCAGACTCGATGGGCCGAATGGCCTCCTTCTGCAGTGTATGTTCTATATTTGTGGTTCTTGTCCGGTATCCTAACAACAGGAAGTAGGAAATTGAACAGCTACCACCTGCTCCCCATGAAAATGTACCTGCTACAATCCATGCATTACACTGCCACTGATTTTAGGGAGAGTTTAATTATACATGCACGGATGATGCCTCTCATCACAAGGTCCTCTGGTATATAAGGAGACATGTCAGGGGAAAGCAGAAAGAAATCAATAATGCTCATCAAGCAGCTCTCTACAGGAGTTATTGTATAACAGTTATTGTATAACTAGTTATTAAGAAAGATGTTGGGATTTCATTTTAACCCACTCACAGAGTGAAGCAGATCCATACCTATAGCACTCCCCAATCACATCAATGTTTTCAATCGCAACATGAGCTCAACTATATTTTACATTCCCACCAGTGTTTCAAAGGTCTTCTATCTTCATCTTCCTTTCAAGTGTACTATGCTAATGCTCAAGGTATATGTTTGCTCTTTAACTAAACACTGATAAGATAGGCTTCTGTGGACCTTTGGTGACATTTTGACCCCAGTTCACAACTTCATTTTGTACCTTTACAGTTTTATGCTAGGAGGAAGTTTCCACCATTGAGTATGACTGAATATTTGCTTTTTCTCCTTTTAAAGATGGGTTGCAGGAATAACTAACTTTGCTGACATAGTTTTATAAATTACACAATAGCAGAGTAGGTTAAGTAGTGAGGGTCAGTGCCAGGCTGTGTCACTTGTTAAAGACATCTAGGCTGACATTAATGATTCGCAATCCACAAACCTTGATTAAACGCGGGTCTGGAAAATGCATAAATGGAAGTTCTATCACACTTTCGGCAAAGTTCCAATAATGGAGCAAGAGCAGCTCTGAGAAAATTTCAAGCCATACATACACAAATTCTTGGCACTTGAAATTCCTGGGCGAAGGAAGAAAGGTGAGGGTGAAGATCTCTGGATGGGCGTGGTGGTGGAAATTTCCACCCCGTACAAAAACTGGAAATTTCTCCTTGGTCAAGTTGTTTACTGTTCAGCCTAGCCTTCCCCAAGCAAGCTTGCAGCTTTCGGTTTATTATGGGTTGCACTGGACTAGTTTCTAATTTTGATTGTCTAAGGGAGCTAGAAAGGAATTTTCCATCTTTCTTTCCCTTAATTGGCCAGGCATTTATTTATATCAGGTTTCTCTGCTCCTGTCAGAAGATTAGGTGGCAGATGGGGAGTGTATGCATTGTGATGCATGAGGCATCACAACTATGTGGGACACATTGTTCGGAGCAGTGCATCTTTGCAGCCCGTTATTTTCTTGTGTTTGTGTATTTGTTACTATGGCTCTTGACTGTATAAACTAACATGGTAAATCAACCAACATCAAAAGTCCTGGAGTCGACATCTCGGTAAAATGCTTGCATTTTACAGTCCTCAAGCTTAAATGCCAGAACTGAAAAATGTTCAATACTGTGAATTATTTAGCCAGTAAGAAATGAAAATGACAGATTAGAGATTTTTCCGTGACCAGTGCATGGGATTACTTAGGAATTACAACATGGATACAGGTAATTGAACCAAAACTGTCCCTTCAACATTTATCCTCCAGACAAACTGTAGTCCTAATTCCAACTGTCTACCCTGTTCCTGTATTCCTTTATTTCCCCCTATCCTTCAAAAAGCTACATACAAATCATTTGAAAATGCTTCACGTTTGCTGTTTTATGGCAGATATTGTGACCGATGATATGCAAATAGATGAGTGCAAACTTGATCAAAAATTTCACTGTTCAAATCTAGCCCAACTTTGAGCAGAATTTACTCCGAGATTGATTGCTTTCGGACTGGAAAGTCTTGGCCATGGGTGACATTTCATGCCGTGAGCTGCCGTTCCTGCCGCTGGAACGGCTAGCAGGGCTGGGGCGGGGGCAGGGGTGCGTCTGCCAGGTCCAATGGAGAGTAGCGTGATAGTGGCCAGGGGATGGGCCGTGGTTTCAGGGTGACTCCGGGACCGGGATGTCCAGGCATGGACCGTCACTGCCGCAACCTGCAAGGTAGCTACTTTTCTGTGCACCCCCTACTGCCCACCGTGGAATGTGGCGTGGAGCGACACTGGTCATAAGGGTGCACCCACCCACAACATTTTCCACCACCCCACCTCCACTCCACTGACCAATCGCACCCCCAACCCTCACCCCCAACCCCTCCGTCCATCCCACTTCCAGCCCACCAACTCCCACCAAGATTTGGGCCCCATCTGCCGGCAGGGCATCACACCCCTACAGGAGGGCACTGGACGGCCCGCAGAGCATACCACTGACATGAGTGGTGTGAGCCACCAGTACCCCTGCTGGCAGAGATTGGTGTCAGGGCCAGAGGCCCCTGTGGTACCAGGCACCAACATGGCCAGGGGTGGGTGGCAGAGGACACAATGCCAGGTGGAACAGACTGGGAGTGGGGGTAGGTATGGGAGTAGAGGGAGGGGGAGGGAGACATGTGGGGGCAGGGGCTGAAGTGCCACCGTGCAGCCCATTGGACCTGGATGGGCACAGCAGTACACACCATGCTAACATGTCTGCCGACCCCCTGCAGACAATGGGATTCACAATACAACCAGGAATGGTTGCCATCAACCAAACTGCCGCAGCCTTGGGTGATGCACTGAGGCTGTACGAGCAGGAGCTGCTTGGAGAGTACCCTGCAACACCGGAGCCTGCCCCAGAGGAACAGGAGCCAGCTGGTGAGGATGGAAAGACAATTGCCCAACCGACCGAGGAGGAGGTTGGAAGGAGGCGCTGCATGTGTACCAGCACGCCTGCCATTCCAGGACCAGCCCTCAACCTTTTCACCATGGGGCGCTTCCGCTGAGTGAGGATCAGCCTGGGATCTCACAGACCTCAGTGCACAGGTGCATCCGCACTGTCACGGAGGCCTTGTATGCCCAGTTCAATATAGGCCGAGCCCACCAGGATGCCCGGGCACCGAGGTTCGCCGCTATCGTCAGGATGCCCCAGGTTCAGCAGATGATTGACAGGAAGCATGCCCCCTACCAGCACAAGCGCATGAGGGGGCGGTCTTCACAAACTGAAAGGGGTTCCACTCCATGAACATGCAGCTGGTATGTGACCATGAGATGCACACCCCACATGTCTGCACCCGATCTCCAGGCAGTGTGCATAACATCTTCATACTGGCACACTCGACGGTTCCCGACACCTTCGGGGCACCAGGAGTTATCCACTAAGGTTGATGCTGATACTGCCTATCCAGAGGCCACAGACCTACATGTAGACCTGCTAAAACTATGCCCATGCCTCGATCAAGAGTGGGATCGATTGGTGCTTTGGAGTCCTGAAGATGCAGTTCAGGTGCCTGGACCGCTGTGGAGGTGCCCCCCAGTTTAGCGCTAGGAGAGTCTCCACATTGTGGTGGCCAGCTGCATCCTCCACAACATTGTTCAGAAGAGGGTTGGCATGCTAGAGGAGGGGGATTAACGGCAGTCCTCGTCCAACGAGGAGGATGGGGCCCGAGTAGGCACCGGAGCCACAAAACGTGTGAGCATCCCGACCCACCCTCACACCCCTCCCAGCTGACCACCCTTCCCATATCCAGCCTCTCTGCACCCCCCCCCCCACCTTCCCACCCCCCGCACCTGGCACCCCCTCAGTGATTCCTACCTGCCTCACTACGAGGTGCGAGTTTTGGGTTGGCAGCAACAGTGGGTCTGCTCCATGGGATGGAGGATGATGACAACCCTCTCTGCGATGAGCTCTGGTGCTCCGCATCGCTTGTCATCGTCTGATTCCTGCCCACAGTAGCACTCTCCACCGTCCACCTGGCTGATCCCTGCAAGCGAGCTGTCCATTCCATCACACTGTCGCACTGAACCTTTGGAGTGAAGGAGATGGGTCAGGGTGCAAAGGTGGGGTTGGGGTGAACAGGAATAGGGGTCGGGCTGGGAACCGGGGCGGTGTGCAGTTGTTAACCCTGGCCCTTGCCTACCTCCAACGACCCCCCATCCCTCACCCCACGAACGCCTCCTCTGCGGCCAGCCCAGACCAGGCCATCCCTCACACCCTTCTGACAGAGCAGCTAGGCAGGTTGAAATGTGTGTGAACAAGTGATTATTGTGAATACGTATCAACAGGTTTATGCCTTAGTCCCTAACACTAACCAGTGTATTGCACCCGCGACAACTCAATTGGTGTCTAATTTTCGGGCCCTACCTCTTCGTCTAAGTGGAACCCAAGCAGGTACATCAAGGGTGGAGGTGGCCTGCTGCGAATCCCGCCCTATGACCCGGGTCCCCTTTGGCGGCCCTCCTCTGGAGCAACCAGGCCTGGATGGGTCCGGCAGTCTCTCGGGTGTCGCAGGTGATGTGGTGACACGTTGTTCTTCCTGCTGCCCATCGAATGCACCAGGGACAGGAGGGGGTGGGGTCCGAGACGCTGTGGTGTTCCAGCACCTCCCCTGAGGGGCCACCGGCACAGCCCCTCCCTTGGGCTCACCTGCCACATGGCGCTGTCAGTCCAGGAACCCCTTACTTGTCACCACCAGGGGTCTCAATGCTCACGGCAACCTCCCTCTGGGACTCTGCCACATCCCTCTGGGACTGTGCTAGATCTTTCGGTGACTGGCTCAGGTCAGCCAATGCCCTCGACCCCCACAGTCATGATCCGTTGTGACTGGGCCAAGCTCTGGAGCGCCATTGCAATGTCCAGGTGGCCCTGGTACACAGCTGCCTGTGACAGTGAAACCCTGTCCTATGCCTCAGCCATCGCTGCCAGGCCTTGGACATTCTGACCTATGGCTGATACTTTCGCCCCAAAGGCCTCCACTGCGGATGACACACGTGCGGCGTTGACTTGGGTGGCATGCATGGTCGGCACCGCCTCCTGCCCCTGCAGGTGGTTGGACTCCTCGAACAACACCTGCAGGCACTGGATGGTTGCTGACATCCCCTCATGTAGTTCCCGGCTCTGTGTCTGCATCTCCAACATCGATGGAACCGCCCTTTCCAGAAGCTCAAGACCTGTATGGACAGCAGATAGTCCCTGGGGTTAAGCCGCCTTCCGATCGTCCGCCCCCTCAGGGATTCCTACCTCTACGTGTGTGGTGTACACCAGATAGTGCTCCAGGCACCTCTTCACTGAACGCCCAACCGAGGTGAGTGTGTCTGGGAGGTGGGACCTGTTGGAGACAGCTGTGACGGAAAGTCGGGGTCATTCTCGGACTGGGGAGTATCGTGGGCTGGCATTTTAGGGCTCGTGTCGCTGTCCGGTGCTGTCCCATTGCCGGACATGTGCTGGGGTTGTGGCCGCAGGCAGGGGACACCAGAAGTGCCCGCCTCGTCACCAGGTGATCCTGCAAGAATCAAGACATGACACACGATTGGAGCGCGTGTTGGGGCCATGATGTGGAGGTGGTGGGGTACTTTGTTTGGGATGGCGTGGGGGTGGTGGTGGGAGGTGGTGTGGTGTGGGGGAGCTGGGGGTGGTGGGGTACTGAGGTTGGGTTGGTGTGGGGGAGGTAAGGTGGTGTGGGGATGTGGGAGTGTTGGGTCTTGGGGTTGAGGTGGTGTGGGATAGCATGGTGATGTGGGGGAGTTGGGGTGCTTGGTTGGTGTGGTGATGTGGGGACGTGGGGTGGTGGACCAGTGTGGGGATAGTGTAGGGGTTGTGTCACGCATGCCATAGAGACACCGCAACTCAGTGGGGGCTCACTTGGTTCCCCGATGCCGACCTCAACCTCAACGACTAGCCATCTGGGATGGCCACTTCCCGACTACAAAATGGACACTTTGCAAAGATTGCAGAGAAAATGGACAATACTGAGAAAGCAAGCAGGTGCAGGGTTTGTCTGTTGATTGGAGCCGTAGCTCCAAGACAAGACCGATACTGCAAAACCATTACCGTACTAATGAGCCATCCTCGTGGACAAAAGAGTCACATTTAAGTAAACGATACCAAGGCAGACACCCCGGCGCCAGAGGAGACCAGAACAAAGCAGGCCAACGGCCACCTAGGACACGCCCAGCCATCAGGTCACCCACCCCTCTATTGGAGGAAATCGATAGGAACGATTGGGAAATGGCCCAATTAATTGGGGCCAAGTTCAAGGCCCGCCCAAATGCGCGTGAAGCCCCTTTTGGGTATAAGAAGAATCCCCCAAGAGAGAATCGCTCTCTTGTGGCTCCGGCTCTCACCAAGGGGAGACTTGCCCAACAACAGCATTAGAACAAGTAAGTCCAAGGTCAACGCACGCTACGAGACAGATGCTCTTAGCTGTTATTCCATACCAGTTTGACCCCAGCAGCCCCAGAACCGAACAACGGCCATTGTTCCTCTGACTGAGTGGGCGCCCGAAGCTAAGTATAGGCTTTAGCAGTAGTGATAGTTTAGGTTGTAGAGTTTTATGCATGAGTATATTTAACTGTGTGTGTAAATAAATGAGCATTGAATTTGAACTTACTAACTGGTGTATCGAGTCTTTGATCAGTATTCGGTTTTGAACCTTGTGGCGGTATCGAAAGATACCTGGCGACTCTAGAGCGAACGTAATTAGAATTAAGGAAGGCAACCATATTGGCCGCCATCTTCAGAGCCAAATTAAGAGAAACACAATTAGCAACACCTCTCCCCGGGCCCACCGACCAGGTCCAGTACCCGCCACTCCGCAACGGTGAGGGGCCGCAGGTCCGTCGGGCCCCCTCCAGTCTTCCCTCTCTCACTATTGTTGTGCATCAGCTTCTTGTGGTGTGTGCATGTGTGTGTGTGTGTGTGGGGGGGGGGGGGGGGCGGGGGCAAGGGGGTAGAAAATGCAGTGTTTGGCAGAGGGACTCAGGCAGAACAGAGGGTGGGCAGCTGGTGGCCTTTGTGAACACGGCCCTCGGTCATGGCGGGCGATATGGGTGCTGCCATGTAGTGCAGGGTGGGGTTCGAGCAGACTCTCGATGGGGGGGGGTTCGGTCACACTCTGGGTGGACAGGGGGGATACGGGTTGCCTACTCACCCTGGCCCCCCTGAGGATGTCATGTAGCCTTTTCCGGCACTGCTGCCCGGTCCTGGTGGTGGGGCCCACAGTGCACACGGCCCCTGTCACCTGCACGCAGACCAGGAGTATGGCGATGGCCATTCCTATCCCAGAGAACTGGGTGCTCAGACTCTCCTCCACGGCGTCCATCAGGGTCTCGAGCTCCGCATCTGTGAACCGGGTGATGTTCTCAAGGCTGCCATCTTGTTGGCTGGAATGAGTGTGTGTGGAAGCAGAATGCTGATAGGCAGCTGCAGCCTGTTAGCCTCTCGAGTGTTAATCCTGACCGTCCAATCAGACACCGTTTCTCATTGGAATTGCTCTAGTTCCACATGGCGCCGGTTCTAGCCGATTAACGGATCCTAAATTGCTCCAGGACCAGCGCCACTTCCGTGGTCATAGATCACCACCGATTCAGTCCCGGTGTCAGCACATAGGACTGACTTCTCTGACGTCGGGATGCTCCATTTTGCCGGCAGCCCAAGGGGTTTCCCGACGGCGTGGGGCTGCCCCACAATGGGAAACCTCATTGACCAGCTGACGAAACGGAGAATCCCGACGGCATGCTGAACCAGAAATCTGGGGCTAGATTCTCCGATTCTGTGACTATGTCTGCAGGATCCATCTCGTCTTATGACCAGAAAGTCGGTGCCGCCCCCGCGCTGATCCTCCACCCAGTGGGGGGCTAGCAGCCGCACTGCGTAAAGCCCACAGTTTTACCTGCAGATACGGCCACAGAATGGCCGGGTCCATGGCCACGCATGCGCACGGTGGCGGCCTGCGGTGGCCGCGCCGTACAGCATGGCGCCGGCTGCGCGTGGACCTGTTCTGCCAAGAACTGCCCCCCTGTAGCCCTCCTCGCCACAACCAAACCACCACCTAAACAGTCCCCCCAGCCCCTGCTGAAGCCCCCCCCTGCCAGTGGAACGACTCCACCCCCCCTGTCCCCCCGACTGTGGCGGCGCTGGACACAGTCCGCAGCTGCCACGTGAGGTCCCCGAAAGTTGTGAGGACACGCAGCCCACGCCATCAGATACTCGGCCCATCGGGTGCTGAGCATGGGGGAGGGGCGGTGACACCCTGAGGCCGTCCCGACGGTGTGCGCCGTACTCCCCGAGTACGCTGTTTTTGAGGGGCGAAGCATCGGAAAAATGGCGCCGCCCCCGATTCCAGTGTAAAAATGGATTCTCCGGCCGATCGCTGAACCCAATTTCGGCATCGCCGATCAGAGAATCCAGCCCCTGGTGCGGCAGGACAGAGAAACCTGCCCGGAGTCTCTGAAACGGAGAATCCGGCGCATGGTCTGATCCATTGCCTAACTAACAACAAGCAGAGAGTCATTTTCAAGATGACAACCTATAATTAGTGGAATGTCACTGGATTATTGCTGGGGCCTCACCTATTTACAATCTAGATGAATGACTTGGATGAAGGGACTGCATTGTAGTCAAATTTGCTGATGATATGAGAATAGGTAGGAAAGTGAGTTCTCTGCAAAGAGTTATAGTTAGGTTAAGGGAATGGAGTATAATGTGGGAAAATGTGAGGTTGTTCACTTTGACAGGAAGAACAGAAAAGCAGAATATTATTTAAATGTGGAGAGACTACACAATACTGCAGTACAGAGGGACATTAATCACAAAAGGGCAGCATGCAGGTACAGCAAGTAATGAAGAAGGCAAAAGGAATGTTGACCTTTATTGAAAGGGGGAGTACAACTGTACAAGACCTTGGTGAGACCACACCTAGAGTACTTCATACAGTTTTGAACCTACTTTTAGGACGGGTATTACTGCATTCGAAGCAGATCACAGAAGGTCCATTTAACTGATTCCTGACGTGAGGGGTTTACCTTATGAGGAAAGATTGAGCAAGTTGGAATTTGGGGGAAGGGAAGTGATTTTATTGAAACATGCAAGAATCTGAGGGGGCTTAACCAGATAGATGTTGAGATGGTGTCAGGATTTTCTGGCCATTCCCGTCAGCAGGACCTTCTGGTCCCGCCAATGGCGACCCGCTGTCATGGGGTTTCCCAGCAGCAGAGTGTGCGAACAACCGGAAACCCCATTGATGGCGGCAAGGCTGGAAGACCCTGCTGCCGGCCAATAGTAGCTGCAGTATTTATATGGCAATGCCAGTTCAGTTTCTGATCAATGGTAACTCCAAAGATGTTCATAGTGGGGGATTCAGCAATCATAATGCCACTGAATGTCAAGGGGTGGTGGTTAGATCCTCTCTTGTTGGAGATGGTCATTGCCTGGCACTTCAGTGGCATGAATGTTACTTGCCAATTGTCAGCCCAAGCCTGGATACTGTCCAAGTCTTGCTGAATTTTGACATGAACTGCTTCAGTATCTGAGGAGTCTTGAATGGTGCTGAATATTGTACAATCTTCTGTGAACATACCCACTTCTGATGGAAGGAAGGTCATTGGTGAAGCAACTGAAAATGATTGGTCTTAGGACACTACCCTGAGGAACTCCTGCAGTGATGTCCTGAAGCTGAGATGATTGAACTCCAACCAAGACAATTATTTGCCTTTGTGCCAGGTATAACTACCACCAGTGGAGAGTTTTCTCCCTGATGCCCAATTTTGCTCGGGCTTCTTGATATCATACTCTGTCAAATGCTGCCTTGATGTCAAGCGCAGTCACTCTCACCTCACCTGTGGAATTGAGCTCTTTTGTTCACGTTTGAACGAAGGCTGTAATGAGGTCAGGAGCTGAATGACCCTGACAGAACCCAAACTGAGTGTCTGTGAGCAGGTTATTGCTGAGTAAGTGCCACTTGATAACACTGTTGATGACTCCTGTCAGAACTTTGATGTTGGAGAGTAGACTGATAGGGTGGTAATTGGCTGGGTTGGATCTGTTCTGTTTTTTGTGTACAGGACACACCTGGGCAATATTCCACATTGCTGGATAGATGCCAGTGTTGTAACTGTACTGGAACAGCTTGGCTAGGCGTGCAGCAAGTTCTTGAGCACACGTTTTCAGGATTATTGTCAGAGCCCAAAGCCTTTGCAGTAACCAGTTTCTTAATATCACGTGGAATGAATTGAATTGGTTGGAGATTGATATCTGTACCTCCTGAGGTGGCCGAGATGGATTATTTACTCAGCATTTCTGGCTGAAGGTTGTTGTGCATCCTCAGCCTTATCTTTTGCACAGATGTCCTGGGCTCCTCCATCATTGAAGATGGGGTTATTTCTGGTGCCCCCTTCTCCAGTGAGTTGTTTAATTGTCCAGCACAATTCATGCCTGGATGGGTCAGGATTGTAGAGCTGCGATCTGATCCATTGGATCCCAACCACTCTAAAAGACTATGACGAATGTGATATAAAATAGTTACTTTAGAGATACTAGTTAATGTAATGTAGAAATAAGCCACTTTGATTCTGGCAGATAGAGACAAAGGGATTGAGACCGCATGGAAAAAGCAGGAAGAGGTGTGTCTATGAGAGTGATGCTGCATTGATAGGGGCCAGAGAAAGGGATTGGAAGTGAGCCAATCAGAATAGATCAAACAGGTCAGGAGGGATATAGGCTGACCTATGGGTGTCGAGTATAGTCGAGTATGTGAAACTTGATACCATTTAAATTGATTTGCAGAGATCCCTTTGTCTCTTTGTTCATTCGCTTTCTGGAGTGTAGGAGACTGGATGTCTCTTATGTTTCTGTAAGATGAATCAAGCTTGCAAGCTAAATAAATAACTTCTTTTTACGTGCAAATCCATCTCAACTTTTATTGAGGCCAGACTGACGGAGAAAGAAATTTGGGAATCAACATTTGGTGCCGAAACCCGGGATTTCTCAGGGCGATCCTGATCCAACTGCGAAATCAGAATTAGACTGATTGATTATGAACAGGAGGATGGGGAACAAAGGGCCCTCAATGTAGAACTGGAAAACGACCGCGCATTGATTGTTCCCCTCTTCTTATCGTCTGATTAGTCTGGTCACTCGCGGTTGGCACAGAAAGACCGCCTCGACAAAATCACAGGTCAGTCTGGGGATTAGCATTTTAATTGATGGGACTTTATTTGTGAGTTAATTCGGCTGGGGTAGGCTGTATTGTTGATGTAACATTTAAAATATAAATGGTTCAACTTTATTTGTGAGTTAATTCGGTTGGGTTACGTTATGAGAGGTAGATGTAACATTTGAAATTGAAAATGGTTCACCTCTATATGTCTGTGTGTTAAAAATATAGTTGATTAAGCTAAAATTGTCTCCTTGGACTGTATTGGCGAAAAACGCAGTTCCGAGGGCTAGTTGAGATTGTGGGGAATGCTGCAGATTGGTTGAAGCAGAAGTCTCTCAAAGGGTTAACAGCAGCAGGCAAAGTCATGCCAGACAGTGCTTCTCACTCAGGCCTTGAGATAACAGCGGCAGTCGCTAGTGTAATCGGATACCTTTCCTTTGAGTCAGTGAACTCCAGCAAAGTTACGTTTTGAATTAATTAAAGGAAACCAGTGGGTTTCTCCACCTCTTTGATAAAAGTTATTATTTTCGAAAGCAATTGATTGAAATTGCCAGAATCTTAAGTTTTACTTACTTGAAATAAGGTTTATCTCATTTTATCTGGAGATTAATAGAAACTTAAAGAAGATCATGGACACCATTTTAAAAAGTGTCAATCTGGAGATGATAGTTGATTTTGCTAATACTTATGTGTATGTAAAAGAAAAAAAAACTTGTTAAAAGAAAAATTGTTAAGATAAAGAAATAATTAAGTTGTAAATGTTATACAAGTTTGTGTTAAGCAAATTGTAAATTTAGTTCTGAGTTGAGATCAGAGCTAAGCTTGCAAGTTGCAGTAATTCAATTTGAATTTTCAAACATTTTTAAGTTTTAAAAAAAAAGGAGCAAATAGAGAAAAGAAGGACACAGATCTTGAATGCGTTGAATAGCACATTTCAAAGGCCCATAAATCTTTCTGTTATCTTAGACCTAAAACCTAGGAAGACTGAAGAGCCAGAGGAATTTCTGGAGCGTTTTAATGAAATCTACCGGGGGCAGTCAGGCGATTTGCTGTATCAAAATGGTCAGAATTCCCCTCAATACTGTGCTATGTTAATGCATTGCCTACCACCTTCTGTGGTTACTGCTGTGAAATGTAATAACATGAATTAGACAGAGAACGACCCTTCCCAGATGGCAAGGGCAGTCAGATTTTACTGGAAGGAGGGTGTAGGCCAAGAAGGAGGCTCAGTTACAAAGGTTAAGACTGAGTATGTAATGAAAAAGGATGATCTGCGACCCCAACAAGCGGCAGAAATGGTAGTTTACCAGCAGGAGCCCCAATATAGTGACTTTGGGTGGGTGGATCAGCGAAGAGGAGGATGAGACAACAGTGCTATATTTCTATCACCCCCCAGTGGTGGACGTTAGACGTTGAACAGTCACTGCATCACGTTACCCTGGCCTATGACAGAACTGGACGAAACAGGGAGTTGGAGGACAAATACCGGCCATTACTTGAGACCGAATGGCCAGTCAAGGTTACAGCCACAGTCACGGGAAAAGAAGGTACAGCCGATTTTGTTACAATATCACCACATTTATGGCCACAGTCAGCTTCGGTAAGCCCTCATATTACACGTCAGGTCCATGACCAGTACCATGCCAGGGATATGGGGCGAATGGTCAGGAGGGCAGTGGATCATTCAGATCCAACAGACTACGCACTTCAAGTCATGCCGGACGGCACTACCATAAAATATTTTGAGGTCCCTGAAACGATTAACACTCGACTGCAGCATCACAGGGGACATGATGTGTTGGAATATGTCAATCCACAGGTCTGGGCGGAATACCCATCACAAGTGGGAAAGACGAATGTTACACCTATTAAAGTGATGATTAAGGATCATGTAAAGCTACCTTCCATTCGACAATACCCCCTGAAATCTCAAGCTGCTCCATCAATAGATAAATTAATTCAAGAGCTGTTGAAACAGGGTATTTTGGTCCCTTGCCAATCAGAATGTAACACCCCCATACTTGCTGTGCCTAAACCAGCCAAACCAGACCAGTACCGATTAGTACAGGATTTACGTTCAATCAATGCCATCGCATAGCCATTACATGCTCTCACCCTCCAACAGGATATTACGGTGTATAGCTCCCACTCGGTCATCGCACTACTGAGGCAACTGCAGACTCAGCATCTTACCGCAGCTCGTCAGAATAGGTATGAGATATACCTTTTGAACAATCCACGTCTGACATTTAAATACTGTACCACTATCAATCCAGCCTGTTTTCTTAGCGGTCCCCCTGTCCATGAGGACGCACCTGGTCACGACTGTTTAGCCTTGATTCAGGAAACTACAACAATAAGGGACGATCTGAGTGATATTCCGTTAGAACAACCTGACATGATTATGTATGTTGATGGCAGTGCATTAGTAAGCCCCACTGGCCGGAGACTGTCCGGTTATGCAATCATAGATCAGGATGGTCTGATTCTAGAAGCGGCAGCTTTCCAGGCCCCTTACTCAGCGCAACAAGCCAAACTTTTTGCCCTCACCCGTGCATGTATACTTGGGGGAGATCGCCGGGTAAATATCTACACTGACTCCCGATATGCTTTCGGGGTAGTTCATGACTTCGGACAACTCTGGAAGAATAGGGGATTCCTTACCTCGGCAGGCACAGAAATATCCAACCGGGGTTTAGTTAATGACCTACTGCAGGCCCACTTATGCCAGCGCAGATTTCCGTTATTAAATGCGCTGCCCACACGAATGGTACAACCCCAGTTGACGTTGGTAATGAACGAGCAGATCGTGCAGCGTGAACAGCCGCGCAAATTCAGCAAGTGATGGTGCCTAAAATGTTAAGTCAGACTAAACGATCTACTATAAATATGTCTGCTTCTGACAAGTCAATGCCAACCATCCAAGACGTCATAAGGTTACAGGAGGACGCTCCTGAGAGTGATAAACAAATGTGGAAACAGTTAGGTTGTACATATGATTCTGTTTCCTCTTTATGGACCACGCCTGCACATCAGACTTGTATGTCTGATGTGCTGGCTTTATGGGTCATTGAATGTGTACACTTTGCAATTCATTGTGGGACTCGAGGGACTAGTGATTTGTTGCTGGACACTTGGTGGCACCCTAAAATGCAGGGGTTGGCCCAAAGTATCAGTAATCGGTGTTTGATTTGTCAGCAATATAACACCGGAAAAGGTATCCCTTGTGGGAAGGGGCAAACCCCGTTGCCCAGTGGTCCCTTTGAGACGCTCCAAATGGATTACATTGAGTTGGAAAGGTGTCAATGTTACAAATATGTTTTGGTCATTGTGGATGTGTTCAGCAGATGGGTTGAGGTGTATCCGACTATCGATAATAAAGCTGCTACTGTGGTTAAAGTCTTGATGAGGGAAATCATTCCCCGGTACGGTATACCAGCTCAGTTAAGTTCTGATAATGGGCCTCATTTTATTGGACAAATTAACAAGGAGTTTTGCTCCCAGTTGGGCATACGCCAGCAGTTACACTGTGCTTACAGACCGCAGGCGGCCGGGGTGGTTGAGAGACACAATCAGACCCTCAAAACTAAATTGGCTAAATTAAGAGCAGACACGGGACTGACATGGCTTAAGTTGCTCCCCGTTGCCCTCTTCCAGCTGCGGGTTACACCTGCGGGACCGTCCCGGCTCTCTCCCGCCGAGATTCTTTATGGCAGGCCTCTTAGAACTCCTTGGAGCCTGCAGGTTCCCAGACGGGTTCAGTTTCATCAGATGACTGAAGAAATGACCACCTATGTTCTAGCCCTTACGCAAGTGCTCAAGGAACTCCATGGCCAAGTCTGCGCGGCTCACCAGCCATTGCCCCCAGTACCTAGCTCACTTTCAGTCCAGCCCGGTAGTTATGTCATGGTCAAAAATTGGACTAGGAAGGGGTCGGAGCCGCGATGGGACGGGCCCTTCCAAGTTCTCCTTACCACCCCCACAGCAGTTAAAGTGGAGGGGCGAAGTGCTTGGGTCCACCTACATCACTGTAAATTGAGTCCATCTCCACTACTGTAAAAGGTCGGATACTAACCTGCCTCCCTTCTCCAGTGCTATTTTACAGGTGTGGAGCATGATGGAGTGGCTACGCATCGTCTGTCTGATATTTGGCCTCACTTCGCTTGGCGTGTTATTGGCGATGGACA
The DNA here is from genome assembly GCF_047496885.1 of Scyliorhinus torazame. NCBI lineage: Eukaryota > Metazoa > Chordata > Chondrichthyes > Carcharhiniformes > Scyliorhinidae > Scyliorhinus > Scyliorhinus torazame. Next base: position 129,444,198 of record NC_092717.1, on the reverse strand, counting down.
TGGAAAAGGGGAATATTATGTATCTGTGTAGCCCCAACCAATCTACAAGGATACATCACCTATGCAAAGGTGATGTTCTTCGCTGCCCCCATATACGAGGACATGGTATCGACTCATGGAAGGTCATCAAAGTTAAGGAGAATGCAGGAGTCATGAAGCAGTTGCACCGGTCCCGGCGATGGGAAGGGAACATTATATGGACATTGCCTTGTTTTTGGAATACATGTAAATTTGATTTTGGATGTGTTAAGAGTGGTACAATAAAGGTAACATCAGGCTGTCAGAAGAGTGCAGGAAGAGGCTATGAGAAAGAGAAAGGGACTAGAGAGAGGACGGGGCGTATGAGAAGGGAAGTACAGCTAGAACGTAGGTTACCGGGAGATACACTTAAGTTAATTAAAGGCCAAACTGAGGAAAACCTGGGTAGTAAACTTTGGGAGCCCTCGGGGCAATAACCAAGGAGTTGTCTCAGCTACGGTTGTTTGCAATGCAGAACCGGTATGCTCTTGACTATCTTCTGGCCCGTGAGGGTGGGGTATGCGCCATAGTACAGGGCAAGTGTATCATGGGAGTTCAGGACTTGACCGCTAACATTACTAAATTTATGGATCGCATACGGGATCACTTGGACGGGATGCAGGATCCTGGCTCTTGGGGTAACTGGGGATTTGGAGGATGGAAGGACTGGTTGATAAATATGGCCATGTATCTAGTGGTAGCTATCGGCTGCATCTTTGTGGGCCTGGCCATCCTTAAATGTGTGATGGGTAGAATGCGGGGTGCACTGGATCAGATCACCGCCCCAATCACCGAAAAAAAAATTTAACTGTTAAAATCCATGAGGGTGAGGCAGATGAAGGGGGGCTAAGACAGGAATTGGAAATGCAGCGACGGATCTTTTTAGATGAGGAACCGTAGCTATGGATTGGGTAGTTCGGTTATCATGGAATGATAAAAGGAGGGAATGACGAATGTGATATAAAATAGTTACTTTAGAGATACTAGTTAATGTAATGTAGAAATAAGCCACTTTGATTTTGGCAGATAGAGACAAAGGGATTGAGACCACATGGAAAAAGCAGGAAGAGGTGTGTCTATGAGAGTGATGCTGCATTGATAGGGGCCAGAGAAAGGGATTGGAAGTGAGCCAATCAGAATAGATCAAACAGGTCAGGAGGGATATAGGCTGACCTATGGGCGTCGAGTATAGTCGAGTATGTGAAACTTGATACCATTTGAATTGATTTGCAGAGATCCCTTTGTCTCTTTGTTCATTCGCTTTCTGGAGTGTAGGAGACTGGATGTCTCTTATGTTTCTGTAAGATGAATCAAGCTTGCAAGCTAAATAAATAACTTCTTTTTACGTGCAAATCCATCTCAACTTTTATTGAGGCCAGACTGACGGAGAAAGACATTTGGGAATCAACAACTATCCTTAACCCTGAAAGGAGAATTTGTAATCCTCCCTCCAACTCCCTTTTGAAGGGAACAGTTCAGGCTGATGGTTAAGATTAGGGGGACTGGGGGGAGGGGGGGGGGGGGCGATGTTTGGTCCTCATTCCCACAAGTTTAACTGGCCTGAAATGTGAAACTAGAAGTCCACCTACCAAGGAGAGCAGTAAAATTGTGAAGTCAATTGCTTCACAGCTCCAGGATCCCAGGTTCGATTCCCGGCTTGGGTCACAGTCTGTGTGGAGTCTGCACATTCTCCCCGTGTGTGCATGGGTTTCTTCCGGCTGCTCCGGTTTCCTCCCACAGTCCAAAGCTGTGCAGGTTAGGTGGATTGGCCCATACTAAATTGCCCTTAGTGTCCAAAATTGCCCTGAATGTTGGGTGAGGTTACTGGGTTATGGGGATAGGGTGGAGATGTGGGCTTGGATAGGGTGCTCTTTCCAAGAGCCGGTGCAGACTCGATGGGCTAAATGGCCTCCTTCTGCACTGTAACTTCTATGAAAAACACGTGCATGCTATTACAGCTTAACCATGGAATTGACCAAAGGCCACATTGGAAGGAAATTTAGGGCCCCATGGAGGAAAGTGTGGTGCCAGGAACGTAGCATGAACCCTACCAGGATGGCTACCCAATGAGTTCCCGCATTCAAGGCCAGGGAAGCCTGAAATCAGCAATCTGCTCAATGGAAGTGGTCAGCCAATCAGTATAATTAAGACCTCAATCAAGGGCCATTTTCTGACATTAATGGAAATTTCTTAACATAGTATGGGTCCCCACTGTGTGTCAGGAGACTGACAATGCCTCAGTGGTGGCTACTTAACAAGAGTTCTGAGCGTCAGCAGTGGCCTAATGAAATGCTGGTGATGGAGCCATAACGTTTAAAGAGTATAATCATGTCCGCCGGCATTCTTTATTTATTTATTTAATTTTTAAAAAATAAATTTATAGCACCCAATTCATTTTTTATTCTCCAATTAAGTGGCAATTTACCGTGGCCAATCCACGTACCCTGCGCATCTTTGGGCCATGGGGGTGAAACCAACGCAAACACGGGGAGAACATGCAAACTCCATACGGACAGTGCCCCAGGTCTGGGATCGAACCTGGGACCTCGGCGCCGTGAGGCAGCAATGCTAACCACAGTGCCACCATGCTATCCTCCGCCGGCATTCTCCTGGAGGGCGCCCATTCCATTTACTGGCCACTCACGCTGTCATGATATGCACTCATGCACATAATGAGATGCAGACAGGCAGTGACAGACACTCAGTACAGCCAATCACCACACAGGACAGAACACAACCAATCACCAGGCAGAATGCTAGATGGGGGTTTCCCACTATAAAACACACGAGGCATCAGCACTCTGCCTCTTTCCACTGGTGACAACTGTAGTGACAGTCAGGGTGTATATATCAGTTAGCACCTTCTACACGTGGCTCAGAGCTAGTCTGGTCTAGTTAGTTATAGTTCGCACACTTTGATTAGTAGAGTGTCAACCCACAGCGAACTGTGTGCACTGCTCAGCAAGTTCAATAAAGCGTATTGAACTAACATCAAAGTTTGGTGTCTACTTTCAAGTACAACTGCATACAGTTGCAGTCCGTGTTACCCCAGGGTAAATAACACAACATGATACCAGTAGTCTACTTTCTCTAAGTGGTTTACCTCGAGTGATTCCGTGACGACCAGTAAGTGCCTTCCAGTGACATGGAGAAGATCCAGGCCCCTCCACAGCTACGGATCTCCGGCAATCTCGGCGCCAACTGACGGGTCTTCAAGCAAAGGTTCCTTCTCTACATTGAGGCCTCGGGCCTCGAGGATGCGTCCGATGCCAGAAAAATCGCGCTGCTCCTGTCAACTGCGGGGTCCAAGCCATCCAGATTTTCAATTCGCTTACTTTTACCGACGGTGAGGACAAGAGCAAATTCAAGACAGTTTTAGCAAAGTTCGACAGTCACTATGAAGTCGAAACAAACAAGAGCTTTGAGCGCTATGTCTTCCAGCAACGCCTTCAGGGTAAGGATGAACCTTTCCAATCCTTGATAACTCATCTCCATATATTAGCGCAGTCCTGCAACTATGGTGACACCGCTGATTCCATCATCAGGCATCAGATCGTGTTTGGGGTGCATTCCGAATCTTTGCGGGAGCAGCTCCTCAAAATTAAACACATGATCCTGCCGGACGCAATCGAGACGTGTAAAGTCCATAAACAGGCGGGAAATCGGTACTCCCGTTTCAAATCGGCAGAACATGAGCAACTTGCCTCCCATGAGGCAGAGAGTGGACAGGCCATCACCCGGATGCAGCGCCTCAGTATCAATGAAGGCGGCCATTTCGCATGCTTTTCCAGGTGCCCCACGCGTGCACAACACGAGCGGGAGAACAAAGCGGCGGAAGACCAAACTGCGCAGGTGCGAACATCGGCTGACTGCACTGCGCATGTGCGACGACGCACGGAGCGTAACGACGTCAACGTCCTGATGTGCCCGAACTGCGGCACCGCCCACTTAAGGAGGCCATGCCTTGCAAAAGGCAGGCGATGTTTAAATTGTGGGAAGCCTGGACATTATGCAGCCTTGTGCAGGTCTGTACCACCGGTCAAGGGCCAGCGATTCCATTTCCAACGCAAGCGCGTTCGATGTGTACAGCAAGGTCTACTGGATTCTGATCCTGGTAGCACTACGGATCCAGAGGACGACTGCCTGGAGTCCCCATGTCGTGTGGGCATCATCACTACATGTGAGTATGCCTCCTCAAATTCAGCAAGACGCCTATCTATCCTCAATGTGGATTCTGCGGATTAATGGCGGGCTGTCATACACGTTAACCCAATGCAGCATCCAGTTCAAGCTGGACACTGGTGCTTCTGCCAATCTCATCTCTCAAGCTGATTTTGATCGCATTAAAAAGCAACCAAAAATTCGTCCGCCAGCCAGCCAGCTCCTCGATTATAATGGCAATGCCATAACTGCACTTGGATCTTGTCATTTATTTGTCTCCAACAAGACCATCAATGCCACACTGTGATTCGAAACCGTCAAGCCTGACAAGGCATCCCTGCTTGGTGCCCATGCATGCAAGCTACTCAACCTCGTACAGCGAGTCCATGCCATGTCCTCTGCCAATGTGGATCTTCAAGCTGACATTGATGACATCCTGGCGCAATACCCAGATGTGTTTAGTGGAATGGGTACGCTGCCATACTGCTACAAGTTCTTACTCAGGCCTGATGCCGCGCCTGTAATCCATGCTCCACGCCGGGTGCCGGCTCCTCTGAAGGAACGTTTAAAGGCACAGCTACAGGAGCCCCAAGACCAGGGCATCATCTCCAAAGTGACGGAACCGACTGACTGGGTCAGCTCGATGGTCTGTGTGGAGAAGCCCTCATAAGAGTTGCGGATATGCATAGATCCCAAAGATCTTAACCAGAACATAATGCGGGAACACTACCCGATCCCGAAGCGGGAGGAACTGACCAGTGAGATGGCACATGCCAAATTCTTCACGAAGCTAGATGCATCGCGTGGTTTCTGGCAGATACTACTGGACGAGTCCAGCAGGAAGCTCTGCACGCTCAACACACCATTTGGCAGGTACTGTTATAACCGTATGCTTTTCGGCATTGTTTCAGCCTCTGAAATCTTCCACAGGATCATGGAGCAGATGATGGAGGGCATTGAGGGTGTGCATGTCTACGTAGGTGATGTAATCATATGGTCCACGACCCACGAGGAACACATATCTCATCTCAAACAAGTCTTTCGATGTGTCCATGCAAACAGCCTCAAGCTGAACAAGGCCCAGTGCTCCTTTGGCATGTCATCTATCAAGTTCTTGGGCGACCAAGTAGCCCAGCAGGGTGTGCGACCAGATTCGGAGAAAGTCAAGGCCATTAACGCCATGAAGACCCCGGAAGACAAAAAAGCGGTACCACGTTTCCTCGGAATGGTGAACTTCTTGGGAAAATTAATTCCTAACCTGGCCTCACACACCACGGCTCTCAGGCATCTGGTGACGAAGTCCACTGCATTCCAGTGGCTACGCACACATCAAGCAGAGTGGCTCGAGTTAAAGGCAAAGCTCACCACTGCTCCGGTACTAGCGTTTTTTGACCCGGACAGGGAAACAAAAATCTCCACGGACGCAAGCCAGGACGGCATTGGTGCGGTTCTCCTCCAGAGGGATGACTCCTCGTCCTGGGCTCCAGTTGCTTATGTGTCAAGGGCCATGACTCCTACTGAACAGAGGTAGGCCCAGATAGAAAAAGAGTGCCTGGGACTCCTAACCATGTAAAGTTCCATGACTACGTCTACGGTCTACCGACGTTCACAGTGGAGACTGACCACAGACCCTTGGTCCATATCATTCATAAGGACTTGAATGACATGACACCCAGGCTTCAGCGCATTCTCCTTCGACTCCGAAGGTACGATGTTGAGTTAGTATACACACCAGGCAAGGGGCTGATAATTGCGGATGCCCTGTCACGCTCCATCACCTCACCCTGTGAACAGGTTGCCTTCATCCCCCAGATTGAGGCGCAGGTGCAGCTGTGTGCCAGCAACCTCCCGGCTTCAGATGAAAGAGTGATCAGCATTCGTGAAGAGACTGCCAAGGACCCTCTTCTGCAGCGTGTAATGCACCACCTTGCAAATGGCTGGCAAAAAGGGCAATACCCTCAGTTCTTTAATGTCAAGGACGATCTGACAGTCGTCGAGGGGATCCTCCTCAAGCTAGATCGTATCGTTATTCCTCGCAGCCTGCAGAGCTTAGTGCTCAAACAAATCCATGAGGGATACCTAGATGTTGAAAAGTGTAGGCGCAGGGCCCGGCAGGCTGTCTATTGGCCTGGGATCAACAAGGACATATCCAACATGGTCCTCAATTGTGCGACCTGCCAGTGTTTCCAGCCTGCTCAGGCGAAAGAAACACTCCAGCAACACGAGATCATGACCTCTCCGTGATCCATGGTGGGAATCGGCCTTTTTCACACCAATGGGCATGACTATGTGCTCATCATAGATTACTTCTCAAGTTACCCGGAAGTTGTGAAGCTGTCAGACCTCACATCAAGGACAGTCATCAAGGCCTGCAAGGAGACATTTGCCAGGCATGGTATTCCACTCACTGTCATGAGTGACAATGGTCCCTGCTTCCACAGCCAAGAGTGGTCCAATTTCACCAAGTCGTACCAATTCAAACACATTACCTCAAGCCCACACTACCCGCAATCCAACGGGAAGGTCGAGAAAGGGGTCCATATAGTGAAGCAACTGCTCTGCAAGGCTGCGGACTCTGCTTCTGACTTCAACCTTGTGCTGTTGGCGTACAGGGCAACCCCTCTGTCCACCGGTATGTCTCCGGCTCAACTCCTCATGAATAGAGACCTGCGGACGATTGTTCCGGCCATACACTTACCAGACCTGGATCACCTCCCAGTGCTGCAAAAGGTGCAGCAACTCAGGAACCGGCAAAAGCTGACGTACGATGCACATGCTACCGATTTGCCTGTGCTATCTCCAGTAGATGCTATTCGGATCAAGCTGCCTGATGTAGGCTGGTCAGCTCCGGCTGTTGTTGTTCAACAGGCTGCTCCCAGATAGTTTGTGGTTCGTATGGCTGATGGCTTCATTGTCAGGCGCAACAGAAGGGCACTGCACAAACTTGCCTGCCCACCACTAAATTTTACTTTTCCAGATGTTGTTATGCCTCCGCCAGACACCTCGCACCACGAGGTCACCAATTTGGCAGCAATCCCGCCTGTCAAGGCGCTGTCGTCCCCACCTCCACTTCTCAGGCGGTCGACAAGGATCCAACGCAAGCCCCATAGATTGGACTTATGGACATTTATCTTGTAAATTTTGTTTTGTGTCTGCACGTTAGAGACCTCTCATGTATAAATTCATCCACTCGCCATTTAATGTAAATAGTTATACATGTAAATACAGTCGCATATGCTCCAAGCAACCGACAAATTGCTTTTTAAAAAGGGGGACATCATGATATGCACTCATGCACATAATGAGATGCAGACAGGCAGTGACAGACACTCAGTACAGCCAATCAACACACAGGACAGAACACAACAATCCCCAGGCAGAACGCTAGAGGGGGGTTTCCCACTATAAAACACAAGAGGCATCAGCACGCTGCCTCTTTCCACTGGTGACAACTGTAGTGACAGTCAGGGTGTATATATCAGTTAGCACCTTCTACACGTGGCTCAGAGCTAGTCTGGTCTAGTTAGTTATAGTTCGCACACTTAGATTAGTAGAGTGACAACCCACAGCGAACTGTGTGCACTGCTTAATAAGTTCAATAAAGCGTATTGAACTTACATCAAAGTTTGGTGTCTACTTTACAGTACAACTACATCCAGTTGCAGTCCGTGTTACCCCAGGGTGAATAACACGACACAAGCATTTGACCCTTTGTTCTTTTTCAAACTGACTTTGGAGCCTTTCTCGAGCAGCTTCATCTTCTTCAGCAGTACTCATCTCCCCTGGCAGAGCTACCAGCTGGACATTCCTGCATGCCCCCTATTTTGTCCTCCATTCTAATTTGATAGTGAACGCTGAGGTGGCCTGCTAATTGACCACCTTCAGGAAGATCTCCCCCACCGGTGCACCACTGACCCGATAGAGGTTGAGACTTAGAGATGATCCCACTGCCCAAATATTTTATTAGTGTGGAAGGGTTCCTGTCATTCTCTCAGGCAAAAGGCAGCAACCAGGGTCTAGTCACAAGTGTCCTAATTACATTTCTTTTAAAAATAAATGTAATGGTACATTGAAGGCCAGGAAGAACAAGAATGCTAATTATGGTCCAACAAGGAAATCTCTGGCTTCTGTGCTAGGCTTTCCCCTCTGCTAATGTGGAGTTTTCCCTCCAGCCCTAACACAACTTGGCCTGATTCCCCAATGTCTGCCTGAGCAGCTACACATTTTGACTCCACTCTACTGGACAACATCATTCTCACCAGGGTGCAGTGAGATTTCTACCCCCTAATCTTTTAAAAATATGCCTTATTTCCTGCCATTGTTTTTGTATTAACCTTTTCCATTTTATTTGGATCTGAAGCCTCAGGCCGGAATTCTCTGGCCGTTTCCTGCTGGCAGTGCATCCCCACCCATGGGCTCCCAGCGGTGTGGGGTGACTTCAATGTGAAGTCCCATTGACAAGCGGCTGGAAGAGAGAATCCCGCCACCAGAGAATGATGCGCCGTCGAGAAACACACGACCGGGGGACTGGAGACTCCTGCCAGTATGATTACCCTTCTTATTGCTTTCACCCACATTTACCTCATCCACCAGATCTAATTTCTAAATCATAATTGATTGTCTCCACCATTGCCTCATATTCCGAATCTTGACTTGAAGTAATTTTAGTCGGAGACATTTCCTGCAGATGTGTTTGTCCAAATTACCATCTGCTACTTGAAATTCCCTCATCCTGTAGAAACCTAACATCAATGCTCTTTCCTGTACTTTCATTCAGGTCATAATCATAGCAATGACATCAATCAATTTTGATCTAATAAACATTTGAGAATCAGGTATAAAATACAAGATTGGAATGATAAAACCCGCTCAGCAACTTATATTTTGTTGCGTTTCATTTGTCACTTTACAAATATTGACTTTTTGATCATCATATTCTGTTTGTATCACAACAATCTGAAGTGCAAGATACTCACAAAACTCTGAATACACTGTTGAGGTCATTTTAATTGCTCAGAGAGAACGGTGGATTGGGAGTAATGACGCACTATCAATTACGACGAGACGAGAATAGAGAGTAATCGAGGGTTTATTACGCAGAGATGTGGAGCCTCCCGCAGCTGCTGCCGAAATGGCTGCAGCTCGGAGAGCACACACATTTATACTCTGCCTACTGGGTGGAGCCAGCAGGCAGGGATCTACCCCCGTACCTGTAGCAAAGGGGCCTTACCGTAATACCCTCATATGCAGTATATACAATACAACAGTGGTTGTTCAACAGGTGACTACCACAAGTAATAAGATAGAGAAGGAGTTTATCAGCTGTTGAGACACACTCTTGCCCATGCCACCCTCTTCACCCCATCACCATTTTCACTTCCCTAAATTTAGGCCTGGAAAGTCTTCCAGTGTAGTGAGAGCCTACTTTCTATGACAAAGTTGTGTCCCAGCGATATCACACTGTTTTAACCAGGGGACCGACTAAAGCTCCAGCAATATCGGACCCACCAATGACAGCTGATGGCAACTAAGACCCTGGCAATAGGAGGCCCTGTGAAGTAAGTTATAATTTTGCATTTAAAAAAAATAATAATTGGCACTCTAAATTTATTATGGGTCAGGCGTGCAGTCGGTACTACCTTCACAATGCTGCTTATTGGTTGTACATCTGCTTGGAAGGATGGGGAATTAAATATATTTTTTTGTAAATTTAGAGTACCCAATTCATTTTTTTTCCAATTGAGGGGCAATTTAGCATGTTCAATCCATCTACCCTGGATTGTGGGGGCGAAACCCACACAAACACGGGGAGAATGTGCAAACTCCACAGTGACCCAGAGCCGGAATCGAACCTGGGACCTCGGCGCCGTGAGGCTGCAGGGCTAACCCACTGCGCCACCGTGCTGCCCCATAATTTTGCAATTTTATGGATTCCTTGTAGTCCAGGAGGACCAGGATTGCTCTATCTGGTCCCCCAAGATTAATTTGGGCCTCCCCTGCCCTGAGCTCTCCTTCGTGATTCCTTCCCCATTAGCTACCTGCCTTGACAAGACCCATTTCTGTGTGTCCACGATGGCTGCCTGACTTACCACAAACTTTGACTGCTGCCTGTACGCAGTCAATGGCATTTCACAGGCTTTGGGTTGGAGTCAGCTCTAGGGCATGCAAATGCAACAGCAACACAGATTTACATAGTACCTTCGTTCAACAAAATGTCTCAAAACTTCACAGGGGCAAAATATGACACTGATCTAGAAAAGAGATGTCAGGACATATGACTAAAAGCTTAATCAAAAAGGTAGGTTTTAAGGAGTGTCTTAAAAGAGGAAAGCATGGTCCAGAGTCAGAGAGATGGAGGGAAGATATTCCAGAGCTGAAGAATCAGGCAGCTGAAAACAAGGCCACCAATCGTGATTAAAATCAGGGCTACTCAAGAGGCCAGAATTAGAGGAGCGCTAGGGTTGTGGGGCCAGAGGAGATTATAGCGATGGGGAGGAATTTGAAAACAAGCAGGAGAATTTTAAATCAAGGCATTGTTTAACTGGCTGGGTGTGAGTGAGTGGTGCTTGGACCTGTGTGAGGCACAAAATGAGTTAATGAGAATTAGTCCTTTACATTGTGAGATCATGCTGTGATAAATAACACTGCCTTCAACCATAATCATGCTGCCCTTTGCACTCCCTCTCATACCAATATCCCCTTTTGATCAGTGAACTAACAGGATCACCTACACCTTACCACCATGCTCCAATGTGCCTCTACCACCACCTTTAGATCTTGCTATGGGTGATTCTCCATCCCTGACAATCAGCTGTGTGGGCACCCTGACTACCTCCATGACTGTTTCCTCCACATTCCTGATCACCCATAGACTTACGGTCCCAGTCGACCTCCCTGGCATTCTCGGCTCTCTTGTCCTAGAGATACAACATACAGAGTGACGTTGAACTTGTACATTGTGCTGCCAGTGACAATACTCTTGAATCTGGCAATTCTTCACAGTGTACTTTCACATCTCTACTGTGTGTACCTATAGGAGCACTTGGACATACAAGTGTCCATGCTATAGGAGAGGTACATGCTAGGTCTGCTAATACAGGCACAGTATTCAGATGTGAACCTCTGAGTGCTTGTGCCAAACAACTCACATTACTGGAGTGCATCAGGCCATGGAACCTCTTCCTATATTGAATCCATGATCAGCCTGGCTCCCTGCTGCACTCACAGTGGCGATTATCTCTTGCCATATCATCTTCTTTGCAGCGGCCACCATGATACACTGTCTACATGAACTACTGTCTCTGCACTTCCTCCACCAGGATCTCCAGGTCCTGGTCACTGAAATGGGGCACAGCCCCTCTATCTACTTCCTCACTTTCCTTTCTGTGCGACATTCTGGCATAAGCAATGGAAAAAGAAAAGGCTTCCAGTCTTGAATGGTCTCACACAAAGATTTCTGACTTACATAGATGAACAATGTTCTCTACCACTTCAATTTCTAATGTTGGGAGGGCTGGGGGAAGGGAATGGCGCTGGACAATACAGTGTAGCCTGGCTTCTGTTCCTATCATCCCCATATGGGATGCTGTGCTCCTGAACATAATCAACCCTGTTAGCTGTGCTGTCTCTAAGTCACACTGTTGTACCATAACAGTATACAGTTGGGAGGACCTTGGTCAAGACGCAATTGCACTCCCGCACCCTGAGAGATGGGTGGAATGAGTGTAGGTGGAAGGGCAGAGGACTGTGGTAAATGCAATGTGTATCAGTGACGCCTTGAGGCATTTTATATTGACCTGAGTCAATACAGAATATTGTGAGCAGCTGATGGTGTCAAGATGCTGCCATTCCCATGGCTTTAGCTTCTGAAGCTTTTCCAGCCTCAATTTGGTAGAATGTGCTTCTTCTTGTGAATAGGCAGCAGCAATGACTGGGTACAGTTCAATGGCCTCATTACACCCGACTTGGTATCGGGACGAGGCCGTTGAATCTCACGAGATTTGCGATGCTCAAAACGGAATCACGCAAGACATCATGATCGGGATCTCGACCTCGCAGGGCAAGACACAGATCTGCATTAGGCAAATTTAAATATGTGTTCGCCGGGTTCACTCGGGTCCCGGGATTCACTGGCTGCACCTGGGAGACCCGCCAGGACGTCATTTAGTCTACACAAACGTGGACCATTCGTAATGGTTCCTGGGGGCAGGGGGCGGCTCCCAGGCCATTGGAGATGCCTGGGTGGTCAGGGACAGGGCAGTATGGTAACTGGGCACCTTGGTACTGCCAGCCTGGCACCTTGGCACTGTCACCCAAGCACACTGACAGTGCCATTCTAGAACTGCCAGGGTGACTGGATGGCACTGCTAGGCTGTTAGGGGCACTGTCAGAGTGACAGGGTTGCAGTGCCAAGGTGCCCAGCTGTCAGGTTGCCCATCCAGGGGTCGGGCACGAGGGGGTCTTGGCCATAAGAGCTCAAGGATCTCGGATGAGAAAGATTGGCTGAAGTGGGGTGTCCAAATGCAGTGGTCGGAGGCCGCTGAGGCTGAGGGGGGTCGAAAGATTGGGGCTGCCTTTAAAAAACCATCACGATTCATGAGTGGTCTTCTTGCACTGGCAAGCTCAGTTCATGAGTGCAAGAAATGACTAAAAGTGCAGCTTTGACAGGGAGTTCCTCGCCGAGGCCAAATACAATGGCAAAGTGTTGTTGAATTGCCTGGTCTTTCTCAGTGCTGCAGGCACCCTATATTTTCCTATGGAAAGCCCATGATGGGTCATCTCCTCTAGTATCAGCAACCAGTTGGACAGCTATTATTGTTAGTGAGAAAGTAACTATCGCCACAGTTTGCTCTCCCCTTTGAAAGATAGCTGACTGGTGGTGATTTAACCTGAAGATTACCTTATTATTATTATTATACCTCATGTGAGGGGCAAATTTGAGAAGACACGACCTCCATGAATAATCTCAGCTAGGTCTGGAATTGAACCCGCGTTGTTGGGATCGCTCTGCATCACAAACCAGCTGTCCAGCCAACTGAGCTAACCAGATTGTTGATTAATGTCTCCTCTGAACAACAACAACACTTGCATCCACTTCCTGCCTCATAGCAAGACCCTTCTTAGCCTTTTAAACCCCTCCTGAGTCACAAAACCCATGTTGGGCCAGCTCCGCATCTCCACTACTTCCAGCGTCAGCAGACTCCAGGGGCGAGATTCTCCGACCCCCCTCAGGCACCAGAGATTCGGCGGGGGCGGGAATCGCGCCACGCCGGTTGGCGTCCCCCCCCCCCCCCCCGCGATTCTCCGGCCCGGATGGGCCGAAGTCCCGCTGCTAGAATGCCTGTCCCGCCGGCGTGGATTAAACCACCTACCTTACCGGTGGGACAAGGCGGCACGGGCGGGCTCCGGGGTCCTGCAGGGCGATCTGGCCCCGGGGGGGTGCCCCACACGGTGGCCTGGCCCGCGATCGGGGCCCACCGATCCGCGGGCGGGTCTGTGCCGTGGGGGCACTCTTTTCCTTCTGCCTTCGCCACGGTCTCCACCATGGCGGAGGCGGAAGAGACTCCCTCCACAGCGCATGCGCGGGGATGCCGTGAGCGGCTGCTAACGCTCCCGCGCATGCGCCGCCTGGAGATGTCATTTCCGCGCCAGCTGGTGGGGCACCAAAGGCCTTTTCCGCCAGCTGCTGGGCGGAAATCAGTCCGGCGCGGGCCTAGCCCCTCAAGGTTGGGGCTGTGAAGCAACTGTGCTAACCACTGTGCTGCCCCGTCTGTCGGACGTCTAACCAATGGTTCTTAAAGGAATCAACCATTATCTCATAACCACAAATGTAAGTTAAAATAGACACACCTGAATGAGGAGTTCCGGACCTCCACTCTTACCTAATCTACTTGTCTCTCTGCCTCATATACCTAAGTACCTTGGGTGCCCAAAATTGGCTGCACTCAAATTTCAAGGATAAAAGCAAAATCCTTGGAAATCTGAAATAAAAAGAAAAAGTGCTGGAAAAAAATCAGTCGGTCTTGCGGTATCTGTGGAGAGGAAAATTGAATTAACTTCGAGTCCAATATGACTCTTCTTCAGGCTCCACGTTTTTCCAGCACTTTCTGTTTTTATCTCAAAGTTATAGGCCTCCATTTTCAATATATGGTGGCAGGGTCATTTGAGACCCCACAGCATGGACGTCCTTGCCCCAGGTACAGATAAGGGTCACATGCTCAGGGTTCCATGCCATGGCTAATGGCAGGACTAGTAATAGGGAATAGGTGGTGAGGGTAGAAGAGATAACAGCTGCTTACAGGCAGAGAGGATCCTTTAGTAAGAAGATGTGAGCTTCCTTAGTGCACGCATGTAGATGGCAACGGGAAGCACCTCATTTATTCTTTTCCCTAGTCACATTGTTAATTGAAATTGAAAATAGAAGGTTTTTATAAGCAAACAACTGATAAGGAAAGGGAAAGACCACAAGGTATGAATAAATAAGCAGAGAACTTGCCCTTAGGCAGATCACCACTACACAGATATTTTCAATATCAACAAAATAAAGAGGGGCAAGAAAAAAAGTCAAATAAAAATTGGGATACTCACATAGAAAAATGGAGTAAAAGCCTACAATGTTTATACTACAGCTTCAAAATGTACTGTTCAGACCATACTTAAATAGTACATGCCGTTTCAGTCACCATGGGCAGGATTCTCTGGCCACGCCTGCCAGGCAATCAGAAACCAGAAATACTCGGCAGCGGTAAATGGAGCTTTACATGGTCCGCGCCCCGCTGTGATGTCCTTGCGGTGGGTGGGGTGGAAAAATCCAACACATATTTCAAAAGAAGCTTATACAAATTGAAATAGGTGCACAAAGCAGCAACTGAAATTATCCCGAATGTAATGGGGTTGATCTATAAGGAAAGCTGAGAGAAGTTTATGCTTCAAAGTCTGGAGAGCAGAAGGTTAAGGAATCAAATATTGCACTTTTTGTGATATGAAGTGGCATTATTTGTCAGTTGGCCAATGGGATACAAAATATTAATAGGAATTAATGAAAGGTAAATTTAAAACATCTTAGAAATAATACTTTTGACGAAGAACCTATTAAGTAATGGAATAGAATGAAAAAATCCCAACAGAGTTCATAATTAAACTGGATGACAGACTGATTGAGTTGAAATACAATATGCGAAATGGCATCCCTCATACATGGGAGGCACGGTAGCACAGTGGTTAGCACTATTGCCTCACAGCGCCAGGGACCCAGGTTTGATTCTGACTTTGTGGGTGGCTGTCTGTGTGGAGTTTGCACGTTCTCCCCTTGTATGCATTGGTTCCTCCCGGTGGTCTGGTTTCCTCCCACAGTCCAAAGATGTGCAGGTTAGGTGAATTGGCCATGATAAATTGCCCGTTAGTGTCCAAATGTGTGCAGGTTAGGTGTGATTGCGTGGTTGTGGGCATGGAGCAGGGGAGTGTACCTAGGTAGGGTGCTCTTTTGCAAGGTCGGTACAAACTCGATGGGCTGAATGGCCTCTTTCTGCACTGTAGGGATTTTATGATGAGCTTTCCTGATATACATACATTGGGTGCAATTTTACAGCCACGCTGCGCCTGAAAGGTAGCTCGCCATGGCGCAGCATGGCCGTCAGAAACCAGGATATCCCATTCCCGGGTCTATCTGGCTCGTGAGATCGAAGACGACCTTGCAAGACATTGTGATGTAAATCCCACCCATTGTGAGCACGATCACTTTTTTAGCAAATCTGCATATGAAAGCGGGACAGCTAGTCTCACTTTAATGTGCAGATTCCTGAGGTACCCGAGGCGTATTACCTTGGGCGAGCACCATTTAGTACTGGTCTCCACAATTGGGGACCAGACGGAATGGCACTTATCGGGGTCTCCCAGGTGATCGGAGACCCCAAGTGCATGACCTTTGGGCAGGGTGGTACTCTGGCACTGCTGGTGCCACCCAGACACCCTGGCCCTGGCACCCTGGCTGTGCCATCTGGGTGCCAGCCTGGCACTGCCAAGATGCTGAGGTGGCCCTGCGAGCTGGCAGAGGCACTGCCAGGTTGGCACTGTCAAGGTGCCAAGCTGGCATTTTCTGTGTGATGGCAATTGGGTCGGAGGTGTCCTGCAGGTGTTTGGGGGGTACCAGTGAGGCTGGAGACCCTCCCATAATGCATTGGGGGGGGGGGTTGGGGATCACTTCGGGGCACCTGAAATCAGGAAGTCATTTAATAATGGTGTCCTGGGGCGTCATTCTCCGACCCCCCGCCGGGTCGGAGAATGGCCTTGGCCGCCGTGAATCCCCCCCCCGCCCCCGCCGAAGTCTCCGGTACCGGAGATTGGGCGGGGGCGGGAAGCGGGCCGCGTCGGTTGGCGGGACACCCCGCTCAATTCTCCGGCCTGGATGGGCCGAAGTCCCGCCCAGAAATTGCATGTCCCGCCGGCGTAAATTAAACATGGTATTTACCGGCGGGACCAGGTGGCGTGGGCGGGCTCCGGGGTCCTGGGGGGGGGCGCGGGGCGATCTGACCCCGGGGGGTGCCCCTACGGTGGCCTGGCCCGCGATCGGGGCCCACCGATCCGCGGGCGGGCCTGTGCCGTGGGGGCACTCTTTCCCTTCCGCCTCCGCCACGGCCTCCACCATGGCGGAGTCGGAAGAGACTCTCCCCACTGCGCATGCGCGGGAAACTTTCAGCGGCCGCTGATGCTCCCGCGCATGCGCCGCATTTCCGCGCCAGCTGGCGGGGCAACAAACGCCATTTCCGCCAGCTGGAGGGGCGGAAATCCCTCCGGCGTCGGCCTAGCCCCTCAATGTTGGGGCTCGGCCCCCAAAGATGCGGAGCATTCCGCACCTTTGGGCCGGCGCGATGCCCGTCTGATTGGCGCCGTTTTTGGCGCCAGTCGGCGGACATCGCGCCGTTGGGGGAGAAGTTCGCCCCTGATCTCTCACTACACAGGGTTTCCGGTGAGCGGAGCTCCTTAGTGACCAAAATGGAGCTATATGCGGCCTCGGTCACACAGTCCCCGTTAGTCCCCCTGACTAATGCAAGTGCCGTTTTATAGCGTTGTGTTTTTCGATGCTGTGAGCGTCAGAAAACACACGGCTAAACGCACTCGCTATTCGACTTTGTTCCCATTTAGTTAAGTTGTGCCCGATGTGTCTGTCTCAAATATTCAGATTGAATATTTCTGTACAATGATACCCATGATCAGAGGAAAAATAAGGATACAAGAAACTAGGAATTATTGGTGGAAAAAGACGTAGCAGGTCCAAATGACATCTGTTTATTCACTATTTCAGCAAAGGTGTTAAATAAATGGGTTAGTGCCTGCATTTGGAATGGAGGTTAGAAGAAAGTTGAACGATGTAATTTCTAGCCTCTGATATTTGCTGCCAACACTTTTGTTTGCTTAGATTTGCTGCACTGCTGCCAAACTGTTTGCCCTCAGTCTCCAAATAAAGTTCAGGGAACTTTCGACTGATTGAAGTGGAAATTTACCAGCTTCATGTGTATTCCACCTGTCTTTATAGTAGCACATTCATTGCTGATCAATCAGCTTGGTATAAAATGGACTGCAATCGCTGTTAAAATGGCATCATTAATAAAATAATAACAAGAAGGAAATTACAATGTATCGAACAGTTCAGAAAACTCAAGGTGTAGCAGGTCCATTCAGATTAATATTGGTCTGGACATATCACTTTTATCTTTCAATTCTATTTTAGTGACTCAAGTCTGACTTACGAAACCTCGGTGAACAGAACTCATTACCTTCTCTGTCATATCCCCCACAAGGAGCATGGGGATTCAATCATTGATCTCCCCTTGGGACCCGTGGAATACGGGCTCCCCAGGTAGGCCAACCACCTGGGGCTCGTTATGAGCAAGGTACAAAAGCAGGCCCAACCCAGGGCCTGGCGTCTCAAGTCCTTCCGGCTAGGATTGCACTGAGAATGAGATGCTGCATTATGCAGACTATTGTAAATATGCAGATAAATCCTTCTTCATTTATGACAGCTTTCCTCTGAGTTATTATATTCTGTTTCAGTGATTTGTTTTGAGCACATCAAAGCAAGTAATGTTGGAGCTCAGGAAAGAAACCTTTCTCCTCATCGAGCCAAATATTCTCAGCATAAACAGCATAAACTCACTGAAAATGTCTCTTCATTCTGGCCAACGATGGGAATTAAATTCTGCCTTTGTGAGCCGGTGATACAGGCACAAGGTGGGTGCAGGTCAAGGTGGGAAGTCAGGGACAGAGAGAGTGTGCTTGATTTGCACTTTGGTTTTTGATGGGTCACAATGCTCTGTAATTTAAGCTTCAGTAAGGTCACCAGCTTTATGTGGGTGTGGCCCAAATATTCCAACAGTTTGTATCATTGGTAGAATACAGTTGCAGCCCATCATGCCAGTTCTCTGCACGAGCAACTCACCTATTTCCCTCTCACTGTTTTTCCCCCATAGGACTACAGATTTGTTTTCTCTTCAGATAATTATCTAATCCTCTTTTGAAGGCCTCAATTGAATTTGACTCCATCAGACTCCCAGACAATGCTTTCGGATCCTAATCACAGTCACTGTCAAAGAGATTTTCCCCATGTCGCTGCTGCTTCTTTTGCCAATCAGCTTAATTCGGTATCCTCTGTTTCACGATCCTTCTGCGAAAAGAAACACTCTGCCCAGACTCCTCATGATTTAGAAAACCTCCTCTGCTGTGCCTGTATAAGTCAGATCACAGCAGCCTCCTATAGTTGCACAGTCAGTGAATCTACTGTAGTATTAAAGCTGTCCCATCAACCTGCTCCATTTAGCACTCCAAGAGCAGTGCTGAATTAGAATGTGGCACACAGAGCACTGGGTGAAACACTGACCATGAATAAGAAGGGGCAGAAGCAGATGACAGAATAGGAGTGGCAGGTGGTAAGCCAATGACTTTTAGTTTGCTTAATTTGTGCCCAAGATCATAAGGATGCAAACGGTCAGTTCAAACCAAGGAAAATGGAAGAAGACAAAAATCCATTCAAAACAAAATGATAATTGTGCAATGAAACCCACAAAAGGACCAAAAATGAGACTAATGCTTTCAGTAGGTTGAGCGAGTGATGTTGCACATAGATGAGTCCTCCATTCAGCATAGTTATCCACTTAATTAGATAGACAATGTATAGACATCCAAGGCTGGATTCGCTTGCCCCAAGTTTTGTGTGCCTCGGCAGCTTGCCGTTCTTTATCGGTGGGATTCTCTCTTCCCGCCGCTTGTCGATGGGATTTACCATTGAAGCCACCCCACACTGCCAGGAAGTCCACGGGCAGGGGTGCACTGCCACTGGGAATCGGAAATCCCAACAGCTGGAGAATTCCGGCCACTATAATTATTCAGACATTGATGAAATGCTAATTGCGGTTTCACGTGGCTATGCAATTGCAACCCTGCTTCTCTAAATAAAGGTGCAAAAATATGCAGCATCCAGGTGTATATTTGGGAAGTGTGCCACAGAACTTCCACTGTGTGTGTGGGGGGACGGGGGGACGGACGGACATTTACCGGGAAGATGACATGTCTGAATGGTATTAGAGAGAACAACTTGATTGTTAACGATAATGAAATATCTCATGTGAATATCAGCTGGTCGAGGGGAAGTCTCTGTGTGTATGTGTGTTTGTGTATTGGAAGCATGCCACTGCACGACACAGTAAAGAGACAAGCACAGCAGTTATTTACCTTGGCACGTTTCTTCAAGGTGTTCAAGGTTTCTTCCTCTTCTGGGAGGATAATTTCTTTGTTGCAGATACAGCAGTCACCTGCTCAACCGCCTGTCCTTTGTGCAGTTTGTTGAAAATGATCCACATGCTTGCCAACACCTCCTCCAGTGTAGACTCCAGGGCCAGAAGTTCACACTCCCTCACCAGCTGGTTTTTAGGTGAGAGGGGTGGTGGTGGGGGAGCGTGGAATTGAAGGGACGGATTTCTTCTGTCTGCCCATCCCAATCACACATCAACTTTACGCTGGAGTGGGAAAGACCTCAGTCTGGAGCTGGCTTTTAATCCAGTTGAGGTCCATAAGTAGCAAATTATTGGCCACTTAAGGACCGTTTCCTGCCCAGTCTCAATGTTTCGGCTGGCGCGAAGATTCGCCGCAAATGGTGGAAGCCTGGAAATCTGCGAACTTAGATCCCAGATGGAAAGGGGCTGGGGTGGATGGGGGGGCCTCCATCAGAAGCCCCTTTCTGAAGTTGGTTGCCCACCCCCTAAGGTCCAGTGTCTTCCGTACCTACCTTTCCGCCAGCCTCTCTCTCGAGATCCTGACCGCCCCCTTCAAGCCACCCCCTCTCTCCCAGGCCTTCCCTATTCATGTTGCGCGCAATTATTTATGGGTGGCATGGTAGCGCAGTGGTTAACACTGTTCCTTCACAGCTCCAGCGACCCAAGTTCGATTCCCGGCTTGGGTCACTGTCAGTGCGGAGCCTGCACGTTCTCCCCGTGTCTGCATGGGTTTCCTCCGGGTGCTCCGGTTTCCTCCCACAATCCCCAAAAGACACGCTTGTTCGGTGAATTGGACATTCTGAATTCTCCCTCAGTGTACATGAACAGGTGCTGGAGTGTGGCGACTAGGGGCTTTTCACAGTAACTTCATTGCAGTGTTAATGTAAGCCTACTTGTGACACTAATAAAGATTATTATTATTACCCTCCATGCCCTGGGACCTCTTGAACTCAACTTGGCCTACGGTGGGTGGATTTAGTCTCAGACATCCCCATGCGATTCCTCCTCAGTCCACTGATGCTCTTGTCGCTGCAGGCTGAACTTCCTCCCGAGTGAGGGGCGAAACCCCACCTCATTTAATTGTGAAATGGTTGCAGGGGGCTCAGAGACAGTGGGGAGGCAAGACCCCGCCATCTGAAAAGTTTAGGCCCAGGGATTGCCCCCCACTCAGTTCCCACTCCACCCTACCTGCAAATTGACAGACTTTTAACAATTTGCTGACCTCAAGAAATTTAGGTGCAAAAACATTCATTTATACTCAACAGAATAAAAAGCAAAGGCATTTCAAAACATGCAGTCAAACTAATCAATGTTTAGCGCATAGACACAAATATTACAAGGATGTTCACAAGGTATTGGGTTTTAAGGACGGTGTGGGAGGAAGGGGCGAAGATGGAATGGCTGAATGGTTTCAGGGGGCAAATCCAGGACGGGGTCCCCTGAAACCTGAAATATGGCCAACAAAGCTGAGGTGAAAGGATTCAAGAGGCCAGAGTTAAAGAAATGAGGGGTTACAATCAGATCAACCATGATCTTATTGAATGTCAGAGCAGGTCTGAGGGGCCGAATGGCCTATTTCTGCTTCTGATTTGTATGTTCGTACATGTGTTGGTAAGAGAAGGTAGACATGATTGTACAATGAACCTAAAGGAGACACATGGGTAGAGACACAGGAGAAAGATGGTGTAGTTTGATGGGCAAGAGGAAGTGGTGGAGAAAAATCAGAGGGTGGAGAACAGAGGCTTTAACGCAAGATCATAAATAAAAAATTTAACTTGTGTCCTCCGAGTGCCTGATACACATTCTTGATATTTTCCTCAATTCTCTCCCCGGGCAGGTCCAAACCGCAGCACAATGACCTCCACCGTGGGTAGGGCAAGGAGGCAGGTCCCAAATCCACCCAGCTGGAAAGGAGATTGAACAACATCAGCCCCAATCCGATCCACACCAGCTGTCCAGATAGGTTGAACCAACCGGCCTCCCAAGGGTCCAGGTTACTATGGCAGCAAATGCTTTTACATGCATGTTGTAGCATGGAGCTATGGATAGTGATGTGAGAGGCTCAAATTTCTTTGAATAACATGGCTGGCCAGGAACCTCTCCTGCCCTTGCTGCCAGCCACTGGCATATATTGGAAGGACTTACAAGTGGATACCTTTTCATCTGTATTATGAAAGCACCTTCCTTGGTCATCAAGTGCTGGAGTGGGACTACTGTCAGGGAGACTACTGTGGGGCCACAGGACCTCCCTGTGAATGAGAGGACTTTGGAAGATTGAAAGAAGTTCCCTCACAGTCTGCTCCCAGAGGATTCTCACTCCTAATATGGTTTAACCCCAATCTCTGAAGATTACACCAAAATGTTCCCCTGAGAAAATTTCCACTTACCATACCAGCTTCTCTTGGGGGCTCTCTGACCAAGATTGCCAATCTACTGTCAACTTGTACTGAATTGCAGACAGTTTTCTACCCTCCCTGTCTTCTAGGTTCACAGTGACCCTAGAAAAGCTATCATTCCTGATTCATTTTAAAAGGGGAAATTTCTCTGTTTCTGATCTCATCTTAAATATTCGGAAAGGTAGGTGTACACTCAGTACAAAGGGTCAGATTTTCATGGAGTTGGGAAGACTCCATGAAGGGGTGAAAATGGCAACCAGGACACAATTCCAGGATTCATGACCCCATTTCAAATGTTTCTTATTTTTAGGAGTACCTTTAAAGGATGCAGGTTGCGAGGCTGCACTCTGCATTCTCTGCCTGGCTACCTCCATTGTGTGGATGGGCATGTCCTGGTCCACCACAATTTTCATGGAATCACGCCAGCTTTTCAAAGAGTCGCGGTTCACGGCCCTCAGATTTGTCATGAACCAAAGGGTGCATGAGGAAACTTTTGTAAGATAGGTTCAAAAGATCCTCCTCATGCTGCCCTTGCCATGGTGTGCCCTCCACCTATCCATTATAGTTCCTCATGCTGCTGCTGCCAATGTATGCCCCCCCCACCCACACCCTATGGCCTCTTCACAGTGAATTCATTGCAGTGTTAATGTAAGCCTAATAAAGGTGACACTAATAAAGATTATTATTATCATGCCCCACATCCCAAGGTAAGACCCCATCTATCCTCTGTGGCCTTTCATGCCCCACCTTCCATGGGATGCCTCCTACACCATCCCTCCAGCAACCCAAGACAAAATCTGCACACACCCACCCACTATGGCCCCTCATACCTTCCCATGCCAAATGACTTCCACCCACTCCTATGGCCCCTCATGGCCCCCATTCCAAACCATGGCACTTCCATGCCTATTCATCCTCTCATGGAGGTCATGAGGAGCCAGAGGGAGTGAGTGAGGGGCATGAGGTGGCATGGATGGAGCATGGGGCAAGTGTGATGTTTAAAGGGTTGTGATGCGTGAGGACTCAGGGCCTTTTCTTTTTGATTAGTGCTGTGGGACTTTGTCCCAGTTATGAGGGGGGCCTTTTAAACACCCACCCTGGCACCCGGTGGCTACATCTGAAGTTTCCCGGGTCGGCTGACCCAAATGTAGCCTGCACCCGCACCCTCCCCCCCCGCCTCCCCCCCCCCCCCCCCCCCCCGGCCGCCCGCTCCCCCCCCCCCCCCCCCACCCCCAACAATAAAGTCCCTTCTTTTTTTGGCACTTTATCCTGAGGCGGCATGCCAAACCAGGGATTTCCCTGACACCCCATATCTGTCTTGAGGATGAAAGTCCAGTCCAATGTACCAGGTTACCTACATTGCTCCTTAATATATTTCAAAATTGTTGGTAACAAGGCAACTCAGAGGCAAGCATTTGGTGTTTGGTATTGAATGCTTTTTGATGAGATTGTGAAATTCTTGTCATTGATCGCAATCTAGAAGCATTGACCACAACCTACTATCTCCATTTTTGATCATCGATGAAGCAGACCTCATGCTGGTTATTAAGTAGAGATATTATTCTGTATACTTCCTATATGGAAACCTTGAGAATTTACTGCTGGACAGTCAAATAAAGAATGTAATTTCATCTACCATGAGCCACCAACACGAGAGAGATTCTCCCCTCCTCATTTCATTCTTGGTTTACATAGCAAGTATTGAAGATTTACTGTGCTCCACAGAACAATTAGGCACCTGTTAGGGTCTTTACAACTTCAGGGAGGAGATTGTGCAAATGGCTATTCAATGCTAATCTCGGCTTTGTGAGGACAGTGAGTCATAAATTACAAGTAGGCAAGCATGAAGTCATAAAACAATGACAACGCTGCAGACCCTGCTGTGTGTGACTGCATCTTTAAGTCTCCTGGAACAAAATGAGGAACTGCAGATTTATTTTAAGGAAATATGTATTTTTTTAGTGTGATTCATTATTAATAAAGACTTATATAAAGTTTCTATTCATAAATTGCAGAAAATGAAGTTAAATGTATGTGGCACAGTGGTTAGCACTGCTGCCTCATGGCATCACGGACCCAGGTTCGATTCCGACCTCGGGTAAGTATCTGTATGGAGTTTGCACCTTCTCCCTGTGTCTGCGTGGCAGGCTAGGTGGATTGGCCATGCTATGTGGTCCCTAAGTGTCCCACAGTTGGGTAGGGTTACAGGGATCTGGAGGGAAATTGGGCCGGGTACGATGATCTTTTGAAGGATTGGTGCAGACCCGATGGGCTGAACAGCATCCTTCTGCACTGTAGGGATTCTATGATTCTACAATTTTATTTGAACTTATTTTTCGTTGCTGCATGTCCCATTCCCCTATCACCACAGTGCTCACATTGGGTCCCAATTAAACATGCTGGGCGTGATTCCCCGTTGGCTTATGCCGAAATCGCAAAATGCGATTCGCCGGAGAATAGGTTCCGATGCCAAAATTGCAGCGGGCGCTGATTCGACGCC
Source organism: Scyliorhinus torazame (assembly GCF_047496885.1). Classification (NCBI taxonomy): domain Eukaryota; kingdom Metazoa; phylum Chordata; class Chondrichthyes; order Carcharhiniformes; family Scyliorhinidae; genus Scyliorhinus; species Scyliorhinus torazame. The sequence continues at coordinate 129,419,359 of NC_092717.1, read as the reverse complement.
AAATCGCAATTCTCCATCACCTCGTCAGCGGTGGCAATATGTTCCGAGACGCACGTACAATAAACGCCATTTGCATATTATTAGCAGGCCCGACCCCGGTATTCTCCGGGGCCTCAGAGATTCTCCGCCCCCAATAGGCCGAGTTCCCGATGGCGCGGTTCACTTGTGCTTTTAAAAATCGTGAAACCAGCGTCATGACTGATGAGGGAGAGAGAGGAGGTAGGACCCAGACAGGAGTGTCTATGAGCTGCCAGGCCGGACACTGGCTGGAGTGGGTGGCCCTGCCAGGGTCGGGGGTGGGAGAGGGGGTGACGGGGGAACAAACCAAGTGGTCGGAATGACCCCCCCGACAGGACTGGGGTGGTGTACAGGCACGGACCACCATTACCGCAGCCTGCAAGGCAACCATCTTGCTGCTCACCCCACTGACCACGCATCCTGGCCCATGGTTCTGCAGAATGACACCGACTGTATGGGTGCCCCCAACCCCCATCCCCCCACCCCACCCTCTGCCACACCCCCTCCACCGGCTGCCACATGCCAGCGGCCCACCCAGGGCAACGCAAGGGCAGTGTCAGCCGAGGGTACCCTTGGCATCACGGACAGGTGCTGGGGCCAGAGGCCCTCGTGGTGATGGCCACCAATGGGGCGGGGGTTGCGAGGATACGTGGGGGGGCATGCAGGGGCAGAGCCCGCAGTGTCAACCGGGGTCACCATGAAGCCCGGTGGACCTGGTATGCATCACGTTAACAGGTCGGCCTTTCACCCCCTGCAACCAATGGATATTGGAATTCAACCAGCAATGGCGGCCTTCCTACAAGCCGTCGCAGCCCTGGGAGATGCCCTGCAGGTCAATGAGCTGGCGCTGCTCGAGGAGGAGGAGGAAGCTGCAGCAGCAGAGCGTGCAGCAGTGGAGCCTGCCACAGAGGGAAAGGAGGCAGCTGCCCAGGATGGAGAGTGAGCTGCCCAACAGGTCGAGGAGGAGGAGGCGCCAAGGAGGTGCCGCATGAGGTCCCGCGTGTATCAGCACCGCCTGTCCATAAGACCATAAGACCATAAGACATAGGAGTGGAAGTAAGGCCATTCGGCTCATCGAGTCCACTCCACCATTCAATCATGGCTGATTTCAACTCCATTTACCCGCTCTCTCTCCATAGCCCTTAATTCCTCGAGAAATCAAGAATTTATCAACTTCTGTCTTAAAGACACTCAACGTCCCGGCCTCCACCGCCCTCTGTGGCAATGAATTCCACAGACCCACCACTCTCTGGCTGAAGAAATTTCTCCTCATCTCTGTTCTAAAGTGACTCCCTTTTATTCTAAGGCTGTGCCCCCGGGTCCTAGTCTCCCCTGCTAATGGAAACAACTTCCCTATATCCACCCTATCTAAGCCATTCATTATCTTGTAAGTTTCTATTAGATCTCCCCTCAACCTCCTAAACTCAACATTGCATTTGCTTTCTTAATTACAGACTCAACCTGCAAGTTTACCTTTAGGGAATCCTGGACTAGGACTCCCAAGTCCCTTTGTACTTCAGCATTATGAATTTTGTCACCGTTTAGAAAATAGTCCACGCCTCTATTCTTTTTTCCAAAGTGCAAGACCTCGCACTTGCCCACGTTGAATTTCATCAGCCATTTCTTGGACCACTCTCCTAAACTGTCTAAATCTTTCTGAAGCCTCCCCACCTCCTCCATACTACCTGCCCCTCCACCTATCTTCGTATCATCGGCAAGCTTAGCCAGAATGCCCTCAGTCCCGTTATCTAGATCGTTAATATATAAAGAGAACAGCTGTGGTCCCAACACTGAACCCTGCGGGACACCACTCGTCACCGGTTGCCATTCCGAAAAAGAACCTTTTATCCCAACTCTCTGCCTTCTGCCTGACAGCCAATCGTCAATCCATGTTAATACCTTGCCTCGAATACCATGGGCCCTTACTTTACTCAGCAGTCTCCCGTGAGGCACCTTATCAAAGGCCTTTTGGAAGTCAAGATAGATAACATCCATTGGCTCTCCTTGGTCTAACCTATTTGTTATCTCTTCAAAGAACTCTGTCATTTGAGGACCTGCCGGACTGGGCATACTGTCGAAGACTTTGGCTGAGCAGAGAGACAGTGCGACCTACCTGCCAAATGATGGCAAACCTGGCACCGCGGGGGTATGGGGGAGGACAGTCGCCCTGAACTTTTACGCAATGGGGTCCTTCCAGGCGCCGAGTGGGGATCTGTCCGAAATCTCACAAACATCGGTGCACAGGTGAATCCGTGCCGTCACGTAGGCCCTATATGCCCAGTCAGCTCAATACATCCACTTCAATGTGGACGGAGCCCACCAGGATGCCCCGGGTCCAGGAGGTGATCGATTGACACCTGCAGATGACAGGCCGCTCGACACAAACTGAAAGGGGTTCCACTCGATGAATGTGCAGCTGATATGTGAACATCAGATGCACATCATGCACATCTGCGCCCGATAGCCAGGCAGTGTGCATGACGCTTTCGCACTCATCCGATGAAGAGGATGTAGGTGAGGGCGAGGATGGGCAGGACCTGGGGTTCAGGCAGGTAAGGAAGGCCGCACGATGCGTGCGCCAGGGCCAACGTGCACTGAGCGCTCTGATCACCTCCAGGTTCACCAATTAAGGAGGAGGGGCATTGTATCCCACCCCCACACCCCCTCACTCTCCTCCCCAGCCACACCCCATCTGTAAACCCTCCGTGATACGTACCTGACGCACAATGAGGTGTGGATCCTGGATTGGCAGTAACAGAGGGTCTGGTCCATGGGATGGAGGATGATAACAACCCGTGCTGCGATGAGCTCTGGTGCTCCGTATCGTCTGACAATGTCTGAATTCTGCCACGGTAGTACTTTCCACTGTCCAGCTGGATGATCCCAGCAAGTGAGCTGGCCATTCCATCACACGGTCCTATCAAATCCCTGGGGTGGTGGGGTCGGTCAGGGGGTTGGGGAGCCTGGGCCACCCACATAGTCTGCCTGTTCCCCACTCCCCTCTCTCTGGCTAGCTCAGACCAGCCCACCCCTCACACACACCTGACAGAGCACTGAGCCAGGTAGTAAAGGTGGTAACATGTGTTTAATGTGAAAAAATATTTACAGATTTGTGCCCCAGCCCCTATAACTAAACTGTGCCCTGCACCCGTGCCAACTTAACTCATGTCTAACTTTCTGGCCTTACGGGCCCTAATGCTACGTCTAGGTGGTTCTCCAGACATTACAGCCGGAGTGGAGGGAGCCTGCTGTGACTACTACCCTGCGACCTGGGTCTCCGTTGGTGGGCGTCTTCTGAGACAACTGGACCTGCTGCTCGGGTGTCCCGGGTGGCGTGCTGCCGCCCCGTTTTGCCTGCTGCCCACCAGATGCATCAGGGACAGGAGGAACGGTGTTTTTAAAAGCACATGTGAACCTCCTTTGCGGGAATCACCAGCATGAACTCCAGCACCTCCTCCTCCCTCGGGGTGCCCAATGGCCCCAGGGCTAATCCAAGGGACGGGGATGCGAGCAGAGTCACCCCCTGAGGCTCCCTCGCCACCTGCCACTGCCAGAGCCCACTCTGGTCTCGACCGGGGTCCGCATGCCCACGGCTATGGAGCACAGGCACTGGCCGATTGCCATCTGGGACTGCGCCACATCCCGTATTGACTGCGTCACCGCCTTTTTGTTTTTTTGTCACATCAGCCAGTGATTGCGCCATCTGATCACATCCAGGGCCCTCTGCTCTGCTACAGTGAGGGGGCGCTGGTCCGGGAGTCCCCCTCCTTTCTTCTCCTGCTCCTGGCGGTTATGTGCGGCCTTCTCTTGGGATGGCAGGGAGGAAACAGCAAACGACAATGTTAGACAGTCCGACGCATGCAGCCCAGGGGGTAGGTAGCTGGTGGCTTCAGTGTCCAGGGCACCCAGCCATGGCAGCCGGTGTGTGGGATGAGGGGTTAGTGCCAGGGGCACGGTGCTGCCTGCTCATCCTAGCGGCTCCAAGGAGGTTGTGCAGTTTTTGGGGCACTGCTGGCCAGTCCGAACGGTGTTTCCCACGGCGCTGACCTCCTCTGCCACCTGCGCCCAGGCACGACGAACGGCGGTGCCTGGCAGCCACCTTCCCGGGCCGGGGTACAGGGTCATCCTCCTCTCCTCCATTGCGTCCAAGTGGGTCTCAAACTCTGCATCCGCAAACTTTGGTGCCGTCCTCCTTGCTGCCATCTTGTTGGCTGGGATGGTCTGTGGGGAGTGAAGGGTGTGTATGCAGCTGCAGCTTGTCAGCCTCCTGAGTGTTAATTCTGAAACCGGTGAATCCAGCACCGTTTCTCGTTGGAATCGACTGTGTCCCAGTGGCGCCGGCGATAGCCCCTCAACAGTAGATGAATCGGTCCAGGGACGCTGCCAGTTTAGCTGTCGTGAAAGTCCACGGATTCTGTGTTGGCACCAACACTAAGGGCAGGATTCTCCTTTACCTGACCCCGATTTCGTAATCAGTGATCAGGCAGAGAATCCTTTTCGACGACGAAAATTGATGTAGAATTTGTATGCTCCGAAATGGCGTCATCGTGTCGCGTGCCGCACACCGTTGGGACGGCCTTAGCCCGTTACCTGAAGGCCCTCCCCTGATGCTCCGCCCTCGATGGGCCGAGTTCCCGACTGCGAGGTTGACATGTGGTCTCAGCGGTCAGGAACCTGACGAGGTGGCTGCGGACTGTGTCAAGCGCCGCCACAGTCGGGCGGGAGCCTTGCTGCTGGCCGGGATGGCTACCCCAAGGGCTGGGGGACTGGTGGGGGGTGGCCAGGGGCAGTATTTGGCAGGTCAGGTCCGCGAAAGGCCGACGCCATGTTTTACGGCGGGTCCGCTGCAGGTCATTGCCGTTCGCGTGCGTGGCCACGGCCCGGGCCATTCTCCGGCCATTTATATTGTCGGAGCTGGGAATTTTATGCGGCGTGGCTGCTAGCCCCTCACTGGTGCAAGATTGGTGAGGGAGTGGCGCCAATTTTTTCACGTAAAATGCCACAGATCCTCCGCACTTAGGCTCATAAACGGAGAATCCCAACCGTTGACTTTCAAATTCTCAGCCTTGTTTTCAATTCCCTCCATTGTCTTTCCCATCTCTGTAATCTCCTGCAATCCCACAACCCTCTGAAAGATCTGTGCTCCTCTAATTCTGGTTTATTTTACATTCCCAATGATATTTTCTGCACCATGGATGGCCGTGCCGTCAGTTGCCTAGGCCCCAGGGTCTAGAATTCTCGCCCTACACCTCACTGTCTCGCTACCTCAATTTGTTCCTTTCAAACACTTCTTAAAGCATACCCCGTTGACCAGTCTTTTAACCATCTGACCTAATGTCTTATAACACTGCAAACGAGGACTGGGACAGCCAAAAGTACTCAAAGGACAGGCATGAAAGGAATGTGCAGGGAACTTCCGGTGGCGGCTATGAAGGAATAAGTCGCACATTTGGTGGCTTCCGCTCTGGTCGGACTTTTAGACCTTTTCCCCAGATTTTTTAACGGACTTGAATTGTAGAATGGATGTTAGTGGCAATTCTTTACTGAATTCCCACTTCAGTGCATGGAGAAAAGGACTAGAAGTGTTCATAAGGGCAGAATCAAGAAGACAGAGAAGACTTGGGCTGTATTTGCAACAGGGGACAGCATGACGGAGGGGCGAACCTCCGGCTTGTTGACCCAGCAGTCTATGGAACAGCTGATACAAGTCATCCAGGAGGGCTTTGCTACGCAGAAACGGGACTGCTTGGACCCAATAAAAGCATCGATTGAGCGGTTGGAGCTCAGGTTGGGTGCCCAGGATCAGGCGATCCAGAAGGTGGTGAAGGCGCTGGCTGAGCAGGAGGAGCATCAGACCAAAGTGAGCTGGAGGTGGGGATGCTGAGGGACCAGCAAAGGAAGCTTCTGGAGAAGGTGGAGGATCTAGAGATAGATCCCGCCGGCAGAACCTATGAATTGTCGGGCTCCCGGAGGGGTCTGAAGGAACAGACGCTGGGGAATACGTCGCAAGCATGTTTGAGAAGCTGCTGGGGGATGGGGCATTCTCCCGGCCTTTGGAGGTGGATAGGGCTCACAGTGCACCTGCGAAGAAGCCGCGAATGGGAGACCCCCCGAGGGCTATGGTGGTGAGATTCCAGAGGTTCTCGGATAAGGAGTGCATTCTGCAGTGCGCCAAGCAGACACGGAGCTGTAAGTGGGACAATAGCAGCCTGTGGGTTTACCAAGACCTGAGTGTGGAGGTGGCCAGGAGGAGAGCAGGCTTCAATCAGATCAGGGTGATCCTTTTCAAGAAAAAGGTGAAGTTTGGACTATTATACCCAGCCCGTCTCTGGGTCACGCATGAGGATCAGCACTTCTACTTCGAGTTGCCTGAGGACGCGTTGAACTTTGTAAGAAAGAAAGGGCTGACGAAGGACTGAGAACTTTTGAACTTGGCTGCAACGTTCGTGTTTCTGTTTTCTCTGTTTTATTTCTCTGTTTTTGTCAAAAGTTTCTCGTTTTGCTTGGAACCAGCAGTCGAGCTGAGGGAGTTTAGGTTTTCATTTGCACTGTTGGGGAATGGAGGTGAGCTTGTTTTGATCTTGGTGTTTTTCGGTTGGGCAATTGTGTGGGGATTGTTTGATGTTGGAGTTTGTTTGCATGAGCGGGGGGGGGGACCAATAGGTGGGAGACTATCTGGCGCTGGGGATGGGGGCCACCAAGCTAGCTGAGTGAGCTAGCTCTCGGAAGCGCAGTGGGGTGTGTGCATATGTTTGGTTTAGGAAAGGGATTGGGTTACAGGGTGTTGTTGCTACGGGGGGGGAGGGAGGTGAATGTTCTGCTGGCGAGGGAGGGACTTTGGCTGAGGGACAGAGAGGAGGTCAGGTGTGGGGGCTGCCTGGGGATGGACCGGTGGAGGCGCGGATCACGGGCTGGAGGCGGGCCTAAAAAGGGGATGGCTGATCGGCGGAGGGGCGGGGGGGGACAATGAGCCCCCCAACTAGGCTGAGCACCTGGAATGTTTGAGGGTTAAATGGGCCGGTCAAAAGGGCACATATGTTCGTGCATCTTAGGGGACTGAAGGCAGACTTGGTAATGTTGCAGGAGATGCACCTTAAGGTAACGGACCAGGTTAGATTGAGGAAAGGCTGGGTCAGCCAGGTGTTTCATTTGGGACTAGATACAAAGACTAGAGGGGTCGCGATCCTGATCAATAAGCGGGTGGTGTTTGAGGTGGGTAGAATAGTCTCAGACGTGGGAAGTCGGTACATTATGGTCAGTGGGAAGCTAGAGGGGGTGCAGGTGGTATTAGTAAATGTGTATGCGCCAAATTGGGATGATGTGGAGTTTATAAAGAGGATGCTGGGAAAGATACCGGACCTGGACTTGCACAGGTTGGTCATGGGAGGGGACTTCAATACAGTTATGGACCCGGGCTTAGACCGGTCAAGCTGGAAAACGGGCAGGGTGCCAGCAATGGCAAAGGAACTAAGAGGGTTCATGGAGCAGATGGGGGGGGGGTGGATCCGTGGAGGTTTGGGCAGCCGAGGGCGAAGGAGTTCTCCTTCTACTCACAGATGCACAAAGTGTACTCCCGGATCGATTTCTTTATTTTGAGCAGGGCCTTACTGGCAGGGGTGGTGGACACGGGGTACTCGGCGATTGCAATCTCAGACCATGCTCCGCACTGGTTGACCTGCAGGTTAGTAAAGACAGTAATCAGCGCCCGCACTGGAGGTTGGATGTGGGACTTTTGGCAGATGAAGGGGTGTGCGAGGGGCTGAGGAAATGCATTCAGAGCTATCTGCAGGTCAATGACACGGGGGAAACTTTGGTAGCGGTGGTTTGGGAAGCACTGAAGGCGGTGGTCAGGGGGGAGCTGATCTCGATCCTGGCTCACATGGAGAAGGTGGACATGGCAGAGATGGACAGACTGGTAGGGGAGATATTACAGATCGATAGGAGGTATGAGACCCCAGAGGCAGGGCTACTAAGGGAACGGCGGAGGCTGCAGGCGGAGTTTAGCTTGCTGACCACAGGGAGGGCGGTGGAGCAGCTGAGAAAGGCGAGGGGGGAGATTTATGAACATGGGGAGAAGGCCAGCAGAATGCTTGCACAGCAGCTTAGAAAGAGGGAGGTAGCTAGGGAGTTAGGGAAAGTAAAGGTCGGTGAGGGGAACCTGGTTGGTGATTCGGTAGGGGTGAATAAGGTGTTGAGAGATTTTTACGGCAGGCTGTACAGGTCGGAACCCCCTACGGAGCTGGAGGAGATGAGGCGATTCTTGAAGGGGCTAAATTTCCCAACGGTGGACGGAGAGCAGGTAGAAGGGCTGAGGGCCCCAATCGGGCTGGAGGAGATAGTGGAGGGCTTGAAGGCCATGCAGGCGGGTGAGGCCCCAGGTCCGGACGGGTACCCAGTGGAGTTTTATAAAACGTTCTCGGGTATATTGGGGCCGGTGTTGTTGAGGGTGTTCAATGAGGCAAGGGAAAGAGGAGTGCTGCCCCCGACAATGCCACAGGCAATGACTTCGCTGACTCTTAAGCGGGACAAGAACCCGGAGCGGTGTGGGTCCTACAGGCCGATCTCCCTGCTGAATGTGGATGCCAAGTTGCTGGCCAAAGCCTTGTCCTCCAGGATTCAGGATTGTGTTCTGGACGTTATTGGGGAGGACCAGACGGGGTTTGTTAAGGGGAGGCAGTTGGTGGCCAATGCAAGAAGGCTGTTAAATGTGATCATGATGCTCCCGGAAGGTAGGGAGGTTAAGGTAGTGGTCGCAATGGATGCAGAAAAGACTTTTGATCGGATAGAATGGGATTATCTGTGGGAGGTACTGGAACGGTTCGGATTCGGGCAGGGCTTTATTGACTGGGTCAGGTTAATGCATCAGGCTCCTGCCACAGTCCAAAGATGTGCAGGTCAGATGGATTGGCCATGCTAAATTGGCCCACAGTGTCCAAAGATGTACAGGTTAGGTTATGGGGATAGGGCGGGATTGGCAGGGGAGTCAGTGGATCTGGGTAGGGTGCTCTTTTGGAGGGTCAGTGCACACTCCATGGGTTGAATGGCCTCCTTCTGCACTGTAGGGATTCTATTGATTTTATGATTGTCCCCTCGCTGCTGCCTCTACTCCATCTCCCTGTCATGCTGTAACCCAAGAAGGATTGTGGTAATAGCTCCATTAACTGAAGCAGACTTTCTCCTGACAGGCCTCCCAACTCTTATGAGCTCTTTGTCAAAATTCAGCACTATTCCTTTGAACGTCCAGAAAAAGGTGGCAAAATTCCACCAAGAACAATCAATATAATACTTCCAACTAATTTTGCACCTGTACAAGTGAAGACCTGTTCGGCCGGTTGCATTTATGACTCTGAACCAAATTAGCATAAGAGGCGGTTTGACATCACTATCTGCCCACTTCTACAGCACACATCATGTGAACAAGCTAGCGTCCTGCCATTGTATGCTACATGAGTTGCAATGGTGCTGGCTGGAAGCATTCCGACTGCAATTTATTTTACTTCAGGGTTTCTGTAGCGTGGGCTACAGAGCCCAATTTCTTAGCCATAAAATCATGCCATACGGAACGAAGCAATTTAGGCCAATGCACCTGTGCCAGCTCTTTGAAAGATGTATCCAATTAGCCCCACTCCTTTACTCTTTCCCCAATGTCCTGTATTGTTCCTCTTTTTCCTGATCTGTATGAGTGCTTGCTGGAGAAGCTCTCTGAGTCCCGAATGTCCAATGTTACTGTGGGTCTTACAGACAGACACCAATATTTTCAGTTCTCCTGGAACCAAGCCAGGAAAGAGCCCACAAGGTAGCGAAGAGCGCAATTTGATCAGGTGTGGAGGAGGAAGGGAAGTGTTTCTGAGTGAATATCAAACAGAGTTAGACTTCTTAATGTCGGTCAGTGATGGTGTAGCCACTTAAAATGGCCAACTCCCGATTCAAAATGGCGAACGGCAAAGGCTGATGGGAAAGTCAGCCAACAAGACAAAAACCAGCAGCTGCAAGTTGGCTGTGTAGTTACCTCTGGAAAGGCCAGGCAATATCGACACCAGCAACCATCAGCATAACAAAACAACAGCCATCTGCATACTAATGAGCAATCCCCAGGAACAATAAGCAACATTTAAACACACAAAGCAAAACCAGACTCTTCGGCGCCAGCAGAAGCCTACACAAAAGGAGGTGAACGAGCACCTCAAGACCGCCCATCAATCAGGGAACCTCTCCAGCATTGGAGAAAATCGAACCAAGCGAATGGGACAAAGTCCAATCACTTGGGACCAGGTACAGGGTCCGCCCCGAAAGGCGGGAAGCCCCTGGGGACTATAAGAATTGAGCCCCAAGTTCAAATCACTCTCTTCTTCTCCACCTCTTCGCTCTCTTCACGCTCTTCTTCCTGCCCGGGTCACCCAGCAACAACGAACCAACATTGACCGTGACCGGAGCAGTGAAGATCGAAATCGTAAGTCTTAATTCATCGCTCGCTACGAGATAGGCGCTCCTAGCTACCAATCTATACCAACTTCGAATCCTGCAGACTCAGAACCCGAACGAAAGGCCATTTGTTTCTCTGACCTGGTGGGCCAGTTCAAAGTTAAGTATAGGCCTGTTAGTTGTAGAAGTAGCTTAGATGTAGAATTTGTGCATGAGTAGTGATTACTGTGTATAATAAATGTGCTTTGATTTGAATCTTACTAATCGGTGTATTGGGATATTGATCATTACTCGGACTTGAACCTCGCAGCGGTATCATAAAGATACCTGGCGACTCGAGAGCAAAGATAATAAAACAGAGCAATTGAACCAAGGCAAAGTTAGCAACATTATTTGGCGACATCCTGATGGGACCCGATCTAGAAGTGGAAAACCACTCCGGGAGAACCCAGAATTTGAATTAGAGATCCAATTGAAAACAGAAAACCACATGTGTTCAAGCAGTTCTGATCAACACTCATAATTCGGAAGTGTGTGTATGCATGCGTAACTAACAGGGCGATAAGGTAAAACTGATAGATTTTTTGTTGCGACAAAACTGTCGGAAGTTTGTATATCGGAAAGTAGCGAAAGCCGTACCCGTATTTACAGCACCGCCTTAATACCCCTGTCCCAAATTTGAAGAGCAGCATTCGGATAAAACCCCTGTCCCAAATTTGAAGAGCAGCATTCGGATTAAAACCCCTGTCCCAAATTTGAAGAGCAGCATTCGGATAGGAAAGATGGCAATGCAGGCAATGCAGCACCTAATGAACCCAGAGGAATTTGCGGTCGCAGCGACCAGCAGCAGTAGAGTGGGACAATGTCCCATTTGGGAGGAAGAGATCAGGAAATATCTCAAAGGGAAAGGATGGCCCCTTTGGAATGAATTCCATGACAACGAGGAATCATGCCCCGGGAGTATAGGACATACTTGGTGGGAGAACCTGAGCGAGATCCAGAAAAAGAGCTTAGGGAAAGCTCGCAAGTCGATGGCAATCATGTCCTGCTTGGCACAATTGCGAGGCACAGAGGAGGTCGTTAGGACGCTCCGGAAAGAAGTTGAGGGCATACATCGAATGAGTAAGGTTACTCTAAGTGATATAGAAAAGGAGAATTTAGAATTGAGAAGGAAGTTGGCAGCAAAAGATGGAGAGGTGGAGGATGCCAAAAGGGCACACCAGTCTTGTCTGGCGCACTTAAGCAGCTTCCAGTTTCAATACGAAAAGGCCTATCAGGACACGCAACATGCAGTCCTGGTACGTGAAGAAACAGAAAAGCAGGTAGAAGCATTACAGAGACAATGTAGTGACCTAAATGCAGCATTAAGAGCGCTCCATGCTGCCACCACAGAACAAAGACAAAGCACGCGAGATCACGCAAAGTGCCGGAAGCAGATTGCAGAGCTGCAATTGCTGCTTTCAGTTCAGAAAGGTTTCCAGGAAACCTTTGGAGACAAATTAGATCAGGAAGACGGCCCTGATTGGGAAGAATTGAACGAAACAGCGCAGAGATATGTTCAGGGAACATGTGCGCACGGAAAGCCACAAAAAATGAAAGCGCCCCAACCCCCCACACAGCAGATAGGTCAAGCTCCAATTAACCCAGTAACCACCCACCGCACAGCCACATCGGACGATGCAGAATTTCTATACTCCACCCCCTTAACAGTGACCCAATTACGGTTCGCGTGCAATAAGATCACACCTTTCCTCCCCTCCTCAGACTCCCACCATTTCTTTGCCACAGTCAAGCATCAGGCGACCATGTACGGCCTGGATGAGCGAGAGCATGTAAAGCTCACAGTTTTAAGTTTAGACCCTTCAGTAGCAGCAGCCCTCCCCGACCTACAGAATGTAGGAGGAGGCACCCTTGCAGAAATGCATACCGCGATCCTGGATGCGATCGGGTATAACCGGGGTGACCCCGTAGATGGCCTCAACAAATGCAGGCAAAAGAAATCCGAGCACCCCACAGCGTTTGCTGGATGCCTGTGGATCCACTTTGCAGCAGTCTTTGGAGACTAAGACCATGCCCATTTGTCACCAGCCAACATGGCCAAATGGACCCGCACCTTTATCTCCCATGCCACAGAAACAGGACAGAAAGCTTGCGCGAGTTATGATCCCTCAGAGGAGGCCCATAACGAGAAGTGGGTCGTGAAAAGATTGTCCCGCGCTTGGGAGCAATCCATACAAAGCAAGCCCGCAGTCAAGAACCCCGAGGAAAAGCAGGCCGCCGCAGATATACAGGCAGTAAAAACACACCAGAACCCCGCATGAGTGAATGAAGGAAAGAACAGCCCCCCACCCAAATCACAGGTGTGTTACAACTGCGGAAAGTTGGGACACTTCGCAAGAGAGTGCAATGCCCCTAAAAAGCCACAGAGAGCCCAGCAGACGGGCACTGTGAGTAAGAAAAAGACAGAGCCCATTCATAGCGTTAGCGCCCGTTCAGATCAGACGGACTTGACCGGAACGGACTGACGGTGTACGGGCTCCCCAAGTTGGGTCTGCGACACCCTTTGGGATAGGTCCAGACGACCGGTAGTTGCAGCGAAAATTCGGGGACAGCCCATCGAATTTCTCTGGGACACAGGAGGGTCCCGCACCACAATAAATTCCTCCACCATGTTTCAAAAAGACACGTGGCCCACTACAGCCACCATCACCCTCAGCGGCTTTACAGGCCACTCACAGCAGGGACACATCACAGCCCCTGTACCAATTCAAATCGGCAACATCACCACCAAGCATCCCGTAGTTTTAGTTGACCTGCCCCACACGGCAGAACACATTCTGGGAATAGATTTCACAAATTCCCATAATCTTTCATTCGATCCAATCAACCAGTGTGTCTGGACGATGGCAAAATCCGCAAGAGCCCCCGCAACGCTCAACATAGGCGAGTACGCGAACAAAATTAGCGCAGTAGGCGAATTTTGGTTCAACCCGACCACGCTTAGTACGGACAAGCAGTTTAGGGCAGTTCTGCAAAAGAACAGGGCAGCATTCACGACCCACAAGCACGACTGTGGACGGATGACTGGCTCCGTACAAATAACAGGACCTGACCCTAGACCCCAAAAACAGTATGGCTTTCCCCAAGAGGCAGAGGGAGAAATCTCCAAGGTAATAGAAAGCTTATTAGAGCAGGGCGTACTTAGATCAGTAGCCTCCACTAATAATGCCCCGATTTGGCCAGTGAGAAAGCACGATGGATCATGGCGACTGACCATCGATTACCGGGAACTCAACAAAATCACCCCCGCAGCAGCCCCCAAAGTAGCCACAAGTCCCGAGACCATGCTCAAGCAGGGACTCAATTCCCGATTCTTTACGGTTTCGGATGTCCGTAATGGATTCTGGTCCATTCCATTGGCAAAGGCGTGCCAGTACAAATTTGCCTTCACCTTTAAAGCACAGCAGTACACGTGGACATGCCTGCCACAAGGCTTCCACAACTCCCCCTCCATTTTCCACCGACAGCTGGCAAATGGTTTAGCCAAATTTTCTCGTCCCGAATGTCTGGTTCAGTATGTAGACGACCTACTACTGCAGACAGACACTAAGGAAGAGCACATTGAGCTTCTGTCCGAACTCCTGGAATTGTTACATTCCATTGGCTGTAAAGTCAACCCCAAAAAGGCCCAGATTTTGGAAGAAAAGATGATATATTTGGGAACAATTGTCACACATGGTAAACGCGATATCGAGCATAAAAGGATTGACTCGATTGCTAAATTGCCCCTTCCCCAGAACGTTTCAGCCCTCCGGTCGTTTTTAGGACTGGTTGGCTACTGCCGAAACCATATTGACGGTTTCGCCAGCAAGGCAGCACCCCTCTCAGACCTCCTAAAGAAGGGAGCCCCCTGGGAATGGCTTCCGCAGCATATGGATGCTGTGGACTCTTTAAAACAGGCACTCATAGCAGCCCCGCACTACAAGTTTCAGACCCGCTTTCCCCTTACGCTATAGAGGTAGCGACCACAGACCGCACCCTTTCGGCCGTGCTCCTCCAGGAACGGCACGACCAGTTAAGGCCCGTAGCTTACGCCTCTAGAATTTTAGATGCTGTGGAGCAGGGATTTTCAGCCTGTGAGAGGCACCTGCTCCCAGTATTTTGGGCAGTGCAGTATTTTTCATATATTACCGGACTGAACCCCATCACAATTCTCACCGAACACACCCCCACCCAACTTTTACTGGACGGACGACTCAAGGACGGTACAGTCAGCCAGATTAGAGCAGCAAGATGGACCCTTCTCTTGCAGGGACGGGACATCACTATTAAACGGACAAAGACGCTCACCTATTTAGCCGACAACTTACAGTACCCCGGAACCCCCCATGAATGTGAGATTATCTCTCCACACCACGACACAGGCCCCTTTATTGCTAAGGTACCCCCCAGAAAGATAGGTAGTTCAACCCAGAGCCCCCAGCACACGGACACGTGTGAGCCCATAAAGATCTATGTGGATGGATCTTCCACAGTCTTGGATGGGAAGCGCATGACAGGTTGCGGGATCTATGTCGAGGACGCGAAGGGACACGCCCTTGAGGAAATATCGTTAAAACGTCCAGGCCACTTAGGCGCGCAGGCATCAGAGCTCGCGGCCATCGCATATATAGTGGACCACCCAGATTCCTTCCCCAGCCCAGCAGACATATACTCGGACAGCCTCTACGGCTGCAACAGCCTCACGGAATTCCTGCCCCTGTGGAAAGCAAGAGGATTTGTTTCCACAGACGGAAAACCCCTCCCCTCAGCCCCATTGCTCCGCCATATTTTACAGAGAGCCCAGAACAGGACTTTTGGGATAATCAAAGTTTGCAGTCACCATCGTTCCGCCCCCCCCTGGAAATGTGAAAGCCGACGCACTGGCTAAAGCAAGTTCCAGACATGGATATTTTTGGACACCCCCCGAAAGCGCACCAGTGAGTGCAGTTCAGGTCACACAGACTAGGATCGAGGTTCTAGTGGAGGCCCAGAAGCAGGACAGGAATCTCAGGGAGATTGTAAAAGGAAACTATCCAGCACCCTATGAGAGATTTAAAAATGCACTGACCACACATGACGGTGTGGTGTTAAAAGACACCCTTTATGTGGTTCCTGAACAGGACAGGAATCAACTGATTTGTTTGTTTCATGACGGTCATGGACATCAGGGAATCGATCCCACTACAGCCCATCTTCAGCAGCTTTGTTGGTGGCCGAATTTAAAGGAAGATGTAAACCATTACATCGAGAATTGTCTTATCCACGCCTAAAATAATCCGGACAGATATGCCAAAAAGGTTCAACTCAGCCACACCCGACCCGTTAATGGCCCCTGGACTAACCTCCAGATCGACTTTATAGGACCATTGCCCCCTTGCAGGAATGGTTATAAATATGTACTTGTGGTAATTGACACATTTACGAAATGGGTGGAAGATTCACAGCCTGCACAAAAACTACAAAAACCACAGCCAAGATTTTGACCCACCACATCTTTACAGGATGGGGACTCCCCCGCAGCATTGAATCAGACCAAGGTTCCCATTTTACGGGACGTGTCATGCAGAACATCCTCACGATATTTGGCATCACCCAAAAATTCCACATTGCATACCACCCACAGTCGAGTGGTATCGTGGAGCGCATGAATCGGACCCTAAAATCCACCCTCAGAAAAATGGTCCAGCAGAACAACACCACTTGGGACTCAGTCCTCCCTTTCGCGCTGGTGTTTTTGCGTAATACAATTTCTACTTCCACAGGTTACACCTCACACACTCTCATGACCGGACGCCCCATGAAAGGTACAGAATATTTGTTAGGTTTAGACTCGACCAGCCCCGAATTGACGGGCCTCACACACGAGAAAGCATTAGAGCAATTAGTTGAAAATGTTAAAATGGCTCAGCTAGCAGCCGCAGTAAAATTGGGCACCAGAAAGAAACAGAGCAAGGCTTGTTTCGACAAGACAGTGTATGCGACTGTGTACAGTATAGGACAGCAAGTTATGCTCTCCGTATATAACCCCAGCACATTCCTGTCTCCAAAATACTCGGATCCATACTCCATTGCGGACAAAGTAAGCCCTTCCGTGTATAAAATAAAGTACCCCAATGGTAAGACTGCGTGGTTCCATATCAACCAGCTGAAGGCATATGGAACACAGTCTAACCACGCACACCACATCATGCTCGATGCAGCACACCACGCCCTGCCCACAGCCAACGTAACCCTACCATCCCCCAACACGTCCAGCCCAGCCACGGACTCGACCTCGACTCCACCCCCTAAATATACACTCCACCCCGGAACGCCCACAGACTGCAGCAGCAGAGACAGCGACTGTGACTCGGACGATAGCCACAGCACGCCTCCCTACTATCCCCATGCAACAGGACCCACACCCAATGATTCCGACTACGATCCGAGTGATCCCTCCATGATCACTTTCCTGAACAAACCCCACCACCAACCACCGAACTACACTGACGACCCCGATTCTGTCCCCACACAACTAGACACCAACTATTGCCACCGAGATAACTCATTCCGACTCGTCTGCAACGACGAGAGCGACCCCACCTCACACCATGCAGCCCTTTCGGCCCTGATACACTCAAGAGTTTGGCACCCGGGAGAAGATGACGACCTTGGGTCTGACTCCCAAACCGAGAACCCCTTTGCGACCCTGTTCGCAACCGAGAACTGAGGTGCCCAGATGATGTTTTAAAAGGAACCGCTTGGGAGAAGTGGTGTCCTTTCTGATGGAACCTGCAGCATGTTTTATGTTGTTTGTAAGTTTGCTAATTGTTGTATGTCCGACAGGAAAAAAAAAAAATTCACGGCCCCACGCCTTTTCGGCCGAAACCTCTGAGAACTTGTCCACACGCTCATCAGCAGAAACATCTGAAGACTTGCCCACAGAGACTTGTTAAGGTCCCAGACGCCAGTTCAGCGGAACTCGTCTGTCGACAGATACCACACGCCCGTTCATAACTGCCCTTCTGGTTCGAAGGAAAGCACCACTACGGCAGCCCCACCACGATGACTACATTTCTTGCCCGTTCTTGTCGGTTGCTCAGCCAATTGAGAAATGGCTTGGGACCCTCCCTGCCTGGGAACCTCCCCCTCTGGTCAACTACTGGTACGGCCGCATTTGGAGTATTGCGTACAGTTCTGGTCACCGCATTATAGGAAGGACGTGGAGGCTTTGGAGCGGGTGCAGAGGAGATTTACCAGGATGTTGCCTGGTATGGAGGGAAAATCTTATGAGGAAAGGCTGATGGACTTGAGGTTGTTTTCGTTGGAGAGAAGAAGGTTAAGAGGAGACTTAATAGAGGCATACAAAATGATCAGGGGGTTGGATAGGGTGGACAGTGCGAGCCTTCTCCCGCGGATGGAAATGGCTGGCACGAGGGGACATAGCTTTAAACTGAGGGGTAATAGATATAGGACAGAGGTCAGAGGTAGGTTCTTTACGCAAAGAGTAGTGAGGCCGTGGAATGCCCTACCTGCTACAGTAGTGAACTCGCCAACATTGAGGGCATTTAAAAGTTTATTGGATAAACATATGGATGATAATGGCATAGTGTAGGTTAGATGGCTTTTGTTTCAGTGCAACATCGTGGGCCGAAGGGCCTGTACTGCGCTGTATTGTTCTATGTTCTATGTTCTATGTTCTATACACTCGGGTAGGGGAGACACGGCATTGGTAGCCGTCCTACCCGAGGACTCCATCCAATTCTTACCCGTCGCGGCCCATACGCACCTCATTTTGGAAATTTTAGTTCAAAAAGTTTTGTTTTGTTTCAGGTAACCCTTAGGTTGCCAACCACATGCTATTTACATCCTGAAACATTTGGATGGTAAATTGCGCAGTCTGCGAGACAGCTCGCACTGCTTCATTATTTGGAAGTGCGTCTTGTCCTAAAATTCGGTTTTTGAAAAATAAAAATGAGGGAGTCACACATAGTGACCAATTATGAAAGGAGTAATTGGCACTAAAGGACAGACAGACTATCGTACGAGATGTTAAACAAAGATAGTTACAGACACTATGCTTGTTTCCACAGAACTCCAGAAGCTCCAGGACCGGAGAAGAGAGGAAAAGAAAAGAGAAGAGCCATGAGGACTTCCTCCACATGGATCAGCATCATACTAATGGGCATTTGGTTGCGAGTGAACGCGAACCCCATGACTTCAAGCCCCCCAGCCGTTAATGTTTCACTTCCCCACAGTACCCAGAGCCCAGTCACCAGCGACACCACACCATCTTGGTGTGCCAGGTTTATAACCTGGTACTCTGTCATATGTAATAGAAACCTTACTGGTATTGGCGATACTCTGCTGCATCGTGCAGACTATGCGTCTAAGGAAATGGAAAAGGAGAGCCTACCGCGCTCGAACCCCGGTATGTCGGATAAGATCCCCTATTTTCAGATACGACCAGACCTCCGACCCCCACGATCTATAATAAAGAGCATTCACTTACGTTTTATTGTAAATAAAGAAATGTAAAGAACTGTTCATGAGCAAATTGTACGATCCTGAGCTTGACTGCCAAGCCAGGAAAACTGTGTATAAACTGCTATGATTTTGTTATATGGTTGTGGAAGTCAGAATAATGAAATGTTTAAGTGAGTGTAGTGTATTAAGAATAGTTAGAGGTTCCCAGTTTATTGTTTTGTAATGTATGTCCCTGTTCGACATAGCGCCCCTTAGAATTGTCAGTTAAAAACTTTTTGCATAGTTATGGTCAGTGTAGAGGCCATGAAAGAAGTGCCCCCCCCCCTACCCAGGTCAGGGAATGGAAAGCAACATGGTTATGTGATCCTTCACGCTTCGCGTTAGGATCACAAGGAGGGAATGTAGCCACTTAAAATGGCCAACTCCCGATTCAAAATGGCGAATGGCAAAGACTGATGGGAAAGTCAGCCAACAAGACAAAAACCAGCAGCTGCAGATTGGCTGTGTATTTACCTCTGGAAAGGCCAGACAATATTGATACCAGCAACCATCAGCATTACAAAACAACAGCCACCTGCATACTAATGAGCAATCCCCAGGAACAATAAGCAACATTTAGACACACAAAGCAAAACCAGACTCTTCGGCGCCAGCAGGAGCCTACATAAAAGGAGGTGAACGAGCACCTCAAGACCGCCCATCGATCAGGGAACCGCTCCATCATTGGAGAAAATCAAAACAAGCAATTGGGACAAAGTCCAATCACTTGGGACCAGGTACAGGGTCCGCCCCGAAAGGCGGGAAGCCCCTGGGGACTATAAGAATTGAGGCCCAAGTTCAAATCGCTCTCTTCTTCTCCACCTCTTTGCTCTCTTCATGCTCTTCTTCCTGCCTGGGTCACCCAGCAACAACGAACCAACATTGATCGTGACCGGAGCAGTGAAGATCGAAATCGTAAGTCTTAATTCATCGCTCGCTACGAGATAGGCGCTCCTAGCTACCAATCTGTACCAACTTCGAATCCCGCAGGCTCAGAACCCGAACGAAAGGCCATTTGTTTCCCTGACCTGGTGGGCCAGTTCAAAGTTAAGTATAGGCCTGTTAGTTGTAGAAGTAGCTTAGACGTAGAATTTGTGCATGACTAGCAATTACTGTGTATAATAAATGTGCTTTGATTTAAACCTTACTAATCGGGGTATTGGATTATTGATCATTACTCGGACTTGAACCTCGCGGCGGTATCATAAAGATATCTGGCAACTCGAGAGCAAAGGCAATAAAACAGAGCAATTGAACTAAGGCAAAGTTAGCAACAATGTTGACAACCAGCTTTAACTACAGGACATGAACAAGTATTATATTTGGCAACTCTCAATGTATAAAAAGTTGTTGTGCATTGACTGTCAAGGATATTTAATTGTCAATCTAACCATTACATTCTAAAATGGACTATCATCTGCAGAAATAAAAAAACAAATGAAAATTGAAGGACAGGGAAAGACGTTTTGGTCCATCCAATATGCCCCAGATACTTATCATGTCCTGTCATCACAAGACACATGATCCTCACCCCATCCAAAAGTCATGTAGGTTCCTGAGAGGGATGAAAATCCAAATAAAAACCCTGGCTAATTAGGGAAAATAAGGTGGAAGCTTCTTCTCTGATCCCTCGGCAATCAAAACTAGTCCAGGAGACCACGCTAGTCCTCAGTCATGTGATACGATTCAGCAAATCGTGTCCATCACAAGGGCTAGAAGGCTATTCCTCAGACGCACCTCCTATCATGAAACCTAGCTTTTTCTTTGGATAACCTGTCATCCTTAATCCTTCCTAACCTATTTAGTTGAAACAAATTGTTTAAACAAACACAATCTAATCTCTCCAATGTCTTATGAACCTTAATCAAGTTATCCCTATGTCTACAGTCCTCTAAATGTGAGGGAGCAGCTCTTTGAGCCTTCCTTGGTTAAAAAAAATTAAACTGGGTGTTAATTTTATGAGCATTCTCTTCACACTTTGCCAAACCTCAATACCGCGTACTATGTGAGGTGACCATCTCTTCGAAGCCAGTCCCTCGGGGCAGAGGAGGATTTGCTTCCACACTAAAAATGAGTTCTCACGTGACTGAGGAGTTCAATGTGTGACCTACAGTCTCTGTCACAGGTGGGGCAGATGATGGTTGGAGGAGGACGTGAGAGCCCAGGTTGTCACATGGTCCTTTCGCTGTCGACGCTTGGCTTCAGCTTGCCCTCAGTGAGGAAACTCCAGCTGTTCAGCTCCTTCTCAGATGCTTTGCCTTCACTTCAGGTGGACTTGGGCCAGGGATTCCAGGTGTCGGTGGGGTGTTGCACTTTCTGAAGGAGGCTTTGAGGGTGTCCTTGAAGCATTTCCTCTGCCCTCCTGGGGCTCGCTTGTCATGTTGAAGCTTCGAGTAGAGTGTTGTCTCAGGAATCTTGTGTCAAGCATGTGGATGATATGGGCCCACCCAGCGGAGCAGATCGAGCAAGGTCAATGCTTCGATACTGGGGATGTTGACCTGAGCGTGAACACTGACATTGGTGGCCCTATTCCACCAATGGATTTGCAGGATCTTGCACAGGCAGCACTGCTGTTACTTCTCCAGGGTTCTGAGGTGCCTGCTGTACATAGTCCTGGCCCCCAAGCTACATTGGAGGGCGGGTATCACTATTGCTCTGTACGCGATTAGCTTAGTGCTGGACCTGAAGTCCTGGTCTTCAAACACTCTCTTCCTCAGGCGACTGAAGACTGTGTTGGCACACTGAAGATGGTGTTGAACCTCGCTGTCAATATCAGTCTTTGGAAAGTCGTCTACGTTGTCCAAGGCCTTGTCGTGGATTTAGATAACTAGGGAGCAATGCTGAGTGGTGGGGGAAAGTTTGTAGAGGACCTTTGCCTTCCGGATGTTTCGTGTAAGTTGCATACTCTCATACGCCTTGCTGAAGATGTTGACCATGGATTGGAGCTAGGCCTCCAAGTGTGTGCAGACATAAGCATCGTCTTCATACTGTAGTTCAATGACAAAGAATGGGATGACCTTGGATCTGGTCTGCATGTAGCAGAGGTTGAACAGATTCCCATTAGTTCTTTGGTTTAGCTCCACTCCAGATGGAGCATTGCAGCAAAAAGATCAAGAAGAGCATCAGTATGATGACGCAGTCTTGCTTGACCCAGTCCGAATGTGAATTGGGTCTGTGGTGGATCCATTGGTCAGGATCACGGCTTGCATGTCATTATGGAGCAGATGGAAGATGCAGCCCATTTGTTTTTACTGACAAAGCCAATCCCATGGAGGCAGCGATCTTCTTCTGGTTTACCTTTCCAGAAAAATGTGTAAATACTACCTTGTTCCTTGAGCTGGCCTTCCCCTGCCCATTAGGTCTTGCTTAGGGTGCCAATGGCAATGTGAAAATGGCTGAGCCTCCTAGTAATGATAGCAATACGCCATTCCAGTCTTTCGCTGTTGGGTTTGTCCAGGTGAGTCCTGACCTTCCAAGCCCTGGACTTAACGGATGGACGATGCCTGTGCATGCATTAGTTTAATGTGGGGTGGCCATTGCACATCAACTAAGACATGGACTTGACAGAGCAAGGATTTGGTCCCGTGTCAAGGGGGTCCAAGATGACTGGAGATGAGGCTCTGCTGTATGAGCCTAGGACATCCAAACACACAAGCAGTGGGGCCATTAACAGCAGGAGAGAAGCACACAGCCATTAATGGCAAAAGGCTACCCTCATGAGGCTGCCACTCCCCTTCATGAATCCGCCACTCGCCTTCACGAATCCCAGGGAGAGAAGTCCTGTGGAAAAGAGAAAGGGCAGTAGGAATGAGGAGACCAATTCCTCATCTAAATCCCCTTGCAGTCGTTGCGCATTATCCACTGCCCTGACTCCTGCACTTATTTTGATAACATCCACATGGTTTCAGATTCTGCCCTCAAAATGTAGATCATTTATGAAAGTTACATTGGCCTCAGTTGTGCCTGTAGACCACTGATGATTGGTCTGCAAGCAGAATAAATCCACCCACAACCATTTCCTGCCTGTGGCTTTCAGATAGATCTCAGTGCATGCACCATGAATATTATTGGTGTTCAGTCCATCACAGCTGATTTTCCTGTAAACTTGCCCATATATCTGGATCGACATCCATTTTCCAGCCTTAATTTCCAGCGTAGTTACGTTCAGACTAAAATGTGGTACCTTCAGCAGCTGGGTCTTCATCAATGGGCCAAGGTTTAAAATCAAATATGTGCAAGGATAAAACTAATTCGAACATTAAGGGTGGCACTGTATCACAGTGGTTAGCACAGTTGCTTCATCGTTCCAGGGTCCCAGGTTCTCGGCTTGGGTCACTGTCTGTGCGACGTCTGCACGTTCTCCCCGTGTCTGCGTAGGTTTCCTCCTGGTGCTCTGGTTTCCTCCCACAGTCCAAAGATGTGCAGGTTAGGTGGATTGGCCATGCAAAATTTGTCCTTAGGTTAGGTAGGGTTGCTGGGCTACAGGTTTATAGGGAAAGGGTGGAAGTGTGGGCTTAAGTAGGGTGCTCTTTCCAAGAGCCGGAGAAGACTCGATGGACCAAATGGCCTCCTTCTGCAGTGTAAATTCTATGATTAACAATAAAATGCACATTTTACTAACTTTTTTATTCTTTCAAAGATATTTGCTGAATCCCTGATTTCTGCTTATTTTCCTTTTAGATTATAACTCCTTCATGTAAAAATGTACTTTTTTCTCCATCGATTTATGCTTTATGAAAAGAATGTGCACCTTTAAATTGGTATTTAGCCCTCCATGAGAAGTTTACCTTAGAACTCCATACTCCGGTTCACAAGTGTGGATTTCCTGTATGCAAATACTGAAACAAGGCTTTACATGTTGAAGTGATTTGATTTCAAATTGAAGTTTCTGTTTTAAAATAAAATAAATCTTGGAACACAAATTTACATTTGCCTGGTGTTGATTTAAAAATCCATGAAAAGCACGCCTGATCTCAAATTTGCTCAACTAACTAAATTGAACAACATAGAAGCCTTAAACGATGTTTGACTACAATAATGGTTTTGATTGAATGTCTAACTAAATTCTGGGTTACTGTATATTCACGTTTGCATTGGTCAAAAGCAAAATGGAGGTTCAAATGAATCACAGCCTTGCTTATTGTTCAGCTAGATACTGCTCAACTGAAGAAATACTGACTGGAATAAAGCTGTAATGGCGATGATAAGGCTAACCAGTTTCCTGTCTTCTGACCACTCAACTTCCTTGTGAAATCATGTGGTTAATTTTATTCTCTTTTGGGGTTTGTACCGATCATGAAACTCTAAGTCTATCCTGTTAGGCTGTTGCAACACTAATCTTGTAGTAATGAAACATACCTTGCTTTTATCCCATTATCACAGTGCTGAGAGTCCCAGGGTCTGTTTCACCTGGCAGTTTGCTTTTCTTTGCAGAATGCTTGGCAATGCCAAGTTTTAGAAATTAATTTCTGTGGGACTACAGGGCAAGGTGGCTCAAGCTTTGACCCCACGCGCATCTTGTGGTCATCTGACTAACATCTGTCTCAAACTGCTGCTCACATGTCCCCCTGCCTATGAGGTTTTTTTTGCACACAATTTTATACATCGAAATAAAGATTAGGGGCGAAATTCTCTAAAAACAGCGCGATGTCCGCCGACTGGCACCCAAAACGGCGCAAATCAGATGGGCATCGCGCCACCCCAAAGGTGCGGAATGGTCCGCATCTTTGGGGGCCGAGCCCCAACCTTGAGGGGCTAGGTCGGCGCCGGACGAATTTCCGCCCCGCCAGCTGGCGGAAAAGGCCTTTGGTGCCCCGCCAGCTGTCGCGGAAATGACATCTCCGGGCGGCGCCTGCGCGGGAGCGTCAGCGGCTGCTGACAGCTTCCCACGCATGCGTGGTGGAGGGAGTCTCCTCTGCCTCCGCCATGGTGGAGACCGTGGTGGAGGCGGAATGGAAAGTGTGCCCCCACGGCACAGGCCCGCCCGCGGATCGGTGGGCCCCGATCGCGGGCCAGGCCACCGTGGGGGCACCCCCCGGGGCCAGATCGCCCCGCGCCCCCCCCCCCCCAGGACCCCGGAGCCCGCCCGTGCCGCCTTGTCCCGCCGGTAAGGTAGGTGGTTTAATTTACGCCGGCGGGACAGGCATTTTAGCGGCGGGACTTCGGCCCATCCGGGCCGGAGAATCGAGCGGGGGGGCTCGCCAACTGGCGCGGCGCGATTCCCGCCCCCGCCGAATATCCGGTGCGGGAGACTTCGGCAACCGGCGGGGGCGGGGTTCACGCCAGCCCCCGGCGATTCTCCGACCCGGCAGGGGGCCCCTGAATGCAGAATGCCGTCAATAATGTTAAATTTTTTAAAAAGTTATCAAATAAAGAGCACGGTTCAACCAAAACAAACCTATAACCGGTTTTGGGTGCATTAGCAGGGTGTTTGTTGTCGTCAGTAGCACCGAGAAACACCTTTGCTGTTTATTTTGGCCTTGGGAGTTTCTCTCTGCCGAGGCCACACTTGAGTCATTTCCTGCTGGCTAGCCCAGTAGGAAAGGCTCCTTGCAGATCAGGGTGCCATTTTGTCTGGCTTCCCTGATCTTCCCCGTTCCCCCCTTTCCTACATCGGGGAGGCCACCAGGAACACTGCCTGAGCTCCCCTCTATGTGGCAGGCCCCTTAGACCTAAACATTGGCAGTGCCAATCTAGCACCCGGAAACCCTGACACCCGGGCAGTCCCCTGTCAACCTGCCATCCTTATGTTGTTTCTCAGATTTCCATTATGTTATGTGACCAGACAGAAAGCAAGCCATTAGGAAATTCCTTCTTGGTCCATTAAAAGATTTCCTTTCCCTTGAAAATACCAAAGTGCATTGCTGACCCCATCCATTGTGATGGTCCAGTCTAAATCTCTTGACCAAGGAAGATATTGATGTTGGGAGGGCTAACTGAAACTTTCTGTGAATAGTTTTAGAAGGTAATTAACATAGTATCCTCAAGTTTTCCTTTTGTAAGTGATGCAGGCCAATTACAAACTCTGACAATGAAACTGGGGCGCGATTCTCCGCTCTCGCGACTAAGTGCCCACACCGTCGTGAACGCCGTCGAGTTTCACGATGGCGCGAAACGGCCCCGATCGCGATCGATTCAAGGCCCGAAAATGGGCTAGGAGCGGGGCCGCGAGGAACTCGGGTGGCGTGGCGCGAAAGCAGCATCGTAAGCGCGGACGCCCGAATGACACGGCGCTGCGCCACAAATGGTGCGATCCACGCATGGAAGGACCCAGGAGGAGGAGAAGGAGGAGAGATGGCTGAGCCCCGACGAGCCGCACCGAGGTTCCGGGACACGGACCTGGACACCCGCCTCGATGAGGTAGAAAACCGAAGGGCCACCCTCTGCCCAAAGTGTGGGCAGCGCCAGCTATCCAGCATGGTGAGGCGTGGTTGGCGTGAGGTTGGCACCGCTGTGAGTGCTGCAGGGCACACACCCCCGGTCCGGGGAGCAGTGTCGGAAGAAGCTGCACGACCTCACTCGGTCTGCCAGGGTAAGTGTCATGAGGGTGCCCCCGGATCACAACCAACGCCCCCCCCTGGGCACGAGGGGGGGAAGTGGGGTGGGGGGGTGGGCAGGGGGGTGGGTGGCTGGGTGGTTCAGGGTGCACAACGTTATACTTGACCCACATGAGCACCAGGACCCCCCCTGGAGAGATGCCATGGCGTGGCTCCAACTGTCTCCTCACCCAGCATTAATATAGCCTATATCTGCACGCCCTGATGATACCCGCCTAATTGTGATGCTTTATCCAACCCCCCACCCCCCAGGACAAGACAGCTCACAACCAACGTGAGCGTATGAGAACCGGAGGGGGTTCTCCTGTGCTGCACCCCCTAAATGTTCACGAGCAGAGGGCCCTGGACCTCGCTGGGGGATCCGCCGCCTGGGAGGTGGCGACATGCCAGGTCGGAGGCGCAGAAGCAAGTGAGACAACCCTGCACGTCCTCACCAGCACCCCCCCCCCCCCCCCCCGCCCACCAACCTGTCATCGCCACCCTCAAACTCTGGCCACTGCACCCCTCGATCCCCTCCCCCCTCGCACTCTGGCCACTGCAGCCTCGATCCCCTCCCCCCCCCTCACACTCTGGCCACTGCACCCTCGATTCCCTCCCCCCTCACACTCTGGCCACTGCACCCTCGATCCCCTCCCCCTCACACTCTGGCCACTGCACCCTTGATCCCCTCCCCCCTCACACTGGCCACTGCACCCTCGATCCCCTCCCCCCTCACACTGGCCGCTGCACCCTCGATCCCCTCCCCCTCACACTCTGGCCAATGTACCCTCGATTCCCTCCCCCCTCACACTCTGGCCACTGCACCCTCGATCCCCTCCCCCTCACACTCTGGCCACTGCACCCTTGATCCCCTCCCCCCTCACACTGGCCACTGCACCCTCGATCCCCTCCCCCCTCACACTGGCCGCTGCACCCTCGATCCCCTCCCCCTCACACTCTAGCCACTGCACCCTTGATCCCCTCCCCCCTCACACTGGCCACTGCATCCTCGATCCCCTCCCCCCTCACACTGGCCGCTGCACCCTCGATCCCCTCCCCCCTCACACTCTGGCCACTACACCCCTTTTCCCCACCCCCCCCTCCCCACACACTGCCCCCACCACCACCATACACCCGGCCCAGCGTGTCTAACGAACCCCGTATCGTTGGGTTCCCCAGGGCCAGCCGCCGAATGTTCAAGGTCGTCTCGGCCAAGACACAGCCGACCATCTCCAACCTCAAGCGGACCCAGGGACGCAGGCCAGAGGATGGCAGTAGGTCGGACAGGAGGGCCATCCTCTCAGTCTGGGACGCTGCACGGGGACGCACAGAGGACGGACAGAGACAATACTGAGGGGCACAGGACGGACAGTGACACAGACGCACAGAGAATGGCCACACAGTCCACGGATTCACCTGGAGGGCAACATGACATGGGCCGCATGCACCCTGCGCCGGGCCATGAGGGGGACCAGTACACACCAGACTTCCTAACGGACGATGGCCTCGAGCTAGCGGCACTGCTGTCTCCCACACCATCCACCATCGCAGAGACACTCACCTCGGTTGGGCAGATAAGTGATGAAGCTCCCGGGTCACGGTCTGGTGCGCACCTCACATCCGACCCGGGTGCGGGGGGTGGTGGGTGGTGGGTGCAGCATGGTGCCCGTGTGCAGGACTGGCGGTGCAAGTGGCAGTGTTCAGCGAATCCCACCCCCACGGTGCGTGAACTGTGCGGCCACCAACGCGTCGCGTGCCCGCTGTCCTCGACAGTGCCGTCATGCAGCCTCCTGGACGTAACCAGCACCCGGGCATTATCTGTGTCCTGCACCCCTCCCCCCACCCTGATGCACATCATCCTGCTCCTCCTCCTCCTCCTCCTCCTCTTCCTCTTCCTCCTCCCCTTCGTTTGCGGAAGCTCCGGTGCCGTCGGGTCCACCCTCCGACTCCTCCACCAGTGCATCTCTCCTCTGCATGGCAAAGTTGTGCAGCGCACAGCAGGTGGAGTTTGGAGCAGCCGAGGGGCTGGACGGTCGGAGGGCAGCCCAGGCCCAGCAAACAGCTGCCGCCCAGACGGTTCCCGGGTTCCTGTATGTACTTGATCCACCCGGACAACCGACGCATGTGAACACCCAGGGACTGAATAACGGGATGAGGGCCATCTTCCAGAACCTGCACATGCAGTTGGAGGAGTCCATTCGCGTCCAGGAGCAGGGAATGGTGCCGCTCATCGCAGCCACCCAGGACGACACCGCACGGGTGGCATCCACGGTGGAGGCAATGGGTGAAATGGCATCGGCCATTGGTCAGGTTCTGCAAGGCATTGGGCTTCACGTGCATGCGTCATCCATGGCCCAGGGGAGGGCTGCCCTCTCACAGGCAGCCATGCGCCAGAGCCAACACGACATTGCCGCCGCTCTCTGGGCCCTGGCCGAGTCTCACCATGCCATGGCCCAGTCCCAGCAGGCGATGGCACAGGCCCAGCAGTCAGTCGCGGAGAGCATAGACCACCTGGCGCACGTGATGGATGGCGTAGCGCACTCACAGGTAGAGATAGCACAGTCCCTGGCAGGAATGTCGCACTCCCTGGGCTCTGTCTCTGCGAACATTCGGACCATGGTTGATACCGCTGCAGGCCTCCAGGACTGGCAGCGCCAGGTGTTGGTGGTGCGATGGGGCATGTCTCCGATCGCACCACCGTCCCACAGTGAGGCCCGGGGGCCACCGGACTCCCCGAGGGAGAAGGAGGTTCTGGGGCCCATCCCATTACCTCCAGCAAGGGACGTCCTGGGACACTCGGCCTCCCCCCGTTCCGTCCCTGGCGCATCTGGTGGGCAGCGGGCAGGACAGGGTGGCAGCACGCCATCCAGCACGCCCGCTGAGCAGCCTGGCCCATCGAGGCCAGGCCGCCACAGGAAACGCGTGCCGACGGGGAGCCATGTCGCAGGGCGTGATTCTCAGCAGTCCGCCTCCACTCCTGCTGTACCATCTGGGGAGACACCTACACGTAGTGGTAGGGCCCGTAAGGCACAGACGTTAGGCACATAATAAGTTGGCACGGGTGCAGGGCACAGTTTAGTTGTAGGGGGTTGGGCATCTGTATGTGAATGTCACAAATAAACTCACTGTTGTACTTAACTTGTAAGACTCTGTGCTGTAAGACTCTGTGCTATGTCCGGTGCCAGGGGACTCGTGAGGGTGACCGAGTGGCGCTGTGGTTAACGAGTGGTTCAACGTTGGTGCCGGATGCGCTGTCCCTTTCCCCCCCGCCTCCCAAAATCGGACACCGTAGTCCTCGGCACTCGGACGCCAGCTACCCCACACGGGCACATGATGAAATGTCCATTACGAAGGCTGTGACCACGGGAGTGCATGGTTCAGCTATAGCCATGAGTCAGACCTTGGCTGGCGAATCTGAGCTCACAGCTCATCGCAGAGCGGGCTGTCATCATTCAACATGGCACTTGCCACACCCGCTTACCCAATCATCACTGTTGTGCAATCCCGTAGTGACGCAGTGGTAAGGTGATGTGGAATTGGTGCCGTGAACGCGGTGCGGGGGTGCGGGGGGGTGGGGGGTGGGTGCAGCGTGGTGCCCATGTGCAGGACTGGCAGTGCAAGTGGCAGTGTTCAGCGAATCCCTCCCCCACGGTGCGTGAACTGTGCGGCCACCAACGCGTCGCGTGCCCGCTGTCCTCGACAGTGCCGCCATGCAGCCTCCTGGACGTGACCAGCACCCGGGCATTGTCTGTGTCCTGCGCCCCTCCCCCCACCCTGATGCACACCATCATCCTCCTCCTCCTCATCCTCCTCTTCCTCCTCCCCTTCGTTTGCGTTAGCTCCGGTGCCGTCGGGTCCTCCCTCCGACTCCTCCACCAGTGCACCTCCCTCTGCATGGCTATGTTGTGCAGCGCACAGCAGACCACAACTATGCAACCGACCCTGTCGGGCCGGTACTGCAGGGCCCCTCCGGAGTGGTCCAGGCATCTGAATCGCATCTTCAGCAGGCCGAAGCACCGCCTCCACCACACCCCTGGTTGCTGCATGGGCCTCGTTGTACAGGCTCTCCGCGTTGGTCTGAGGCCTCCGTATTGGCGTCATCAGCCATGACCTCAACGGATAGCCCCTGTCGCCCAGCAACCAGCCCCTCAGCTGGGGGGGGCATCCATCGAACATTGCGGGGATGAACGACTGTGCCAGAATGTAGGCGTCATGCACGCTCCCGGGGAACCTTGCACACACGTGCATGATCTTCATGTGGGGGTCGCACACCACCTGAATGTTCATGGAGTATGCGCCCTTCCTGTTAATGAACACTTCCCTGTTGTCTGCAGGTGGGCGCATGGGGACGTGCACACCATCGATGACACCCTGAACCATCGGTATCCCGGCCACCTTGGCGAATCCACATGCCCGTGCTTCCTGCTGTGCTCAGTCCTCGGGTAATTTAATGTACCTGTCCGCGATGGCGTACAAGGCGTCGGTCACGGCCCTGATGCACCTGTGAACCGATGCCTGTGAGATCCCGGATAGGTCCCCGCTCGGCGCCTGGAAGGAACCGGTAGCTTAAAAGTTTAGGGCCACCGTCACCTTGACGGAGACTGGTACCGCGTGTCCTCCACCCATTCCAAGTGGTGCACGGTGCGCCACGAGGTGGCATATATGTGCGACCGTCTCCCTGCTGAACCGTAGTCTCCTCCTGCATGTGATGTCCGGTAGGGCCTCGAACGACATTCAGTCATGGTACACCTTAGGCCTTGCTGGACGCCTGTGGTGCACTGGCACCACCATCAGTGGCTCCTCCTCCTCCACCTCCCCTCAAGTACTTCGATATTAGTGCCCGCTTCCTGTGCATTCCTCGCCGTTGGGGGGTCAATGTTCCCCTTTGCATCCCCCTGGACATTCCGGCCCTGAGCGCCTGCGGCCTGCACGGCGACGATGGGCCACTCCGCGGCCATCCCCTCTGCTGCAGCAGCAGCAGCCGCTGCATCTGCAGCCACTGTGGGCCGTCGCAGTCTACGCTGCCGGATGGCCAACTGCAGAGCTGCGGATCCAGCCACGGCAGTGAACATCGCTGTCTGGTTGGCATACATGGTGACCTGCAGGTGGGTGGTGGGGGGCAGAGAAACAACATGTTACACGGAGGTTCTTCCACACCTCGACAGCCGGGTTGCATGAGATCCCTGTGTGCCTCGGTGGCCTGGTCGCACTGCAGATACGCAGCCAGCCTGACACCTGGTCACTGTCTGCGTCCAACGGTCAGTTCACACCGTCCTCCTCACCAGTGTGCCAGTCGCCTGTGCCCATCAGCCATACGGCAACCTGCGGCCGTGTCCTTGTCACTGTCCTGCCATATCAGTGCGGCTGACATGTGGCATCCGCGGATGGATGACACCCTCCTCACTCTCCCTCACCCCTCCCACCTCCCTCCCTCCCTCCCCCCTCCCACCTCCACTCCCTCCCTCCCCCCTCTCACCTCCACTCCCTCCTTCACTGCCCTCCCACCTCCACTCCCTCCC
This sequence comes from Scyliorhinus torazame, assembly GCF_047496885.1. Taxonomy (NCBI): domain Eukaryota; kingdom Metazoa; phylum Chordata; class Chondrichthyes; order Carcharhiniformes; family Scyliorhinidae; genus Scyliorhinus; species Scyliorhinus torazame. Next base: position 129,387,318 of record NC_092717.1, on the reverse strand, counting down.
TCCCACCTCCACTCCCTCCCTCCCCCCCTCCCACCTCCACACTCTCCCTCACCCCCCCCCCCCCCCCGTTGGCCGCAGCGTTCTCGGGGAAGCCGACCCGGGCTGCAGGATCTCCGGGAAAGTCCGCTCACCTCCTCACTGCTCAGCGTCAGCCAGCACGACTGGCTGACGACTTTATTTACCAGGTGTGAACGGCGACGGCGTGAACTGGGGTCACGCCGTCGGGACTTCGGCCCATCCGGGCCAGAGAAGATAGCGGAGAATCACCATTTTAGGTGTCTCAGGCGATTCTCCGGCCTGCACCGCGCAGAACACGACGGGGCCGTTCTCACCGCTTGGGTGAATCGCGGGAGGGCATCGGACCGGAGTCGCGTGGAAAAATGGCGCGGCAGGCGATTCTCCCAACCGGCGCGGGAGCAGAGAATCGCGCCCTGGATCTTTTGCAGTAACACAAAATGGGTAAACAAAAAAGAATCGTCAGTCAGTTTTGCATGGGGCAAGTATAAATTTAACTTACTGATTCACTATTATGTGTTTTGCATTCATGCCAAAGACCAATTTTACCCTTAGCGGCTTTAAAGCAAAAAAATCTACACTTAGATAGCAACATCAGACTTAATGACCTCAAAATTAACAGGGAGGTGGAAGAGGAGCGAGCATGGTTGCAGGGGAAAACGCCCAGAAATCCTAGTGGACCAGGAAGTATTACTTTATTTAAGGATAGAATTTCATTATTTTTTTAAATTCCATTTTTCAGAGCAACTGATCAGATTAGAGGCGGCACGGTGGCACAGCGGTTAGCACTGCTGCCTCACGGCTCCGGGGACCCAGGTTTGATTCCGACCTCAGGTAAATGTCCCCCCATATCTGTGTGCGTTTCCTATGGGTGCTCCGGTTTCCTCCCACAGTCCTGCAGACCCAGGACGGGGGATTGGGCCTGGGCGGTGTGGTCATTCGAAGGGTCGGTGCTGACTCGATGAGCCGAATGGCCTCCTTCAGCACTGTAGGGTCTCTCTAAAAAAAAATTAACTGGCCAAATTGCTAGCAGATGGAAAATCCAGCATTAGGACGCCACGGCCTGGGGTCATCGGGAATGGCCCTGACAATCGGAAAAGATCAAGGAATGGCGGCGGGGCGGACAATTGTGTGGGAGAGAAAGCTTGAGAGTTTAAGGGAATATCAGCAGATTAAAGGACAGCAGGCTCGGGATCAAAGATGGGGGAGGTGGTCGGCTGGTTGCCGAAAGGAAGAGAGTCCCCAGTTGTCAGAAAGATTGTTCGAGGGGACAAGGGTGCACCCCTGGTCTTCCTGGCTCACAAGCAATGCTCCAAAGAGCACATAACCTTCTGCAGCCAGTTGCTCCTATCTCCACTTGGTTGATGTGTTACCCAAGCACTGGGAAACCTAACTAGCAACGTTTATTGGCAGTTGGGGGATGCATTTCATTATTTTTAATTTTCAACTCAAACCTTCACCCAACTCCTGCCAACTCCACCACCCTCAGCCTTCATTGTGTAGGGTTAATATTGACCACAAGCCTTACTGATTTATGCAGAGTCTGACAGTTTCTTACCATCTTATTTCAACGTAAAAGATTTAATTAAATTCAGTGGAAATAGTGGAAAGGGGCTGGTTTAGCACAGGGCTAAAGAGCTGGCCTTTTCAAGCAGGCCAGCAGCACAGTTTAATTCCCGTACCAGCCTCCCCGAACAGGCACCGGAATGTGGCGACTAGGGGCTTTTCACAGTAACTTCATTTGAAGCCTACTTGTGACAATAAGCGATTTTCATTTCATTTCATTTTTTCATTTCAAATAACGCATTTGGCAGGTGCGCACACAGTACTCTGGGAATTCATCCTTACTCGTGCAAAGTGAAAATAAAGATGAACCACCTCACGTTGCTTTTGTTGTTGTTTACTCTGGTGCCAAATCTCACTGGTAGCTTTGCACAACCTAGCATCATTATGCTAAAAATCGCAGTGCAACAGGTACAGTGTAGAGACGGCTTAAGGCTTCTGTCTAAAATGATCTTCAACAGTTTTAAGCCAGTTCTCTGTGGGCATGATCTGCAGAATTTAGCAATTGCTTCCAGCAAATTGAAAGCCACGAAGGTGGCTGGCATGTGAAATTCACACTGGGAACAATGGGGAGTGCTCTTCCATTGGGAGAAAACAAAACCTTGCCTGTACCTCGGATGATAAGCACAAATGTTTACATTGTACAAGTAACTTCATTTGAAACAACATATAATCAAGAGAATTAATTAGGATTCTGAAAGAGTGCTTATCTCACAGCTTTGTTGTAACATTGGGCCACTCTTCTGACATCTGAGCAAATCCTATCAAAGGAAGGAGTTGTCAACTCAAACTGTTGCAGATTACATTTTCGAATTAAAGAAATTGGCTCATCACTGTGGGTATGGCTCTAATTTAGGAATCAACCACGAGGCAGGTCATGCACTGGATTTAAATAAATAGATCTGTATCGCAGACTATGAGCAGAATTTTATGGACCTTCCCGCCAGCAGGATTTTCGGGTCCTACCAAAGTTAATGGATTTTTGAACATGGTCCTGCCCCCACCGCAAGTGGGCCATAAAATTCTATTGAATGTATTATTAAATTTGGACTTCCGGTAGTGGCATGTAGGTTGAGGTTGCATGTTAGGTGGCTCCTGTTAGAGTATTTGGTTTTTGGACATTTATGCCCGGTTTCAGGGGTCGCTTGTGAATGAGTTGGTGTGGGAAGTTATATGGAAGGTGTGACATGTCGAAGACCCAGAAGAAAGATGCTGGAATGTAGGGGGCAAGCAAAAGTCCGCTGGCGAGTGAGTTTGTGGGTCCCATAGGGAAAAAGATGGCGGGGGCTGGGTCATTGGGTGGGGCCACTCCCCTCACAGTGGAACCTCTAACCAAGGTGATGTTGGAGGAGTTCGCTAGGCTATTCGCCAAACATATGGAGGTGCTGCGGAGGGAGATGATAACTGGATTGAAAGAGTCGGTGGAGGAGGCAATTGCCCCGGTAAAGGCGGCAGTGATGGAGACGTCGGTCGAGGTGCGGGAGCAAGGAGAGATGGTGAAGGGGGTGGAGAGGGTATTGTCGCAACATAAGGACCAGTTCACCTCAATGAGTGAGGAGCTGCGGAAGGTGACAGAGGCCAACAAGGGCTCAGAGCCAAGTTAGAGAACAGGTCAAGGAGGCAAAATCTGCAAAGTGTGGGCCTGCCTGAGGGGGTGGAGGGCCAAGGCTGACCAAATACTTCGCAAAGATGTTTGCTGAGTTGATGGGGGAGGGGGGAGAACTCTACCACTATGGGTTGAACAGGGCATATCGGTCACTCAGGCCGAAGCCGAAAGCAAATGAGCAAGCGAGGGCAGTTAGAATCTGCTTTCACAAGTTCCACATGAAGGAGAATATCTTTAGCTGGGCAAAGCAGAGACGAGAGTTGAAGTGAGAAGGCATTGGTATATGAATGTACCAAGACCTGACAGAAGAGCTGGCAAGAAGGTGGGCGACTTTTGGACAGGTGAAGGCTGTGTATAGCAGTGGAGTGAGATTTGGAGTGGTTTATCCTGCGAAGTTGAGAGTGACACAAAACTCGAGGGATTTTTATTTCAAGATGGTGGAGGCAGCGGAGGTGTTAATGAAGGCTGAAGGGTTGGGACTGAGATGACAGTTAGGCATTGAACGGTTTTGTGGAGACGGGGATAGTGTTTTTTCTTATGCAGTTTTCTATTTGATTGGGGTTTTGGGGGTTTTGTATACATTTGTTCACATATGTCTTGGGTTTTGGTTTTATTTGTTTTTTCTGTGGACCCGGTTTTGTATTGTTCTTTAATATAAGGGAGGTGGGGGATTGTTGGGGTCTGCGGGGCTGGATTACTGAGGAGGGGGATGGGAGGAGGGGGGCCGCTGGCAGGGGTCACCGCACTAGCGAGCGAAGGTTTGCAAGTGGACAGGAGAGTGGTGGGGGAGGAGCTGCAGTCGTTGGAGCCTGGTCGATCAGGTTTTGATGGGCCTGGGAGGTGTGAAGGCGGTGGGGGGATCAATACTGGGAGAGGTGTTTGCAAGAGGAAGTGGATCGGCGTATTCTGGCCGGGGGGGGGGGGGGTTCGATAGTAACAAAAGGTTCAGACGGGCGGAGGGGCAGGGGCCCGGGATATGAAGATGGTGGCTAGGAGGGGCGGGGCCGGGGGGGGGGGGGCGCGGGAGGTGAGTCACTCCTGCTGCAATTGTATAAGGTGTTAGTGAGGCCACATCTGGAGTATTGTGTTCAGTTTTGGTCTCCTTACCTGAGAAAGGACATATTGGCACTGGAGGGAGTGCAGAGGAGATTCACTAGGTTGATCCCAGAGTTGAGGGGATTAGATTATGACGAGAGGTTGAGTAGACTGGGACTGTACTCATTGGAGTTCAGAAGGATGCGGGGGGATCTTATTGAAACATATAAAATTATGAAGGAAATAGAGAGGATAGATGCGGGCAGGTTGTTTCCACTGGTCGGGGAAAACAGAACTAGGGGGCATAGCCTCAAAATAAGGGGAAGTAGATTTAGGACCGAGTTTAGGAGGAACTTCTTCACCCAAAGGGTTGTGAATCTCTGGAATTCCTTGCCCAGTGAAGCAGTTGAGGCTCCTTCTTTAAACATTTTTAAGAAAAAGATAGATACCTTTCTAAAGAATAAAGGGATTTGGGGATATGGTGTACGGGCCGGAGAGTGGAGCTGAGTCCACAAAGATCAGCCATGATCTCATTGAATGGCGGAGCAGGCTCGAGGGGCCAGATGGCCTGCTCCTAGTTCCTAGTTCTTATGTTCTTATGTTCTTATGGTCAGAATAGTGATGTGGAACGTGAGGGGATTAGGGGGGGCCGGTGAAGAGATCAAGAGTTTTTGCACACTTGAAGAGTTTAAAAGCTGATGTGGGTGATGCTGCAGGAGACCCATTTGAGGCTGTAGGATCAGGTGAGGGTTAGGAAGGGTTGGGTGAGTCAGGTGTTTCATTCGGGATTCGATAGTAGGGCTCTGGGGGTAGTGATATTGGTGGGCAAGAGGATGAGGTTCCAGATGGAGAAGGTGGTGACTGATCAGGGGGGCAGGTACATGGTAGTGACAAGGGAGGTTGGTGGCGTTGGCAAGTGAATATGTCCCCAATTGGGACGATGTGGGATTTGTGAAGAGGGAGTTGAGTGCCATCCCGGATTTGGATACCCATAAGACTATAGACATAGGAGCAGAATTAGGCCCCTCAGGTCTGCTCCGCCATTCAATCATGGCTGATATGTTTCTCATCCCCATC